>NC_090444.1:1805363329-1805673850 GCF_031143425.1 Pleurodeles waltl | reverse complement strand
GATCTCAGGGACCGCTTGCGGGGTGGTTCTCCGTCTGCAGGGGGTGGGGTGCTGGTGTGGTGGTCCTGTGGCGGTGCCTCCTGTCCACTAGCACCGGTGGAGGTGGTGGGCAGTTCATCATCCATGCTAGTGTCAGGGGCCCCTTGGAGTGCCACGGTGTCCCTCCTGGTGTTCAGTATCTCCTTCAGCACCTCTACGATGGTGCCCAGGGCGAAGCTGATGGTTCTGAGTTCCTACCTGAACACCAAATACTGTTCCTCCTGCATGCGCTGGGTCTCCTGAAACTTGGCCAGGACCGTAGCCATCGTCTCCTGGGAGTGGTGGTATGCTCCCATGATGGAGGAGAGGGCCTCGTGGAGAGTGGGTTCCCTTGGCCTGTCCGCCCCCTGTCGCACAGCAGCCCTCCCAGTTCCCCTGTGTTCCTGGGCCTCCGTCCCCTGGACCGTGTGCCCACTACCACTGCCCCCAGGTCCCTGTTGTTGTTGGGGTGGTGGGTTATCCTGGGTTCCTTGTAGTGGTGGACACACAGCTGATTGACGTGTCCTGGGGACGGAGGTATGGGCCCGCTGGGTGGGTGCTGTGCTGGTGTTACCAGAGGGTGGAAGGTCTGTGGTGGGCTGTGCCTGTGCGAGGGGAACCGACTGTCCGGAGGCCCACGATGGTCCGGGCTGGTCATCTGGATCCAGTTGGCCAGAGCTGCTGTCATCACTGTGGGCCTCTCTGTGGGTGGGGTAGAGATGTCTGGACCCTCCTGTCTGGTGACGTTGGGTAGTGTTCCTGCAGGGGTGTAAAAGCATGATTATTGCATGTGTGTGTGTCATGGTGTGCCATGGGTGGGTGAGCGTGTACCCCAGTGCTAGCATTCCTGTGTGGGGGCTTGGGTGATGATGGTTGGGGGGGGGTGTTATGGCTATGTGCAGTGGGCATGCTTTAGTGAGGGGTGTCCATGCCTTGTTGAGTCATGCAGGGTTTGGTGTTGGGATGTGTGGTGTGTGTTACTAGTACATTAGTGAGGAGTTGGAGTGATAGGAGAGGGGGTGAGGGTGGGGGTCTGTGATAGCATGCAGGTAGGGTGGGGGATATGATAGTTAAGATTTGACTTACCAGAGTCCATTCCTCCACCGACTCCTCTGAGGCCCTCAGGATGCATAATGGTCAAGACATGCTCCTCCCATGTTATTAGTTGTGGGGGAGGAGGTGGGGGTCCACCGCCAGTCCGCTGTACCGCAATGTTGTGTCTTGAGACCACGGAACGCACCTTCCCCCGTAGGTCATTCCACCTCTTCCTGATGTCCTCCCTATTTCTTGGGTGTTGTCCCACTGCGTTGACCCTGTCCACTATTCTTCGCCATAGCTCCATCTTTCTAGTTATGGAGGTGTGCTGCGCCTGTGATCCAAATAGCTGTGGCTCTACCCGGACGATTTCCTCCACCATGACCCTGAGCTCCTCCTTGGAGAAACTGGGGTGTCTTTGCCGTGCCATGGGGTGCTGTAGGTGATGTGTGGGGTGGTGTATGTGGTGATGAGTGTGGTGATGTGTAGTGGTGTGTGGTGTTTTGTGCGTGGATGTTGTGTGGGCGATGGTGTTGTGTGCCTCTTTGTGGTGGGGTTGTCTATGCTGTGCAGTCTCTCTGGCCTTTGTCAACATTTTTGGTCGTAGGGGTTTGTGGGTGATGTGGGTGTGTGTTTTATATAGTGTTGGGTGTGTGGGAGTGGTGTTTGTATGTGTATCAGGTGTGCGTATTTCGAATTGTCCAATGTGGCGGTGTTTTGGAGATGTGTGTGTATTTTGAGCGCAGCGGTGTGTACCACCAATGGAATACCGCAGTTGAAAGACCGCCGCGTGGATTCGTGGGTCGTGATAGCATGGGCGTGTTTCTGTTGGCGTGACGGTGGAGGATTTGTTTTCGCCAGTTTATCACTGACCTTTGGTGTGGCGGACTTGCGTGGATGTCTGAATTTCGGCGGATTCCGAGATGTGGGTCATAATAGCTGTGGCGGATTTCCGCGGCGGTGTATTGGCTGTCTTCTGCACGGCGGTAAGCGGCTTTTACCGCCAATGTTGTAATGACCCCCATTGTCTAGGATGACTAGGATGTAAAACTGTTGATCCTCTGCTTTCTGAGTTTGAATATTACACTGTAATTTAAAAGTGAAGATGTTTATATGTCAACAGCAAATTATGGTGAAATGTTTTGTTACTATCATTACAGACATTATTTTCTGCACCGAGCTGGTACCCCAAGATTAGTTTACAATTACACACATAGGGAACAATGTCCGACTGTACTAGTGGGGACTTTAAAAACATACGTAGATAAGTTTGCATATTTAACTGGGCATGATGCTAAGAATGCTGAATCATATAATTTCAAGTTACCTCCCTTTAGAGCAAAAAAAATATTGCTAACCGGTACCTTATTGATTTATTTTGATTTCTTTGTTTCCCAGCTGGCCGTTGAAGGCTATGAGTTTTGGAAGAAATCGATTGAAAGAGTGTGTGGGGAACACGAGATTGGCAAATACAGGGAAGGGAAGCTTTATTTAGAGCATGCCTTATTCCTTTACAAATATTTTTAAATGGCACAATCCAGAAAACAACTTGCCTTGGGTTAACAAAAATGAAAGAATTGAATGCACCCAGTTTTCCCACATTTGCAAACTTTGACAACTAGTGAAAGATTTTAAATGTCACAGAACAGCTCAATAGTTGGGTTCAGAATGGTACCTTTAATTCATCACTTTCAGGTACCGACAAGTGCTTATTGTGGCCAGTGGACACGAATGGTTGTCATGCACGTTTTGCAAACTGCAAACATAGGGTTTTAAAGCAAGCCCACCTGACCCTTGTTAAGTCACCGCACAACACTCAGGTATTGTTACAACATACAGTGTGGGCAAACTCTGCCTCATTAACTGCTGTGTAAGAACACCTTAGTCTCCTTTCAGAAAGCCATGCTCAAAACATTTTCTATATGCCATATATAATGAGATATGGAAGCTTTCGCAAATGGAAGAAAACAAACGTATAAGGCAGACTGATAAGAAAAACATGGAGAAGGCTCTAGCTGTTGCCGATAATTGTCTGACCACATTGTCCAACAGCATTTAAATTCCAAACAACATTGTCTCATCTGCGTTTGACATCATTCAGAATTATGGGGGTCATTCCGAGCCGGGGCCGGGGTCGGCGGGAGCACCGCCAACAGGCTGGCGGTGCCCCGCAGGGCATTCTGACCGCGGCGGTATGGCCGCGGTCAGAAGAGGAAAACCGGCGGTCTCCCGCCGGTTTTCCGCTGCTCGACGGAATCCTCCATGGCGGCGCAGCTTGTTGCGCCGCCATGGGGATTCCGACACCCCATACCGCCATCTTGTTCCTGGCGGTTCGCCCGCCAGGAACAGGATGGCGGTATGGGGTGTCATGTGGCCCCTGGGGGCCCCTGCAGTGCCCATGCCAATGGCATGGGCACTGCAGGGGCCCCCGTAAGAGGGCCCCACAAAGAATTTCAGTGTCTGCTGTGCAGACACTGAAATTTGCGACGGGTGCAACTGCACCCGTCGCACCTTCCCACTCCGCCGGCTCCATTCGGAGCTGGCTTCCTCGTGGGAAGGGGTTTCCCGCTGGGCTGGCGGGCGGCCTTCTGGCGGTCGCCCGCCAGCCCAGCGGGAAGACCAGAATGGCCTCCGCGGTCTTTCGACCGCGGAGCGGCCATTTGGCGGTTCCCGCCAGCCTCAGAATGAGGCCCTATATGTCACTTTTACACTATGAACAGAGCCAGCTTAGGTCCATTGTGCAGCTGGGTTGGAGTTGTATGTTGCAAGTTCTCAAAAGTGGCTGTGTGCCCTGGTAGCATGTTAACTCCAAGGAGTTATTTGCTGCATTTAATTTAACATGACAAAAACAGATAATGGCTAAAAAAAGAGGTGAGCTATATTATGCTTAACAGTGGAAAGTTAGTAAAGCTGCCTTTTACTCTGCTGGAAAATCCATCTTCAATATGGTTAATACATGGAGTGGCTGATCTGCCCATTTCTACATTTCAGTTTACTTCATGTTTCAAACACTTCACTGTAGGCAGATTTGAGCGGCTAGGATATAGCTGCATCCACAAGGTGTGAGAGTTGTCTTTCAATTACAAATGTCTGAATGGCGAGAAGGAGGTCTTTCTTAGTAGAAGCGAATGTGAGACTTCTTTAAGTCATTCTAAGATTTGTAAACAGGTGTCCTTGTACTGCACATGCAATGCGGCTGTGGCATACTTGGCTTGCTGTCTGAAGGGTAGTCCTGTTTCTTTGATTCACCCAGTGTTTCAGGTACTTTCATATGGAAGTTGTTTAATGCTGAGTGATGAAGGCCTCTGTGGTATGAGGCCTGGAATCGCCTATGTAATTTTGGTTTCCCGAATTGTAACTTACTGCGGCAATGTGTTATTCCCCCCCATGCAAGAGATAAAAGTAGCAGAATTGTGGGCTCACATCAGTACTTCAAATGTAAATTTTGACATGCTAATCAGACTGAAGGCACTTTTGTTTTAAAAAAATGTGGCTCTGATGTCAGCCAGGGAGACTTATGACCTCCAAATGGCAAGGTCATCTGCAGAGATACAGCCCCTATTAACTACCAACTTTCTCAAAAACTTTGGAGAGCTGGTGAGCTGGATATTTAATGCATCTAATACTGCAGGGATTGTGCACTTTTTCAAGGGTGTTGGTTCTGGATTCATTAGCACCTTCTAGACTGTATTTGGAGTTATACATTCAGCCATCCACTCACTTTTTCCAAGTGTATTTGGAGGATTCCCAATAACTTTGGCATTAACTGGCGGTATTCTGCTGTTGCTATTCTTGATTTGCAATGGCTGTGCCATCTCAGCAAAGTGGAGTGATGGAGCTCCCACCACCCCATATGTGTCATGATCACATGATGCAATATTTCAGGGCTTTACTACTGGAGGAACTGGAATTGAATTGGTCACTCTCATTCTGATCAATTCTCATTTGTGTGTAACCAATTTTCCATTTCTTGTGGTGCCTTTTTGAGTGCACACCCATGGTGTGCCTTGCTGTGCAGCTTGTTCTTTCTTTGGAAAAGGATCTGTTAATGTTCTCAATAAGGGTTCAATCACAGACATATCCATTTGGACTGCGGTTATGTGAGGCATCCTTGGGCCATTCGGTGGGTGGGGGCGTGGGCTGCTTGGGCCCCCAAGATGTGATATGCCGCTGACACCTAGACCCAGCTATACTGGGAAAGGACTCCCAGCAAGATGCAGGTTAGCTCTCTTCCTGGAGGGGAGCTGGATGACTGGTGATCGCTAAATCGGTGTGGGTGCATTGCCCTCTATATTCTGGCCTGAACATCACTTGGTGCATTAATTGGACCTGACACTTTACTGGATTCCTTTGACAACTGGGAAGCCTTGGTTGTGAGTTTCTGGCACAAAGCCCCCATCTTCTACCCTGTGCAGGGTATATTGAGCCTCTCCTTATGATGAGCAACCTGCGACAGGGAAAACTCCCCTTTGACACCAAGAAGACTTCTCAACGTAAGGATTCTTCCTCAACCCTTACCGATCTTGCACTGGAAACGACTGGGAAGGTGCCCTCAGAGCCTACTACAGCCATCCTTCTAGAACTCCATGGAGGTCTCCAGTCCAATGATGCTAAGATCTACCCAATGGTTACCCGCATGGAACGGCAGGCCACACAAATTGATGGGGTGGAACAGTGAGTTTCTGATCTGGAGGATACCACCTCACCACTGAAATATGGTTCACCAAGCTGGAGAAGCAGATGCTCACAGCGAAAGACGAGGATTTTGAGGTGTGCTCTTGGCACAATAATGTTTGCATCTTGGACACTACAGAATCTAAGGACACTGGTCGTATGGTGCCCTATGTAGAGACCTTGCTGGCCTCACTTTTTATCAGAGTGCCTTTTCTGTGCCATTCCTAGTGGAACAGGCGCATAGGTCAATTGCTCCCAACCTCAGGAAGCTCCATGGGGCTCATTAGTGCCAGACTTCTTAACTATTGGGACTAAGACACTGTTCTTCACCTAGCATGTGAGCAAGGACTGCTCCAATACCAAGACTCAGTGATTTTCATATACCCAGACTGTACTGCTGTGTTCAGAATGCCCGGCGCAAATTCATTGTAGTCCGACGGATGCTCTGTGCCCGGGAGATCAAATACTCCATGTTGTACACTGGGAGGCTAAAGATGGAGTTGGGTGGCAGGTGGCAATTTTTCAGAGGGGCCTCTGATGCTCTCCAATTCTGCATGTCGCTCCTTGCCTCTGCCTCTGAACCCGAAACTCTGATCAGCCCTGGTGGGACTGCACATTCTGCTGGTTGTTCTTGGGGCGAGTCTATGGAGGATTGATCTTCTGGTCCTCTACAACTATACTACTTTGTCTACAAAGTGGTACGCAATTTGCCACCTGTAGTGTGCTTGGAGGAACAGCTGCAAACTTCTCCTGTTGCTTCTTCTCCATACCACCTGATTGCTAACTGCCTATATTTTGTGAGGAGTTGTGGGGTTGGGGGCCCCAGGCAACTTTCTCTTTCAAACCTGTTCTCTCTTTCTTGTCTCACTTGAGAGGGTAGTGAAGCCTCATGTATCACTTATTCTGTATTCCTATTTTCCTTAGGAAGGTTTCTGTTTGGGTAACCAACACTGAATGTTGGGGTTCTCATTTTGGGCAGGGAGTGGCTTAGGGGATTTGCTTACATGGAATGTCCATGGCATTAATATCCATTGTAACACTGGTAGGGTGCTTGGACCACCATGGAGTGGATATTGCCTTTTTGCAGGAGTCACACCTCTTCCCTACTCCCCATGCTCCTTTGCTTCTAAGTGGGCCCCCATCGTTACTTTTCCTCCATATACTCAAGGAGAGTATATGTCCCCTTTAAATTACAACATATACATGCAAACGCTGGCAGTAGAGTCCTGTTTCTGGTAGGCACATTTCATAATATTCCGCTTGCATTAGTTAATATATATGCGTCAAATAGTCATGCTCCCCAGTTTTTCCTGGATGTTTCTACTAAATTGCGCATCTCCCAATATGACACGTGTCACCTGAGTGGGTGACTTCAACCTAGTAATAGGCACTACGCTGGCTGGGCCATGATGCTCCCAACATATTAAGGTAACACAGCCTGGGTAGCATTATCGACCTCTTTGAGTTGTTGGACTTGTGGCGAGGAACCCACCAGAGACTTAACCTTTCTTCCAACACCACATACTTCTATTTTCCAGGCTACACTAATGGTTTGCATCCTCTGACCTTCTCTCATATGCCAAGGATGTTCGCCATTTCCCTGGTACACTGTCTGATCATTCACCAGTCCTGTCTGACCTCTCCTTCCTGTGTCTACCTGCGCTCCCCAGTCTTCAAAGACGGGCTATGGGGGTCATTTTAGAGTATATTTAGATTCATTCAAACTGATCTCAAAATCCACTACCCTCTGGGAGGTCTTCAAAGTGTAAATTCATAGACAGGTGATATCAAAAACGAAGATGTGCTAAGTGACACACAAGGCCAACTCGCTTGGATAGAGGCTGCGCTGCTGAATGTGGAGGCAACTAGAAAGTGCACCTTCCAGGGCATTGCTAAGGGAACAGAACCAAATTCTTAAACAATTCCGAGACCTAGCTGATAGGGAGGTGCTTCACCTCTAGAAATGTGCATTGGTTATCATTGTTCGAGGTGAGAGAAGCTGGAGAGAACACTAGCCTGGTTTCTACGATAGGCGAGAACTAAATCACACAAAGGCTGTGTAGAGGGTTATGACAACTCTAAACACCGACGACGACATCCTTTCTGAGTTCCTCATTATTATTTGTTGCTTTATTGCTCCACAACTGGCAAATCTCAGGCAGAGATCTACAGGCATCTGGATGAGGTGGCTCAGGTGTGGTTGGTGGGAGGCCATAGAGGAGGTTATTGCTGCCATAGACTCTTGGGCCCGTCCACAGCCCCTGTTCCAACAGGCTTACTGCTGATTTTAAAAAGCATATAAACACATTCTAACTCCTGATCTTATTGAGGTATATGCAGAAGCATGACAGGATGAAGAACTGGCCCGAACTATGTGTGAGGTAGTCGTCTCTCTCCTCCCTCAATCCAGGAAAGAACGGACTCAATGTGACTCTTATCACCCACTTTTGTTGCTAAATTGTGACAATAAGATTCTAGCAAAAAGTCTTGCCACAAGACTTTCTCAGCTCCTCGAATGAATGATTACTCCCCTGCAATATGTGTTTGTGCCTCACAGATCTACAATACCTAATGTTTATACAGTCTTTGCGGTACTTAATCAGATCAACCCAGAAGTCCTGGCTGTTATTGCACTGTTGGATGCTGGTAGGGTGGCTTTGATGAAAATTATAATTCTTCCCAAATCGCTGTACCTTTTTACAAATATTCTGATACCTCTTGACAAACATTTCTTTGTTATGTTTCACTCCCTTATGATCACAGTCCTTCTGGACAAATAAACCTGCTCGAATTGCCTGGGAAATGTTGGACCTATCCTATGAATGTTGGGGATTTGAGCTTCCAGATCCTGAAATGTATTATTATGCAGCACAATGCCACTTTGCTAGGTCCAGGTATAAACCTTATGCACATATTTCCTACATTGTCCCAGGGCATGCCCAGACAAATGGGATTCCATTAGCCTTTCTCCTTCCTACAGACCTACCTAAACTTGGGAAGGAAATCTGTAATGGTGCTACTACTTACTTGGCCTGCAGGGCATTATGTCACACATCCGGAGGGCCCTATTTATACGCTCCAGCTGATGAATTGTTCTCTAACCCCACTCGAGCTCACAGTGCAGAATACCCTATCCAAGATGGCAATGTCAGAGATGGAACAATTATACATAGAAGGCATATGTTTATATCCTTTATGTTTTTGTTTATATCCTTTATGTTTTGGACCAGTTCTGATCTTAAGGTGATGCTACTACTCTTGATATTTTAATATATGCTTGTTTGGGGCCTGGACAGATTCAGCTAGGGAGGCATGGAATTTTGAGTTAGGCATACCCGCTGACCATTGGAAATATTGTTGCTCCCAAACCGGATCCATATCCATGATCTACAAGTACAAGCTACTGCAAGGCCTATCTCTCCTATAGGTTAACATTGGGGTTACTTTGAAGCAGCCTTGAAGTATAACTTCCAATTGGGAATAAAGAGAAATTTGGAGTTTGGTGTTTATGGACTCACAATGTAAAATCACAATTTATGGAGAAGTCAGATTTTAAATCGTAAGTCTGAAAATGCCACTTTTAGAAAGTTGACATTTTCTTACTTTAACCGTACTGTGCTTCTGCTTGTCTCTGAATGCACATCTTGTGTTGGTGACAGCTTGGCCTTGCACATTTCCTCTAGACAGTCACACACAATGGGAGCTTAAATGTGACTTAATGGGCCTTTAACTGGCTTGATGGACAGGCGGAGTTTAGGCCTGCCTCACTTACACTTGAATAGGACTGTGCCTCTCCCAACACAAAGAGCCGCATGACCCCCTGTAGAGTGTCTGGAGCCAGGGAAGGAAGGACAGAGACTTTGAGATCTCCAAAGGCCTCTTTTGAAGTATTTTCCACTTCAAAGGCACATTTGGGTATAGGTACTGTACTCCAAACCCCACCAAATCAGAACTCTACTGAAAACAAGGACACTGCCAGGAAAAAGGACTGCTGAGCTTCCAGGAGGGACTGTCATAATACAACTGTATTGCTGTGTTGGCCTACTGCTCGCTGTGTGCTGTGCTGTAGAAGGGACTGCCACTTTTTATACTTGATCTGCTGTGTTGACGTGCTACCTGCTGCTTCTTGCCTGCAGTGAGAAGGACTGGACTTGTTCTCTACATTCTTGAACGCAGGATTCTCCAAGGCCTTGCTGACTTGCCCTCTGTGTCTGAAGTCTCAGGGACATCAAAGACTGCCTGCAACCCTCCTTGCATCAAAGGTACTATTGCAGGGAAGTAAAGCAAGACTAAAACAACAAACATCCAATCAGTAGAATTCAAGATATGAATTTTTAAATGTTAAATGTGAAAACAAAGCTTAGAAATCAATAGTGGTCAAAAGGTTACTTGAGGTCATGAGGGACCGGTGCAAATCCAATTTCCACACCGACCTCAATAGAGAGGCCAATCACAGAACCCATGCAGGGTCACCTACAACAGTACCTTTGATAGAGCAATGCATCAAGGTCACAATACATTGGTCCTGACCCTCGCACTCAGGAATCAGGGAATACAGCACTTGAGTGATCCTCCAACTGGTATTTCCACATGTTCATGAACTATTGTATGTACTTTTATAACTGTACTGTGACTGTAATGACAATTCACTTTTTTCATGACCATGTGTGTTGTCTTCTAATTTATAACTTTACACATGCCAATAACAAAGCAGAGGTTTTCAGCCTAACATAAGGCTGGAATGGCCTGATTTCATTTAATTTACATTTTACAAAATAAGGGAATCACATAAAAATCAATGACAAATAGAAAAGTGACAACAGAAAACATTTCACAAACCTTTTCTAAAAGGAAAAGGAAGGAAATGTGTGGCATTGTTGGCCAAGAGGCTAACATTGACAAAGATCAACCTGCTAGAAATGAGAGTATTTAATCTGACTTTGAAATCCTTACTTTCTGCAATCCAAACCACTTCTCTGCTTGGTCAGACCACACAACAAAGTACTACCTGACCAAGCAGGGAGGGACACATTCTAGGCCTCTGTCCATACAGTCACAAGCCATCCAGAAATGGCTCATTGCAAGGAACTTCATCACAGATGTCCATCCCTAAGGTGTTTAAAATCTGGAAGATTCCCTCAGTCAAACTTTCCAACAAAATCATATTCAAAATATAGAAGAAGATTCATTCAGTCAAACGTTCAAGTCAAACGTCAATGAGATACTAAACGTTGAAGTTGTGGAATTTTTCTTCAAAGACTAGGGATATTCTCAAGTAGACATGACTGCGGACAGAAAAAAGTGTTAAGATTATGCCTCCAGATTTTATTAGCCAGGGTCGAAAAGTGATGTCATTTTGATAGACTGGTTAGGGAACTTTCTTTATGTATTTTCTTCAATTCCCCTCATTCCGACAGTTCTGATCAAGTTTTACCAGTCCAAGATCATAATGATAGCACCATTATAAGTGGTGATTCAGGGATCTCCTTCACCTTTATGAGCACCTACGCATGTACTGCCATGCAGACAGGATGTCCTGTACAAATTCAGGGGCCAGATCGTACACCCCAACCTTCCAACCCTGAACGTAGCAGCCTGGCTCCTGAATTGTTGCAATATGATCATCTAGGTCTTCTACAAACTACATAAACATTTTACAAGAAAGGTAAACAGCCTTCCACTAAAAAATTGCGTGCCTTGGAGTTAAAGAGATTTTTCATCTAGTGTATTCATAACACTCATAATCTATCTTTGTTTCAAGAAAATGTAGAGATACCATACCTACTTCATCTATCAAGGCCTGGTTTACAATTTTCTTCAATTTAACTTGCCAACGCAACTTCCTATAGTAATTCTTATGACAAACCTCTTTCTTTCAAATGCCTCTGATTAAAGATTTTTTAGAAGGATTAATAAGGTATTCCCCCTTCAGTTCCCCTTCTTCTCCTTGGAAGCTTATGAATGTTCTATTTAAATTAACGGGACCCCCCCTTTGAACCTATTCACAAAGCCTACATCTTATATAGAAAGTAGCTTTCTCAGTCACTATTACCTCTGAGTAAGTGAGATTCAGCTTTCATGTGCTACTGAACAAAACACCTGATTTCCTAGTAACAGAGTGGTAATGAAAACACACCCCAGCTTCCTTCTCAATGTGGTTTCAGATTTTCATATTACCCAAAACATATCTTTACCAACATTCTTTCCTAATCCATCAACTCTAGCAGAGAAATCTCTGCATTCTCTAGACGTGAAAAGAGTTCTGAAATTCTATTTAGACAAAACTAAAAATATATGATAATCAGATCACCTTTTCTGAAATTACGGTCCAGTAAGAACAGGTTTACCTTCTTCAAAACAGTCAATTTCTAGAGGGATAGTTTCCTATATACTTCTTTCATACCAGCTAGCTACGAAGCACCAACCCGTTAAACCGAAAGCGCATTCCACAAAAGAAAAAGCTGAAGCTACTACTTTACCCTTTCTTAAAAATGTTCTGTTTCAGACATTTGTAAAGCTGCTTCTTAAAGATCTGGTCACACCTTTACTAGGCACAACATGTGTAAAGTGGATACTCAAGTAGGGCAGGGTTCTTTGAGGAACCTTTTCAGGTGATTGCTGGAACTTTTCATATTTCATGTTTGATTATTTATAGAATTACCCAGGATCATCTAATTACTGTAAACATGACCTGCCCTAACTGTCACCTGTGAGGTATGATGAGATGCAGGGTGTATTGTGAGGTCCTTAAAGGCACAGTGGCAGTTTTTTTATCTCCTATGCTTTGCATTGCAGCCCTTGTCTAAAAATATCACACACTCCATTTCCTTTTCCTTTTAAAAAAGGTTTGTGAAACATATTCTGTGGCCACTTTTCTATCAGTGACTGTTTTTTTAAGTGATTGGCTTCTTTTTCAAAATAAAATGTAAATGAAATCTGATATTTTTAAGACTTTGTCTAGGCAGCAGACATAATTGTAACCTACTGTTGTACTATGTTAGATATACATGCATGTATATTGTTTGGGATCCCAGCATATAGGCAGGACTATTCAGTGCTTATCACTTTGTGAGGATTCTCCTGAAAGAGAACTAGGATTACTGGTGAGTAACTATACCTTGTCCTTCTGCATGAAGGGATGTGGCTTAATTAGCAAGGCTTTTCAGACCATCATGATGTAAACATAAGAACAGGACTGTTAGGTTTATGTGAGGACGTTCATTCTAGAGGCATCATATGCACAGAGATTTGTTGGCACAATGTTGATACCTTCGTTTTCAAAAAGCAAAGCTCCATCCTGCTCTCAGTGAATGGAAGAAGGCATCATGGTGGTGCCTCTTCCCATGAAATGAGACTCTTCAGCTGTCGGTTTGATGACCACTACACAACAATATGCAATGAACAGTGAGCTAAAGATGTACTAGGCAAGTCATACTCCCAAGGTAGGTGCGGAAGTAGGTCCAGGGAGGTCTGCGACCTTGTGGAAGATCAAAAGGGTATATATTTTGGCTTACCATGGCCCAAAAGGGTCATAGCTGGAACATATATCAAAGAAAAGAACTTAGAGGTAAAGGCAGCACTTCTACTGCTTTGATAGCAGAGGGCACAAAAGCAGTACAAATACTGCAAAATCAAGTGTTTACGATTTCTACTAAAAAGCAAATATTTCCCTTCAGTGGTGTTTTATTACTTAAAATCGGTTTTAAATGAAAACCGGAAACCCGGCTCATAATTTTGTAATTTGTTTACATATTAACATTGCCTGGGCAAATATTATATCTGATTGGTACCAGGTTAGAATCCAAATACAGTTATAAACAACTGATCAGTCATCTTTTGCATAGAAATGTCCACTGCCCGTTAAAACAGGCCACAGCGATTTTATTAACTTTTGATCCATTTGAGCTGGAAACATTTTTTGTTACAAACAGCAATTTATGCAGCAGATTGATTATCTGGTGATTGCGGCAAATCCTTAATTATGTGAAAAACATGCTACAGAATTGCATAATTCCAGTAGTGCACCATACATGAAACATTCTTCTAACAGGTAGCTATCTCATCCTATAACGTTTTCTTTCTATTTCTTATCTGTTATTTCCCTTGCCTGGTTTGCCTAACATGCTTTTTGGTACCTCCACTGTTTTTACTTCTCACCATTCTTTAACAATTTGTAACAATCAGATAGGACTCCCTTTGATTTAGGGCATGTTAGAACATATTTGTCAATGTCTGTGTGATTTCTAATTGCATCATCCTAATTGTTGGGTGGACAGATCAGTATCTGAACTGTATACATATATCTCAATCTATCGTGTTCTGTAATCCTCTGTAGAAATGATTTAATAGTTTTTTTTTTAACAAGTCTCCTAAAATGAGGCATTCTCTTTCCCTTCGAGGTACAAAGGCAAGGCTGCCAATAGTCTGCATTAATTCTACATTTTTATGACTAGGGTTGAATGGGGATGGATGTGTAGTGAGCCCCATTCTTCTATTCACTGCATTCCATGTTTTCATTGCTGTTCTCAATATCTTGCAAGTATACCTGTTTTTGGGTTTATCTTGTTTAGCTAGCCAAGGAGCATCCCACAGAGGTCTTCCCATTACTACTCTGTCTATTAGCACCCACTTATTATCCGTTTCCGCCATGGTCAATGGCTGCAGACGTCTCAGGTGGGCAGCCTGATAATATCCATGTGTGTCTTGAAGTGCCAATATGCCCCTTGATCGTGGTGCCATAAGGATATATCTAGAAACTCTGGGTCGTTTGCCCTGCATTAGAAATGTTTCCAACTTCCTTTTTAACATCATTATCTCCTTCCTTGGGATGGGGTAGGAATAAATAGAGGAGCTGTGGTAGTGAGCCCAAACCAATGTCATTCTTCAACCTTCCTCAAATGGCGTTTACTACTGGTGGCATGGTGATTGGTATATTTATCCCTAAATACTGAATGTGATGCTTTGCCCACTTAAAACGAAATCTACTCTGTAGTGTATTAGGTGCTGTTGGATATACACTAAGATTTAATATGTTTTGTCCTTATTCTTCAGCCCAGCTCCCTCTTCAAATTGTTCCAAGTGCTGAAGTACTGCAGGGAGTGACTTCTCCACAACTGTCAACAGTAAGAAGACATTGGCCCCCATTATGACATTGGCAATAAGGACCGCTTACCGCCATGCCGACTGCCGCCAACATACTGCCGCCGTGACACTTTACCGCTACCCATAGCAATACCTCACAATACAGACACACACACAAGTCCGCCAGCCCAAAGGTCAGTGATAAACTGGCAGTAGCAAAACCCACACCGTTACGCCAACAGAACTACACCCACAGCATTATGACCCACGAGTCACCGCGGCGGACATTCAAACACGGTAAACCATTAGCGGTACATACTGTTGCACTCAAAATATACACACACATACAAAACAACACTACATTGGACAATTCAAACTATACACACCAGACACACATTCACACACAACACCCACACCACTGTAAAACACACACACACATTACCCACCACCCTTTACTACTCAATAAAATTAACAACTGAGAGAGAGAGACACATCAAGAGCACTAACACAACCAGAGCCACAGAATACCATCACCCATACACCCTCACACACACAAAGACACAAAGACACCCCAGGTTCTCAGAGGAGGAGCTAAGGGTCATGGTGGAAGAAATAATCCGGGTAGAGCCACAGCTATTCGAATCACAGGTGCAGCAGACATCCATTGCTAGGAAGATGGAGCTATGGCGGAGAATCGTGGACAGGGTCAACGCCGTGGGACAGCACCCCAGAACAAGGGACAACATCAGGAAGAGGTGGAATGACCTATGAGGGAAGGTGCGTTCCGTGGTTGCAAGACACCAGATATTTGTACAAAGGACTGGCGGTGGACCCCCACCTCCTCCCCCACAACTAACAACATGGAAGGAGCAAGTCTTGGCAATCATGCATCCTGAGGGCCTGGAAGGAGTAGCAGGAGGACTGGACTCTAATAAGTCAAATCTTTATTACAATTACTCCCCTACCTGCATGCCATCACAAACCACCACCCCTACCCTTACTCCCATCACTTCACCACCTCACACATACCCCACCATCACAACCCACACTTCCCAATACCAAGCCCTGCATGCAAAACCAATGCATGGACCCCCATCACATCCCTGCATGGACTCCCATCACTAAAGCATGCACATTTGAAAAAATCACCTAGCCCACAAAATCACTACTCACACAAGACAAAGTTGACAGGGCAATCACAACCATACAGGGCAACACACCCATACACAAGATGTCACATGCAGAAACAATAACACTGCATTAACATCCCTGCAGGTCCCCCACACAACGTCACCGGAGAGGAGGTGCCAGCAACATCCAGTCCCCCCACAGAAGAGGCCCACAGTGATGACAGCACCTCTGGTCGCCTGGATCTGGATGACCAACCTGGCCCATCAGGGATCTCCAGACAGTCGGATACCCATGCACAGTCCCATACCACCACAGAGCCTCCCCCTCAGGAAACACCACCACAGCATCCACCCAGCGGGCCCATACCTCTGTACCCAGGACACGTCAATCAGCAGCGTGTCCACCACTACAGGGACCCCAGGCAACCCCACAGACACAGGACGATCAGGGACCTGGGGTCAGTGGCAGTGGGCACACGGTTCAGGGGACAGAGGCACAGGACAACAGGGAAGCTGGGAGGACTGCTGTGCGACAGAGGGAGGACAGGCCCAGGGAACCTTCTCTCCACGAGGCACTCACCAACATCCTGGGAGTATACTACCATTCCCAGGAGACGATGGGCCAGACACTGGACAAGTTGCAGGAGGCCCAGCGGCTGAAGGAGGGACAGTACCTGGGGATCAGGGAGGACCTGAAGGACATCCCGACCACCCTGGTCACCATTGCAGGGGTGCTGGCAGATATGGCCAACACCATGCGGGAGGCAGTGGCACACCACCGGGCCTCTGACACTAGCCACACTGATGAATAGCCCTCCACCTCCGCTGCCGCTAGTGGACACGAGGCCACGCCACACGACCAACAGGCCACTCCCCCTGCAGAAGGAGAACCACCCCGCAAACGGTCTCTGCGATCCAGGCAGAAGCCAGAGAACATTGCCAAGACCCCCGCCAGGAAATAAGACTCTCCTGATTGTCACCCTTGTGTCGCACTCTGTCACCCTGTCCACCTTGACCTGCCATTTCTCCCCTTCCTATGCCCCATTGGACAATGCACCTGTGATACAAGTAGACTGGACTCTATCCTAGCCTTTCCTCCATCATCCCCCCAGCCTATTGCACATCCCCTTCTACCTCTGAGCACTTAAATAAACATCCTTTGAAAAAAAACAAGTATGGAGTATCTCAAATGATTTAACTATGTATATGTTTAACAAGGTTTAAATACTGCAATACAACTGTGCAGTAATGTATACATAGGAATTACCTGTAGTTGGCTGCAGTCAACACACCAGGTGCCAGAGTGGGGCACAGATATCTGAAAATAGAAATGCCAAAGGGTACAGTAAGTGACCATACAACTGGGAGAATCTGCCTGCCATGTACAATGTCAAATACAAAACTGTCAATGCAAAGTGAAGTTACAGTGTCTTACCTGTGTGTCACTGAAAGTACTGTTGTAATATTGCTGTTCTGTTGTCCTCATCCTCATCCTCTGCCTCCTCATCTTCACTGTCCACAGGGTCCACTACTGCCACACGCCCATCTCCAGCCTCATCCTCCTCCAGAAAAGACACCTGGCGTCTCAAGGCAAGGTTATGCAACATGCAGCATGCCACGATGATCTGGCACACCTTCTTGGGTGAGTAGCACAGGGATCCACCTGTTAAATGGAGGCAACGAAACCTGGCTTTCAGGAGGCCGAATGTCCTCTCTATTATTCTCCTTGTTCGCCCATGTGCCTCATTGTAACGTTCCTCTGCCCTTGTCTGGGGATTCCTCACAGGGGTCAGTAGCCATGAGAGGTTGGGGTAACCAGAGTCACCTGCAAATATCAAGGGACAACTGTCAGACGCACACTAACCCTTAGGGCCCACACCATACCCATACACCAAAATCAGGACTCATCAATTAGCCAAACCCGGTGCCTCAGGAGTTGAGCCATCACATATGGGATGCTGCTATTCCTCAGGATATAGGCATCATGCACCGAGCCAGGATACTTAGTATTGACATGGGAGATGTACTGGTCCGACAGGCACACTATCTGCACATTCATCGAGTGAAAGCTCTTTCGATTTCTAAACACCTGTTCATTTCTCCGGGGGGGGACAAATACAATATGTGTACCATCAAAAGCCCCAATAATGTTGGGGATATGTCACATTGCATAGAAGTCAGCTTTCACTGTAGCCAAATCCTCCACCTGGGGGAAAACTATGTAGCTGCGCATGTGTTTTATGAGGGCAGACAACACTCTGGTCAGCACTATTGAGAACATTGGCTGTGACATTCCTGCTGCCAAGCCCACTGTCACTTGGAAGGAGCCAGTCACCAAGAAATGGAGCACAGATAGGACTTGCACAATAGGGGGGATCCCAGTGGGGTGACGGATAGCAGATATCAGGTCCGGCTCCATTTGGGCACACAGCTGTGTGATTGTGGCCCTATCCATTCTACAGGTTAGGATAATGTGCCTGTCCTCCACTGTTGCCAAGTCCACCAGCGGTCTGTACACGGGGGTGTCTCCATCTCCTATTCATCCGCAGCGATTGTAATCTAGAAGGCAAAACGGGGAGCAGCTGGTCAGTATTCCACATTTACAAACAATACACTACATTGCATGTTGTGACTGTAACAGTATGTTGTTGGATAGGCCCAAATGGTGCCTATGTGTACTGTGACAAGGTTAGGAGCCATGGGCTGCCCCCCCATGAAATGGCGTCTGCCTGTCCTGTTTGGAGGGACAGGTGAAAATGAGGTAATTCCGCTGACATTGTGCGTCATTGCGGGAGGCGGTTGAGTACCGCCGTGCAACTCCTCATTGTTTATCAATGGGCCCTTTGTGTTTCAGTGGCCAATGGTGATGTACGCCGGCGGTGACGGTACGCACCGCCGCGGATGTGACCACCATTTTCTATCTGTGCACTCACTTGCTACCTGATCTTCAACAGGAGAGGACCTACACCGCAAGCGCTGCTGTGACCTGTGTCTGGAATCGACCATGGCTTGTGTCACTGGGGAGAGGGCCCCTGACTTCACCGCTGTGGAGTTGGAGAAACTGGTGTATGGGGTCCTACCCCAGTACCGAATGCTGTATGGGCCTCCAGACCAACAGGTGAGTGCACTGTGAGCACGATGCATGGAGTGCTGTGTGTGAGGGCCTCGTGTAGAGGGTGTTGGTTGAAGGGTTCTGGGCAGCGTGCTGCATGTATGGTGGGCAATGTCTGTGTGTAAGGGAATGTGAGGGCTATGGTGGGCCATGAATGTAACAGGCTGGACGGTATGACTAATACCTTTATCTATGTATCTTTTTCTGCAGGTCAGAATCCATCATAAAAAGGGTGTACGGCGTGCCATCGCCAAGGACGTGCGGACCCTGGGGGTCTACGGCAGGTGGAGCACCCACTGTCGCAAACGCTGGGAGGACCTGAGACGCTGGGCAAGGAAGATGGCAGAGGCCCAGCTGGGGATGGCCTCCCAACAAGGAAGGAGTGCCCGTTGAACCCTGGCCCTCTGATGGCCTGCATACTGGCGGTGGCCTATTCGGAGCTGGATGGGCGCTTGAGGGCATCAAAGCAGCCACAAGGGGGTGAGTACAGTTTCACAATATACTACTTGCGCGTGGCGGGGTGGTCTCCGGGTGGGGGATGTGGGCCTGTGGGTGCTCGGGCCGGGCATTGCAGGGTAGGTTCCGTGTTGGGCAGGGGCTGATGAGCACCACCTCCTAACAAGCTAGTAGGCATCCACTACTGGGCAGGGGTCTGTGTGTCAGGTATGCTGCTGTTGGCGTGAGTATTCCTGTCCATGCGCTGGTGACTAGCATTGTGACTGGTAGTGCATTGCCTAGTGCATAGGGCTGTTCCCTGTGTGTGTGTGTGTGTGTGTGTCGTGTACGCCAACAGTGGTATTGTTACTGCCATTGACCAAGTGTATCCTTTGTCTCTTCCCACCCTTTTTGTTTTGTCACCCTATCCTTATGTGCATTAGCATCATCTGGCGGAGGAGCAGAGGCTCCGGTGAAGAAGGCAGCTGCATCCCACATGGCAGTGGAGGCAGAATCCACTGACGGTGAGGGCACCAGTGGGACGGAGGGCGAGGGTAGTACCACGGCGGAGACAGGAGGGGACAGTTTGGACAGTGATACCTCCTCTGATGGAAGCTCCCTGCTGGTGGCTGACACCTCTGTGCCCAACCTAACTACAGGTACAGCCGCCACCCCTGTACCAGCACCGCCTTCCCAGCAGCCCCTCAGCGTGTTTTCCGTGCCCGCTCACCCAGGAGGGTGGGCATCTCCTTCGCCCCAGGCACCTCAGGCCCTGCCCCAGTTAGCCCTGCTGCCCTGAGTGAGGAGGCTATTGACCTCCTGCGATCCATCTCTGTTGGGCAGTCAACCATAGTGAATGCCATCCAGGGACTGGCAGGCCATTTGCAACAAATAAATGCATTCCTGGAGGGCATTCACTCTGGCATGGCGGCCCACCAGAGATCAATCCAGGCTCTGGCCTCCGCACCACTGATGGCAGCCATTGTCCCTGTCTCTAGCCTCCCCCCTCCAACTTCCTCTACCCAGTCCCTTTCCCCTCAACCCCAACCTATCCGAAGCACACATTCAGACCAGCATGCACCCAAGACAACACACAGGAGTGGCTCAGACAAACACAAGCACCACAAATCATCCCACAGCAGGCACTCACACAAACACCATCCAGATGCAGACATAACAACATCCACTGCCTCCACTGTGTCCACCTCCTCCTTCTCGTCCACCACCCTCCCAGTAGCATCTCCACTCACACCTGCATGCACTACATCCTCATCCACTACCCCCATCACCATCACACCTATCACTACACACTCCTCACTGGCAGTCACCACTCCCACATCCATGCACACGTCCACTGTGTCCTCTCCCTCTGTGTCTGTGCCCCTCCTCCTAAAGTATACAGACGCAAGCACTCAGACACCCAACAGCCATCCACCTCACAACAGCATCCAGCCCATGCACCTGTACCCAAACACAGCAGACATATACCTCCAACAACCACTCCCTCTTCCTCCACTCCCAAACCTTTACCCTCTTCCCGCCCCAGTGTCCCTAAGAAGCTTTTCCTCTCCGCCGTTGACCACTTACCTACCCCTCCCCCCCAGTCCTTCACATCGGGCAAGGGTGGTCAGAACCCAGGCTAGCACCTCAACTACCCAGTCCACGGCCACAGTAGTGTTGGCACCTACTGCAGGTGGGAGAGGCTCCAGGGAACCAACCATCAGCACTGCCAATGTGCCTGCACCACCTGCCAAGCGGAAAGGCAAGGAGGCACCACCAGCTGCCAAGGGGAAGTGCAAGGAGGCACCACCTGCTGCCAAGGGGAGGGGCAAGGAGGCACCACCAGCTGCCAAGGGGAAGGGCAAAGGGCCTGCATCTGCAAGCAAGAAGGACAGCAGGCCTGGTGCTGGGACTGATTCTGAGTCCCCACCACATCCATGGCGGTTCAGCCGCCCAAGGCTGCAGGGGAAGGGCTGGAGCCTCCCCCCACTACTGGGATCCCCGCCACCAGCACTGCCACCAGCACGACTGCCAGCAGCAGCCCCAGTAGGCAGCTGTCCGAGGCTGCATGGGAAGGGCTGGAGCCTCCCCCCACTATAGGCATCCCCGACACCAGCACCGTCCCCGGCACCACCACCAGCACAGCCACCCACACCACTGCCAGCAGAGGCAGCCCTAGTGGGCAGCCGTCCAAGGCTGTAGGAGACAGGCTGGACCCTCCCCCCCACTGGCATCCCTGACACCAGCACCGCCACCAGTACTGCCACAACACCGCCACCAGCACCACTGCCAGCTGCAGCAGCCCCAGTGGGCAGCCGTCCGAGGCTGCAGGGGAAGGGCTGGAGCCTCCCCCAACCACTGCCAGCCCCGACACCAGCACCGCCACTGCCACCACTGAGCAGCCATCTCCACCGGCGGGCAGTGTGTGGTCGTGCCTCCATGGGCTGTAGTGCGTCCTGGAGCCTGCAAGTCCTGTAAGTGTGACACCCAGGTGAGAGACTGTGACCTTGCACTCCCCAAGTGCTACATCACAGGGAACATTGCCCCCTCCAGAACCAGTGAAAGAAGCCATCCACTCACTCCCTCTTGCCAGGATGAAGCACACTGGGCACACGGCCCCCTCCAGAACCAGTGGAAGAAGCCATCCACTCACCCCCTCCTTGCCAGGATGAAGCACACTGGCCACAATGCCCCCTCCAGAACCAGTGGAAGAAGCCATCCACTCATCCCCTCCTTGCCAGGATGAAGCACACTGGGCACGAGGCCCCTTCCAGAACCAATGGAAGAAGCCATCCACTCACCCCCTCCTTACCAGGATGAGGCACACTGGGCACAGGGCCCCCTCCAGAACCAGTGGAGAAGCCACTCACTACAGAGACTGTGGCTTTGCACTTCCCAGGACCAAGCAGTGGGCAAATCACTCACTTGAGAGTCTGTGGCTTTGCACTCCCCAGGACCAAGCAGTGGGCAAACCACCAACTTGAGAGACTGTGGCCTTGTACTCCCCAGGACCAAGCAGTGGGCAAACCACCCACTTGAGAGACTGTGGCCTTGCACTCCCCAGGACCAAGCAGTGGGCAAACCACCCACTTGAGAGACTGTGGCCTTGCACTCCCCAGGACCAAGCAGTGGGCAAACCACCCACTTGAGAGACTGTGGCTTTGCACTCCCCAGGACCAAGAAGTGAGCAAACCACCCACTTGAGAGACTGTGGCCTTCCACTCCCCAGGACAAAGCAGTGGGCAAACCACCCACTTGAGAGACTGTGGCCTTGCACTCCCCAGGACCAAGCAGTGGGCAAACCACCCACTTCAGAGACTGTGGCTTTGCACTCCCCAGGACATCGCACAGGGCATGTAGCCCCTTCCAGGACCAGTGGTGTTGTACCATCTTCTGGCTGAGGTGCCCCCCGTTCCCTGTCCCCCTGAGGTGCCTGTGTATTTTCAACCTGATGCCCCTGCAGTGTTCTCTCCGTGTTGTTGCAGGAGTCAAGTGGGGCCTTGGCCTATGTGTTGTGGCCTGTGGCCCATGGATATTGAGGACTGGGCAATGGTCCTCCAATTGTATATATGTATATACTGTATTAATTTTGATTCATGATTTTCTCGTATTTTATCTTATTACACTCACTTTAGTCAATTCCTTTTGTCCTTGCATTATTCCTGAGGGGTACGGGGTGTATATGTAATGTTACTGCAACTGTTTGTGTGTATGGTGTTGGGGGTGGGGGTGTTGCGTGTTGTGTGTGTGTGTCACTCTCTTTTTCCTCCCCCTCCCTTGTGTGGTAGGCGGCAGTGCTCACCATGGTCGTCTTTGCCGGCGTTGCTGTTCGTAGTGAATGAGGAGGTATACAATTATGGGGAACACCTACAACTCGGGCTCTGTGGCGTAGTGGTTCATCCTTGAGTCTCCAGAGGTGAGTCCTTTGCGTTCTGTGCACTGTTTCCACCGTGCTTTTGATGTTGTTGGTACCGCCCCAGAAAAGGTGGCGGATAGGCCTGTTGTAATAGTGTGGGCGGTACATTGTCTTCCGCCTGGCTGTTGGCGGTTACCGGCACAGTGCTTGTTGTCAGTGTGTTAAAGTGGCTGTCTATGTAAGCGGTTTCCGCCGTGGTCATAATTCCATTTGTTTTACCGACTGCCTGTTGGTGGTATTACTGCCGCTTTATCACCAACCGCCAGGGTTGTAATGAGGGCCATTGTCTGCAAATGAGCAAATTTTAAGAGATTTCCCCAAAAATCTATTCCTTTAATCTCTGGAAAATCCCTTTTTCTGGTCCACAGGAGGTCAATGGATGGAAGGAATATTAGTGAGGAAATACGGCACCCCTTGATGAGTCCTCATCTGTACTGGCACCCTTCCAGATCTCGCTCTGTTAAGTACAATTTGCACAACTGGGTCCTGGTAAAGTGTTCAAGTACACATTTTCTGTTCAAATCTATTTCTGTCATGAATTTTGCCAAAAAGTTCCAACTCACACGGTCAAATGTTTTTTCAGCATCCAATGTAATCAGTCTTGCCAGAATCTGTTTCTTGTTACCTTTTTCTATTATATGAGTGGCTCTTCTAATAGTAACATGCATCTGCCTCCCTTCCACTACCCAGATTGGTCACCATCAACCAGGCCCGCCACTTAGTCTTCCTAAATACTGGGTAGGAAGGCATCTTTGCCACAAGGTCTCTTGGTGGTGTTTTACAGTTTTCCTGCCCATTCTAAGCAAATCATGTAGTCCTCGCTTTCAGGATTTTCCCAAATAGGCTTTCCAACAGTCCTTCCAAATTCTCTCCTTCTTACCCCTCTTTCAACGCTCAGATTCACAGGTTTCCTCGTTTTAACTAGTTTACTAGGTTTTTGTATTTTCCTACAATTTATTTTATCTGGGTTTCCATTGACAATATAATTACTGTAATTACATTACAAGTCACATCAGACATCAATTTCAGAGATTGCTCCATTGCTTCCACTCTAGAACCCACATTCTCCAAATTTCCTTTAATTTCCAAGTTGTCTGAGGCCCATTCTGTGCACAGTGTTCTAAGATCATCCATCAGGGATCTGTGGAAGTCGGATAGGTACGCCTGTAAATCTTTTTTCGTGAGGGAGGCCATGTGTTTTGCAGCCATTGTGTCTTCTCTGTGTTCTGGTTTCTGCATAAACTCCAACTGGCCAGATCTAGGACGAAAACTGACTGAGTCTTCCTCCATTTTGGCATATGGGGGACAATTTCCAATGTGTCTCAGCTTCACCTGTACTGAGTACTATCAAGTGTCGTCCACTAGGTGCTATTTTACTTCCCTTCTATGTGCAATCACTGTCTCATCTTGCTTGAATTTTGGGGAAGGGGGCACATAGGGCTCTTCTCTCCCCCCCCAGAGTCTCTCTGGTCCGCAAACTCCATCTTGAGCCTTTCTCTATGAGTGTTATATAGTGACTGGGTGAGTCACAACTCCCTTCCTTCTTTCAACTCCCCCCTCCATACGCCTATACGGGAACCCCACTTCCTGAAGCTCAATTTTTTATAAAAGTCCACTGCTGACCTCTTGTTTCCCTGTCTTCCTACTTAGTTTTCTGATGTTTATTTTGTGTTTTTTTCCAGCCATTTTTGTTCATGAATGTTAATTCACCTAAAGGCCTGGGGTAGTGGAAGTGACATTGCATGACTTTTGACATTTACCTTCATTCACACACGTTTAAACACACACAATCACAAATACACACACTCTGGCCCTTATTACGAGTCTGGCAGTCCTGGGACCGGCAGACTCGTGGTGTTGGTCGGACTGCCACCGATGCAGCTGTCTGGCCTCCACATTATGACCGTGGTGGAGCCATCGAGGTGCGACCGCCGGCACCGTCATATTTTGAATGACCGACGGTCTGGTGGTGCCGCCGGTCTTAATCCGCCAGGGCAGCGCTGCTGGCGGAGACGGGGTGTTAGGGGCCCCCATGGACAGCCCTTTCGCACTTTTCACTGCATGAATTACAGGCAGTGAAAAGCACGACGGGTGCTGTTGCCCCCGACGCACCACAACATTGCCTCCGGCTTGATTACGAGCCAGCATCAATGTTGTGAGGAGTTTTCCAATGGGCCAGCGGGCGGAAATGCTGTTTCTGCCTGCTGGCCCAGTGGGAAACTCATAATGGGGCCAGCGGGCGGAAGACCGGAGTGGCGGTCTTCCAACCCAAAAACCCAAAGAGTTTAGCGAGCGGCGTAATGAGAGCCTTTCTTTCATGAACATACTCACCTGCACGCATGCACACAATATACATTTTTACTTACCTCAGCTTCCAGGGAGGGCCATATTCCAGCAAATTGTATTCAATTTATTATTACACTAATAATGAAGAATATATTACACACTATTACAGTAATAAAAAAATTACTAATAACAAGGAAATTCGATCCTCAGCCGATGTCCATAAGGACGAGCTGCCCCTGTGTTCCTGGCACTGATTTGGCCACCTCTGAGATGAGGGGTTGAAACGGCAGAGCCAGGGGTCGCAAGGGGCAAGCCAGGGGTCGCAGCCGCATCCCCTGGCGACCCCTAAATGATGTCCATGTTGGTGTTTGTTAATGTTGGGGCTCAGCCCTCTCTGTGAATCTCTTTCCCCCATGTCCCTTTTTACCATCTCGGCTGCTAATGTAATTTAGAGCAGGGCTAGGGAATCCTGCATGCTTGTCCCCTCATGCCTTTCCCATGCTGCGCCTCTCTCCCTGCCATGCCAGATCCATGCTGCGCCTCTCTCCCTGCCGTGCCAGTTTCCAATCTCATTGCGTTCACTTTCCACATTTCTGGTTTCACAGTCATCACCGTTTAGAGGCCATGGTGTCTCCACTGCCACCTGGCTGTGAGGTGTTTCTTCATTTCAGGATTCTCTCTGGGTGCTAGTGGGAGAAGTGACAAGCATTAAAGCCGCTGCCCCATCGGCTGGAGTTGTCTCTGCACCCCCCATTGCGTTGGCTTCTTCTTATCGTGCTTCCAATGCAAATTGGACCTTTTTGCCTCTGATACTTTCTGTGACGGTTTATTTTTGATGAAGTAGGCAATTGGCATCATTTCAGGCTTGTTTCTATTGCGTACTCTGTGGACTAGCGATCCGGAGCTGTTACTCAGTTGCCATCTTGGGTCCGATCACCCTGCCATTTTTAGGTCAAGCATGCAAGCGCTTTGACCTGTTCTAATCTATCTGTGGGCTTTTAACCACGCCCATCGCATGCCCATCGGTATCACTCGTTCATAGGCTTGCCCTTCAAAAATCCTTTATTATCATTAGTAAATGCTTAACGTTTGTCCCTCCTTAGGGCGGTTTTGTTTCCACCTTGGCCATCGACGTTTGCTAATACGTTTGACTGTGAGCAAACTTCTTTTTCCTTTTGTGTCTCTCCTTCGCGCTCATGCTCATGGCGGCCGTGGTGCTTTGAATTGGCTCACTTATGTCAACTGTTCAACTTTTCGTTTTCAATTTATGTGGCAAGAAAAGTAAAGTTATGAATTTACAGCACTAATAGCTCTAACTCAAGCAAACGCGAAACCCATTGCATCGCAAATGCTTGTTACTACTGGATTCTGTGAACCTACTTTGCGACACCTATCTTACCAGGGATGTGATAACCTTTGAAGGACAAACTGGCTAGTAGATGGAGTAGCCCATATCGAAGGCAAAAAAGGAAAAGACTAATAGAGTTTCTGTTGTATCAACTATTGGCAGTACGCTTCTTGTAGCCTGACACTGTTCTCTGGTCCTATCCCAGTAGTCTTCTTCAGTTTCCACTAGAACACATCCCATTGCCTACCTTGTCCGCCTTCCTCGCCACAGTCCTAACAGAATGTGCTACTTTGCAGCTCACACACAGAATTTACCAGTGGTGGTTTCTCTTCGACGGCCGGGGAGCGTCGCATCCCCTCCACCCGCTGCGAGCTGAGCAGGAACAAACAGAATGGCAATGAAAATATTTCACTGCCATTTTATTTCTTCCTAGGCAGCGCAGCAGCCCAGAGACATGCTGGGCATGCCCTCTACTGCCGGAAGCAGAGGTAGTAGAAGACAACCTCTGTTTCCGTCAGCAGAAGGCTGGAGCAGTGCCTGGACTGGATGCTCCAAAGAGCGCATGTCAGTTTGGCCAGCTGCTTTTCACCGGCTAAAGTCACATGCGCACTTTGAAGCTCTGCACCCAGCTGTCTTAGGACAGCTGGGTGGAGACCAGGTACAGGCCGTCAGGGCCTGAAGGAGCATCTAGCTAGGACGCTTCATCTAATCCAGATGCATCTTTCATGCTGGTTAACAGTATGAGAGCAGAGTCTGGATTGGCTTATGGGAGCTCTTCCTCTATCGGAGAGCAGAAATACAGGAGCAGGACACGCAGCCTGTGGGTAAGTATTTTTTTTTAATGTGTGATGCATGTATTTGTGTAATGTATGTAAATGTGTAGTGCATGTAAGTGTAGTTTTGTGTTTTAGTTAGTGTTATTTGGGCTTTTGGTAGTGGGGTGGTTTACTATAGGGTTTTGGAGGAAAGGGGTGTTTTTTGTGAAGTGGTGGGAATGCTTCACTCGGCCCACCACTTTAAAAGGGTACAGTCCACCGCTGGAATTTTCTCTTTCAGGAGGAAAAAAACAGAAACAAACTAGAAAAATGGCTCCAGAAAGACCATCACACCTGACAACATAAAGGCAGAGTTTACCCCCCAGCACTTTCTGTTTTTATGTTTCGGTGCACAATGGAGATTTGCTTCTTCAGGAAATCAGTATTTATTTTATTTTTCTATCTGATTGTGTTCTGCCTTCTTTAGCGGTTGAATTCTGTTTTCGAAATGACCGTTTAGACTGCCTCCAAGGGGCGGCTCCTTTGCAATGGCGATGGAGCGTCGCCCCTCTGGCTAAGCCAGGAGATGAAAGATAAAACAACATTTAATTATCATTTTATCTTTCATCTGCTGGCTCAGTCATCAGCATGTTCAGGTAGGGGTGGGGCTGGGCCATGGGAGGTTGGAGGAGTGGAGTGCACTAAGTGCGCATGTGTGTTTGGCTAGCCGTCTCAGGCTGGCCAACGACACATGCGCACCTAGTTTTCTCAGCTGGGCTGGAGAAACTGCACAGCCCCCAGGATTGTGTCTGAGCGGCAGGCCAAGCCGCTCAGACCAATCCTGGTGCTGCTTTCCTGCTAGGTTTAGCATGAAAACAGCACCAGGATTGCTGGGAGCCTTGTGCTGGTGTCCCAGTAAATGCTGGGACACCACAAGCAGACCAGTGGAGCAACGTGGTTGGATGCGGCTGCGATGGAAAAAGGTACTTTTTTATCATAATTTCTTTTATTTACCCCCTGCCCCTCCACTTGAGATTTGTGGTGGCTGCAGCTACTGCCTGCCCCACTGAGCGACTGGAGAGGTAGTCTCTTTTTTCTCCCACGTATTGCTGCTTAACCACTGAGTGATCGAGAAGCACCAGGTGTGGCAAGCTTGTGTGATTGTGGCCCTATCCATTCTACAGGTTAGGATAATGTGCCTGTCCTCCACTGTTGCCAAGTCCACCAGCGGTCTGTACACGGGGGTGTCTCCATCTCCTATTCATCCGCAGCGGTTGTAATCTAGAAGGCAAAACGGGGAGCAACTGGTCAGTATTCCACATTTACAAACAATACACTACATTGCATGTTGTGACTGTAACAGTATGTTGTTGGATAGGCCCAAATGGTGCCTATGTGTACTGTGACAAGGTTAGGAGCCATGGGCTGCCCCCCCATGAAATGGGGTCTGCCTGTCCTGTTTGGAGGGACAGGTGAAAATGAGGTAATTCCGCTGACATTGTGCGTCATTGCGGGAGGCGGTTGAGTACCGCCGTGCAACTCCTCATTGTTTATCAATGGGCCCTTTGTGTTTCAGTGGCCAATGGTGATGTACGCCGGCGGTGACGGTACGCACCGCCGCGGATGTGACCACCATTTTCTATCTGTGCACTCACTTGCTACCTGATCTTCAACAGGAGAGGACCTACACCGCAAGCGCTGCTGTGACCTGTGTCTGGAATCGACCATGGCTTGTGTCACTGGGGAGAGGGCCCCTGACTTCACCGCTGTGGAGTTGGAGAAACTGGTGTATGGGGTCCTACCCCAGTACCGAATGCTGTATGGGCCTCCAGACCAACAGGTGAGTGCACTGTGAGCACGATGCATGGAGTGCTGTGTGTGAGGGCCTCGTGTAGAGGGTGTTGGTTGAAGGGTTCTGGGCAGCGTGCTGCATGTATGGTGGGCAATGTCTGTGTGTAAGGGAATGTGAGGGCTATGGTGGGCCATGAATGTAACAGGCTGGACGGTATGACTAATACCTTTATCTATGTATCTTTTTCTGCAGGTCAGAATCCATCATAAAAAGGGTGTACGGCGTGCCATCGCCAAGGACGTGCGGACCCTGGGGGTCTACGGCAGGTGGAGCACCCACTGTCGCAAACGCTGGGAGGACCTGAGACGCTGGGCAAGGAAGATGGCAGAGGCCCAGC
Source organism: Pleurodeles waltl (assembly GCF_031143425.1). Lineage (NCBI taxonomy): Eukaryota > Metazoa > Chordata > Amphibia > Caudata > Salamandridae > Pleurodeles > Pleurodeles waltl. The sequence continues at coordinate 1,805,643,871 of NC_090444.1, read as the reverse complement.
TGGGGATGGCCTCCCAACAAGGAAGGAGTGCCCGTTGAACCCTGGCCCTCTGATGGCCTGCATACTGGCGGTGGCCTATTCGGAGCTGGATGGGCGCTTGAGGGCATCAAAGCAGCCACAAGGGGGTGAGTACAGTTTCACAATATACTACTTGCGCGTGGTGGGGTGGTCTCCGGGTGGGGGATGTGGGCCTGTGGGTGCTCGGGCCGGGCATTGCAGGGTAGGTTCCGTGTTGGGCAGGGGCTGATGAGCACCACCTCCTAACAAGCTAGTAGGCATCCACTACTGGGCAGGGGTCTGTGTGTCAGGTATGCTGCTGTTGGCGTGAGTATTCCTGTCCATGCGCTGGTGACTAGCATTGTGACTGGTAGTGCATTGCCTAGTGCATAGGGCTGTTCCCTGTGTGTGTGTGTGTGTGTGTGTGTCGTGTACGCCAACAGTGGTATTGTTACTGCCATTGACCAAGTGTATCCTTTGTCTCTTCCCACCCTTTTTGTTTTGTCACCCTATCCTTATGTGCATTAGCATCATCTGGCGGAGGAGCAGAGGCTCCGGTGAAGAAGGCAGCTGCATCCCACATGGCAGTGGAGGCAGAATCCACTGACGGTGAGGGCACCAGTGGGACGGAGGGCGAGGGTAGTACCACGGCGGAGACAGGAGGGGACAGTTTGGACAGTGATACCTCCTCTGATGGAAGCTCCCTGCTGGTGGCTGACACCTCTGTGCCCAACCTAACTACAGGTACAGCCGCCACCCCTGTACCAGCACCGCCTTCCCAGCAGCCCCTCAGCGTGTTTTCCGTGCCCGCTCACCCAGGAGGGTGGGCATCTCCTTCGCCCCAGGCACCTCAGGCCCTGCCCCAGTTAGCCCTGCTGCCCTGAGTGAGGAGGCTATTGACCTCCTGCGATCCATCTCTGTTGGGCAGTCAACCATAGTGAATGCCATCCAGGGACTGGCAGGCCATTTGCAACAAATAAATGCATTCCTGGAGGGCATTCACTCTGGCATGGCGGCCCAACAGAGATCAATCCAGGCTCTGGCCTCCGCACCACTGATGGCAGCCATTGTCCCTGTCTCTAGCCTCCCCCCTCCAACTTCCTCTACCCAGTCCCTTTCCCCTCAACCCCAACCTATCCGAAGCACACATTCAGACCAGCATGCACCCAAGACAACACACAGGAGTGGCTCAGACAAACACAAGCACCACAAATCATCCCACAGCAGGCACTCACACAAACACCATCCAGATGCAGACATAACAACATCCACTGCCTCCACTGTGTCCACCTCCTCCTTCTCGTCCACCACCCTCCCAGTAGCATCTCCACTCACACCTGCATGCACTACATCCTCATCCACTACCCCCATCACCATCACACCTATCACTACACACTCCTCACTGGCAGTCACCACTCCCACATCCATGCACACGTCCACTGTGTCCTCTCCCTCTGTGTCTGTGCCCCTCCTCCTAAAGTATACAGACGCAAGCACTCAGACACCCAACAGCCATCCACCTCACAACAGCATCCAGCCCATGCACCTGTACCCAAACACAGCAGACATATACCTCCAACAACCACTCCCTCTTCCTCCACTCCCAAACCTTTACCCTCTTCCCGCCCCAGTGTCCCTAAGAAGCTTTTCCTCTCCGCCGTTGACCACTTACCTACCCCTCCCCCCCAGTCCTTCACATCGGGCAAGGGTGGTCAGAACCCAAGCTAGCACCTCAACTACCCAGTCCACGGCCACAGTAGTGTTGGCACCTACTGCAGGTGGGAGAGGCTCCAGGGAACCAACCATCAGCACTGCCAATGTGCCTGCACCACCTGCCAAGGGGAAGGGCAAGGAGGCACCACCAGCTGCCAAGGGGTAGAGCAAGAAGGCACTATCAGCTGCCAAGCGGAAAGGCAAGGAGGCACCACCAGCTGCCAAGGGGAAGTGCAAGGAGGCACCACCTGCTGCCAAGGGGAGGGGCAAGGAGGCACCACCAGCTGCCAAGGGGAAGGGCAAAGGGCCTGCATCTGCAAGCAAGAAGGACAGCAGGCCTGGTGCTGGGACTGATTCTGAGTCCCCACCACATCCATGGCGGTTCAGCCGCCCAAGGCTGCAGGGGAAGGGCTGGAGCCTCCCCCCACTACTGGGATCCCCGCCACCAGCACGACTGCCAGCAGCAGCCCCAGTAGGCAGCTGTCCGAGGCTGCATGGGAAGGGCTGGAGCCTCCCCCCACTATAGGCATCCCCGACACCAGCACCGTCCCCGGCACCACCACCAGCACAGCCACCCACACCACTGCCAGCAGAGGCAGCCCTAGTGGGCAGCCGTCCAAGGCTGTAGGAGACAGGCTGGACCCTCCCCCCCACTGGCATCCCTGACACCAGCACCGCCACCAGTACTGCCACAACACCGCCACCAGCACCACTGCCAGCTGCAGCAGCCCCAGTGGGCAGCCGTCCGAGGCTGCAGGGGAAGGGCTGGAGCCTCCCCCAACCACTGCCAGCCCCGACACCAGCACCGCCACTGCCACCACTGAGCAGCCATCTCCACCGGCGGGCAGTGTGTGGTCGTGCCTCCATGGGCTGTAGTGCGTCCTGGAGCCTGCAAGTCCTGTAAGTGTGACACCCAGGTGAGAGACTGTGACCTTGCACTCCCCAAGTGCTACATCACAGGGAACAATGCCCCCTCCAGAACCAGTGAAAGAAGCCATCCACTCACTCCCTCTTGCCAGGATGAAGCACACTGGGCACACGGCCCCCTCCAGAACCAGTGGAAGAAGCCATCCACTCACCCCCTCCTTGCCAGGATGAAGCACACTGGCCACAATGCCCCCTCCAGAACCAGTGGAAGAAGCCATCCACTCATCCCCTCCTTGCCAGGATGAAGCACACTGGGCACGAGGCCCCTTCCAGAACCAATGGAAGAAGCCATCCACTCACCCCCTCCTTGCCAGGATGAGGCACACTGGGCACAGGGCCTCCTCCAGAACCAGTGGAGAAGCCACTCACTACAGAGACTGTGGCTTTGCACTTCCCAGGACCAAGCAGTGGGCAAATCACTCACTTGAGAGTCTGTGGCTTTGCACTCCCCAGGACCAAGCAGTGGGCAAACCACCAACTTGAGAGACTGTGGCCTTGTACTCCCCAGGACCAAGCAGTGGGCAAACCACCCACTTGAGAGACTGTGGCCTTGCACTCCCCAGGACCAAGCAGTGGGCAAACCACCCACTTGAGAGACTGTGGCCTTGCACTCCCCAGGACCAAGCAGTGGGCAAACCACCCACTTGAGAGACTGTGGCTTTGCACTCCCCAGGACCAAGAAGTGAGCAAACCACCCACTTGAGAGACTGTGGCCTTCCACTCCCCAGGACAAAGCAGTGGGCAAACCACCCACTTGAGAGACTGTGGCCTTGCACTCCCCAGGACCAAGCAGTGGGCAAACCACCCACTTCAGAGACTGTGGCTTTGCACTCCCCAGGACATCGCACAGGGCATGTAGCCCCTTCCAGGACCAGTGGTGTTGTACCATCTTCTGGCTGAGGTGCCCCCCGTTCCCTGTCCCCCTGAGGTGCCTGTGTATTTTCAACCTGATGCCCCTGCAGTGTTCTCTCCGTGTTGTTGCAGGAGTCAAGTGGGGCCTTGGCCTATGTGTTGTGGCCTGTGGCCCATGGATATTGAGGACTGGGCAATGGTCCTCCAATTGTATATATGTATATACTGTATTAATTTTGATTCATGATTTTCTCGTATTTTATCTTATTACACTCACTTTAGTCAATTCCTTTTGTCCTTGCATTATTCCTGAGGGGTACGGGGTGTATATGTAATGTTACTGCAACTGTTTGTGTGTATGGTGTTGGGGGTGGGGGTGTTGTGTGTTGTGTGTGTGTGTCACTCTCTTTTTCCTCCCCCTCCCTTGTGTGGTAGGCGGCAGTGCTCACCATGGTCGTCTTTGCCGGCGTTGCTGTTCGTAGTGAATGAGGAGGTATACAATTATGGGGAACACCTACAACTCGGGCTCTGTGGCGTAGTGGTTCATCCTTGAGTCTCCAGAGGTGAGTCCTTTGCGTTCTGTGCACTGTTTCCACCGTGCTTTTGATGTTGTTGGTACCGCCCCAGAAAAGGTGGCGGATAGGCCTGTTGTAATAGTGTGGGCGGTACATTGTCTTCCGCCTGGCTGTTGGCGGTTACCGGCACAGTGCTTGTTGCTACAGCCGTAGCGGTCAGTGTGTTAAAGTGGCTGTCTATGTAAGCGGTTTCCGCCGTGGTCATAATTCCATTTGTTTTACCGACTGCCTGTTGGTGGTATTACTGCCGCTTTATCACCAACCGCCAGGGTTGTAATGAGGGCCATTGTCTGCAAATGAGCAAATTTTAAGAGATTTCCCCAAAAATCTATTCCTTTAATCTCTGGAAAATCCCTTTTTCTGGTCCACAGGAGGTCAATGGATGGAAGGAATATTAGTGAGGAAATACGGCACCCCTTGATGAGTCCTCATCTGTACTGGCACCCTTCCAGATCTCTCTCTGTTAAGTACAATTTGCACAACTGGGTCCTGGTAAAGTGTTCAAGTACACATTTTCTGTTCAAATCTATTTCTGTCATGAATTTTGCCAAAAAGTTCCAACTCACACGGTCAAATGTTTTTTCAGCATCCAATGTAATCAGTCTTGCCAGAATCTGTTTCTTGTTACCTTTTTCTATTATATGAGTGGCTCTTCTAATAGTAACATGCATCTGCCTCCCTTCCACTACCCAGATTGGTCACCATCAACCAGGCCCGCCACTTAGTCTTCCTAAATACTGGGTAGGAAGGCATCTTTGCCACAAGGTCTCTTGGTGGTGTTTTACAGTTTTCCTGCCCATTCTAAGCAAATCATGTAGTCCTCGCTTTCAGGATTTTCCCAAATAGGCTTTCCAACAGTCCTTCCAAATTCTCTCCTTCTTACCCCTCTTTCAACGCTCAGATTCACAGGTTTCCTCGTTTTAACTAGTTTACTAGGTTTTTGTATTTTCCTACAATTTATTTTATCTGGGTTTCCATTGACAATATAATTACTGTAATTACATTACAAGTCACATCAGACATCAATTTCAGAGATTGCTCCATTGCTTCCACTCTAGAACCCACATTCTCCAAATTTCCTTTAATTTCCAAGTTGTCTGAGGCCCATTCTGTGCACAGCGTTCTAAGATCATCCATCAGGGATCTGTGGAAGTCGGATAGGTACGCCTGTAAATCTTTTTTCGTGAGGGAGGCCATGTGTTTTGCAGCCATTGTGTCTTCTCTGTGTTCTGGTTTCTGCATAAACTCCAACTGGCCAGATCAAGGACGAAAACTGACTGAGTCTTCCTCCATTTTGGCATATGGGGGACAATTTCCAATGTGTCTCAGCTTCACCTGTACTGAGTACTATCAAGTGTCGTCCACTAGGTGCTATTTTACTTCCCTTCTATGTGCAATCACTGTCTCATCTTGCTTGAATTTTGGGGAAGGGGGCACATAGGGCTCTTCTCTCCCCCCCCAGAGTCTCTCTGGTCCGCAAACTCCATCTTGAGCCTTTCTCTATGAGTGTTATATAGTGACTGGGTGAGTCACAACTCCCTTCCTTCTTTCAACTCCCCCCTCCATACGCCTATACGGGAACCCCACTTCCTGAAGCTCAATTTTTAATAAAAGTCCACTGCTGACCTCTTGTTTCCCTGTCTTCCTACTTAGTTTTCTGATGTTTATTTTGTGTTTTTTTCCAGCCATTTTTGTTCATGAATGTTAATTCACCTAAAGGCCTGGGGTAGTGGAAGTGACATTGCATGACTTTTGACATTTACCTTCATTCACACACGTTTAAACACACACAATCACAAATACACACACTCTGGCCCTTATTACGAGTCTGGCAGTCCTGGGACCGGCAGACTCGTGGTGTTGGTCGGACTGCCACCGATGCAGCTGTCTGGCCTCCACATTATGACCGTGGTGGAGCCACCGAGGTGCGACCGCCGGCACCGTCATATTTTGAATGACCGACGGTCTGGTGGTGCCGCCGGTCTTAATCCGCCAGGGCAGCGCTACTGGCGGAGACGGGGTGTTAGGGGCCCCCATGGACAGCCCTTTCGCACTTTTCACTGCATGAATTACAGGCAGTGAAAAGCACGACGGGTGCTGTTGCCCCTGACGCACCACAACATTGCCTCCGGCTTGATTACGAGCCAGCATCAATGTTGTGAGGAGTTTTCCAATGGGCCAGCGGGCGGAAATGCTGTTTCTGCCTGCTGGCCCAGTGGGAAACTCATAATGGGGCCAGCGGGCGGAAGACCGGAGTGGCGGTCTTCCAACCCAAAAACCCAAAGAGTTTAGCGAGCGGCGTAATGAGAGCCTTTCTTTCATGAACATACTCACCTGCACGCATGCACACAATATAAATTTTTACTTACCTCAGCTTCCAGGGAGGGCCATATTCCAGCAAATTGTATTCAATTTATTATTACACTAATAATGAAGAATATATTACACACTATTACAGTAATAAAAAAATTACTAATAACAAGGAAATTCGATCCTCAGCCGATGTCCATAAGGACGAGCTGCCCCTGTGTTCCTGGCACTGATTTGGCCACCTCTGAGATGAGGGGTTGAAACGGCAGAGCCAGGGGTCGCAAGGGGCAAGCCAGGGGTCGCAGCCGCATCCCCTGGCGACCCCTAAATGATGTCCATGTTGGTGTTTGTTAATGTTGGGGCTCAGCCCTCTCTGTGAATCTCTTTCCCCCATGTCCCTTTTTACCATCTCGGCTGCTAATGTAATTTAGAGCAGGGCTAGGGAATCCTGCATGCTTGTCCCCTCATGCCTTTCCCATGCTGCGCCTCTCTCCCTGCCATGCCAGATCCATGCTGCGCCTCTCTCCCTGCCGTGCCAGTTTCCAATCTCATTGCGTTCACTTTCCACATTTCTGGTTTCACAGTCATCACCGTTTAGAGGCCATGGTGTCTCCACTGCCACCTGGCTGTGAGGTGTTTCTTCATTTCAGAATTCTCTCTGGGTGCTAGTGGGAGAAGTGACAAGCATTAAAGCCGCTGCCCCATCGGCTGGAGTTGTCTCTGCACCCCCCATTGCGTTGGCTTCTTCTTATCGTGCTTCCAATGCAAATTGGACCTTTTTGCCTCTGATACTTTCTGTGACGGTTTATTTTTGATGAAGTAGGCGATTGGCATCATTTCAGGCTTGTTTCTATTGCGTACTCTGTGGACTAGCGATCCGGAGCTGTTACTCAGTTGCCATCATGGGTCCGATCACCCTGCCATTTTTAGGTCAAGCATGCAAGCGCTTTGACCTGTTCTAATCTATCTGTGGGCTTTTAACCACGCCCATCGCATGCCCATCGGTATCACTCGTTCATGGGCTTGCCCTTCAAAAATCCTTTATTATCATTAGTAAATGCTTAACGTTTGTCCCTCCTTAGGGCGGTTTTGTTTCCACCTTGGCCATCGACGTTTGCTAATACGTTTGACTGTGAGCAAACTTCTTTTTCCTTTTGTGTCTCTCCTTCGCGCTCATGCTCATGGCGGCCGTGGTGCTTTGAATTGGCTCACTTATGTCAACTGTTCAACTTTTCGTTTTCAATTTATGTGGCAAGAAAAGTAAAGTTATGAATTTACAGCACTAATAGCTCTAACTCAAGCAAACGCGAAACCCATTGCATCGCAAATGCTTGTTACTACTGGATTCTGTGAACCTACTTTGCGACACCTATCTTACCAGGGATGTGATAACCTTTGAAGGACAAACTGGCTAGTAGATGGAGTAGCCCATATCGAAGGCAAAAAAGGAAAAGACTAATAGAGTTTCTGTTGTATCAACTATTGGCAGTACGCTTCTTGTAGCCTGACACTGTTCTCTGGTCCTATCCCAGTAGTCTTCTTCAGTTTCCACTAGAACACATCCCATTGCCTACCTTGTCCGCCTTCCTCGCCACAGTCCTAACAGAATGTGCTACTTTGCAGCTCACACACAGAATTTACCAGTGGTGGTTTCTCTTCGACGGCCAGGGAGCGTCGCATCCCCTCCACCCGCTGCGAGCTGAGCAGGAACAAACAGAATGGCAATGAAAATATTTCACTGCCATTTTATTTCTTCCTAGGCAGCGCAGCAGCCCAGAGACATGCTGGGCATGCCCTCTACTGCCGGAAGCAGAGGTAGTAGAAGACAACCTCTGTTTCCGTCAGCAGAAGGCTGGAGCAGTGCCTGGACTGGATGCTCCAAAGAGCGCATGTCAGTTTGGCCAGCTGCTTTTCACCGGCTAAAGTCACATGCGCACTTTGAAGCTCTGCACCCAGCTGTCTTAGGACAGCTGGGTGGAGACCAGGCACAGGCCGTCAGGGCCTGAAGGAGCATCTAGCTAGGACGCTTCATCTAATCCAGATGCATCTTTCATGCTGGTTAACAGTATGAGAGCAGAGTCTGGATTGGCTTATGGGAGCTCTTCCTCTATCGGAGAGCAGAAATACAGGAGCAGGACACGCAGCCTGTGGGTAAGTATTTTTTTTTAATGTGTGATGCATGTATTTGTGTAATGTATGTAAATGTGTAGTGCATGTAAGTGTAGTTTTGTGTTTTAGTTAGTGTTATTTGGGCTTTTGGTAGTGGGGTGGTTTACTATAGGGTTTTGGAGGAAAGGGGTGTTTTTTGTGAAGTGGTGGGAATGCTTCACTCGGCCCACCACTTTAAAAGGGTACAGTCCACCGCTGGAATTTTCTCTTTCAGGAGGAAAAAAACAGAAACAAACTAGAAAAATGGCTCCAGAAAGACCATCACACCTGACAACATAAAGGCAGAGTTTACCCCCCAGCACTTTCTGTTTTTATGTTTCGGTGCACAATGGAGATTTGCTTCTTCAGGAAATCAGTATTTATTTTATTTTTCTATCTGATTGTGTTCTGCCTTCTTTAGCGGTTGAATTCTGTTTTCGAAATGACCGTTTAGACTGCCTCCCAGGGGCGGCTCCTTTGCAATGGCGATGGAGCGTCGCCCCTCTGGCTAAGCCAGGAGATGAAAGATAAAACAACATTTAATTATCATTTTATCTTTCATCTGCTGGCTCAGTCATCAGCATGTTCAGGTAGGGGTGGGGCTGGGCCATGGGAGGTTGGAGGAGTGGAGTGCACTAAGTGCGCATGTGTGTTTGGCTAGCCGTCTCAGGCTGGCCAACGACACATGCGCACCTAGTTTTCTCAGCTGGGCTGGAGAAACTGCACAGCCCCCAGGATTGTGTCTGAGCGGCAGGCCAAGCCGCTCAGACCAATCCTGGTGCTGCTTTCCTGCTAGGTTTAGCATGAAAACAGCACCAGGATTGCTGGGAGCCTTGTGCTGGTGTCCCAGTAAATGCTGGGACACCACAAGCAGACCAGTGGAGCAACGTGGTTGGATGCGGCTGCGATGGAAAAAGGTACTTTTTTATCATAATTTCTTTTATTTACCCCCTGCCCCTCCACTTGAGATTTGTGGTGGCTGCAGCTACTGCCTGCCCCACTGAGCGACTGGAGAGGTAGTCTCTTTTTTCTCCCACGTATTGCTGCTTAACCACTGAGTGATCGAGAAGCACCAGGTGTGGCAAGCTTGTGTTCGCCTCCTCGGGTGGCTTAAATTGAACTGGTTAGGGTTGAAACTGGCGTAGGAGCAGGAGCACACCTGTAAACATTGCTGCCTCAGTTGCTAGGCTGCCGGAGGCAGCATTTTATTGACATTATGGCCTGTGGTATACGTAGCCCATGTTTGCATTTCAGGGCAATTAGTGGACCGTCGTGCTAATAGGACCAGCACCGGTGGTATTGCTACTTTTTAGGTTTGGTCTGCACAGCACCTGCACTGTGCTTGTGAAATCTATTGTTAGTATATATCTAAAAAGAAGCTGTCATCCCGGCTCCTTGCTTTTCATTGGTTCCCGTGCATGCCACTTACTTTTGCTCTTTTTCTATTTGCTGTAGCTTATTTCCTTCATTTACCAATGCCTGTTTCTCATTTGTGTGCTTTTATCAATGTCCCGAGGCCCAAGTACTGTTTACATCTGCGTATGTCCATGTATCTTTTTTTATGTTTTGCCTGAACAGCTCTTGCCCTGTGCTTGCTTTGTTTTTTGTAGCCAAGTTTAGCTCCACATGCGACTTAAAAAACAACATAGCAGATTTTCAAATTCCTCAATGCTTTCCCCTCACCGTTATGAATGACTATCATAGTAAATAAAATCCTTAGCTCTTACATGTGAGAGTAGTGCTCGGACAATTTGGTGTAACCATCACGCACGTCCCTGAATGGCCCTTAACGCAGGCGTTTGACAGGCGCCTCTCTCTGGTCCCAGTCGTTAACCGGCTGAGGCAAGAGGCCAGAGCTCCTGACTTGCATGAAAATGACTCCAGTCACAAAATGTCCTGTCTGACAGATAGCCACCTCACGGCCTGTGCATCTCTGATTTATAGCAGGACAGCTCTCAGCGTTAAGTTTGTTGATGACCGCACATGCATACTAATGTGAAAGGCTTCAAATACTTGTGACAAAGGTGCTGGGGAAATAGTGAAGTAAATGTGCCAAAGCAGGCAGTCAAGGCAGGGGACAATGATTTGAAACTGGGGTAAGCCTCAGGATTCCTGCCAGAATTAGGCAATAAGAAATGTTTATGATGAACTAAGGCAAGTAGTGAACACAACACTCCTGCACTGAAAGCATCTCAGGGGACTGGTCTATTTAGCAAAGCACACAAGTAATGTTTAACTAGCATTTGCAATGCAAAGGGTGTCGCGTTTAGTTAGAGCTATTAGCGTTGTAAATTTCAAACTGGACTTTTCTTGCCACATAAATTGAAAATGAAAAGTAAAAGAGTTGACATAAGCAAGCCAATTTAAAGCACTACGGCTGCCATGAGCATTAGCGCAAAGGAGAGACACAAAAGGAAAAAGAAGTTCGCTCACAGTCAAACCTATCGGAAAACATGCAATTATCCATGTAACAGTGTTGATGGCCAAGACAGTAACAAAATTGCCCAAAGGAGGGACAAACGTAAAGCATTTACCAATGATAACAAAGGATTTTTGAAAGGCAAGTCCATGAACGAGTAAAAGTGATGGATTTGCGGTGGGCGTGGTTAAAAGCCCACAGATAAGATTACAAAATGTCAGAGAGATTGCGCGCTCAACCTAAAAATGAAATGGATGCATGTTCTGCCAGATGGGAGGTATCAGACAATTTAAAACTTTGCATGGCACAACCATTCATGGAAGGGCCTTCCTGTACAGCAAAAGTGGCTTTCGAAAAAATTCCTGAAGAGACCTTTTAACGCAGACAAGGCCAGTCTGTATTTCTTACTGACTGACCAATTATTTGCTATAAACGGTTATCTTTTTTGTGCAATCTCTGGGGAGAAGACAGATAGGGATGTGTTGTTGCTATCCCCTATGTCCGTGTGTAATTTGAGTCCAGCACTCATTTTTAGGGACTGGAACTTATTTTTTGCCACTGGGATTCCATTCAGAAACAGAGAGAAAGGCAGAAAACAGAGAAAGAAGGAGGATGAGTAAGGCAGGAAAACCGTGAGAAGTGAAGAAAGCAGGGATAAAAAAGAACCATCACGATCAAGATGAAGTGTATTGTGGTTGGAAGAAAGAAGCATGAAGTGATTTCCAGAATAAATAGCCCTGATGTTTGCAAAACCTGACATTCGGCAGCCCCAATAAGGTCTTGAAATAAAAATAAATGTAGCACATACCAATGGACAGTTTGTCAACATTCCTGAAGTTACTTCCAGGAGACACCTCACTTCTTGCCCTAACTTCCTCTCTTTAAAGATTAAGGGATGGATGCACTCGCTTACAACTGAAAAGGAAACTACTACACTCCCTCTAGTATTCAGCAGACACCTTAATGAAACATTGATGTGCTCTTTTGTGCTGCGGCAAACTAAGATCATAACAGTCAATGTGCATTACCTAACTAATTTTACATGTGTAGGGGGTTATTCATCCTAATGTTGTACCCTGGCAGCTGTGTGGCTCAAAGCATTGCATCGATTTACTTATTATTAAAAAGACTCATGCCCTCACTGTGCCAGAGCCTGAGCAACCCTTAGTAACTCCAAGCCTTAGATGGCATAAGCGCCCTGGCCGTGGTCAGGATTGAATCTGTGTACCTACAGATGAAAGGCTTTACAAATTCTTCTGCTGCCAAGTTTCTAGCTCTTTTGAGAATTTTCCTTCACATTGTCAAACCTATCAGTATAGTCTGTGACAAGCTAGGAAGCAGAAGGGCTTCAGGGCTCATGAACACTCTTCTACTCCATGCCCAACTTTTACACAACAGCCCATCAGTTTGGTCTCCAGCTCTGGTCTTCCCCCCTCATTACTACTGCAAATCTGTTTCTGCCCTAGATCTTTTGTGACTTCATGGTCTGTTATTGTTCCCATTTCTTTTGCTAATGAATTCTACAATCCACTCAAAAGAACACGCCATGCCACATTTATTTTGTGGTCTTGGTTTCTCAGCTCTAGTGTCTGTTAATATCTCTCCTCTACCATTTTACTGACTTACAAAGCCTACCACGTGCTTTCCCTCCTTTCGGGGTCAACTGAGTAATGATCAGAAAAACAGTAACTAGAATACGTATCTCAGGCCATCTCTCCTTTTACCCTTGTGTCAATGGCAGGGCCTAACAAAACTGTCCCATCTGCTCACCCCTTATCCGTAAAAATATAATAGTCACTCTTCAATAAAAAAAAAAAAACAGTAGCATAAAAATAGATATTTTTGATTCCATTTCCGTACAGGCCCTAATGCTGAATACAAATGGCCGGCATGTCCTGTGGCTCAAGGGCAAATGCGAATGTCGGTTTTGCAACATGGAGTCGGGAGTTCTTATTAAGACGGACGTGACTGTGCCTCCAAGCTCATGATTAAATATACAACAGGCGCCGGAGGGGGCCTGGGGGGGGGGGTTGGGGGGGGCTGGGGGGTGCTGCCTCCTTTCATGTGCAGGTGCGCCAAGTACCACCCTTTTAATCAAGAGGTCGACGTTCATTCGGGTAACTTTGGTTCCGTTTGGAAAGTGTTAAGGAGAACACGACATTTAAAAAACAAGGAAATGTGAAGAGGAAACAATAGGAGAGATGGCAATGACAAAAGAGGGGAAGTGCCGTAACTGTAGAGAGAGAGTGGTGCGGGGATTGGAAATAGAGAGATTCGGCTCTGGGGATAGGAAAACGAGTTGGACAGTGACAGAACAAAGAGGGGCAGTAACAGACGGAGCAACAATAGGATGAGGTGGCTGTGATCAGTGTTTGCTAGCAAGCGAGGAGACGGCAGAAGACCAAAATATAGTGACAATAAGGGGGCAGCGAGGAGAGAAAGACATAGCAAGGATCAGTCACAAGAGGGAGAAAAACGACTGGGGAGAGTTAAAGAAGAGGAAATGACAGAAGGGATCGAAAGGGGGGATAACAAAAGAGAACAAGCGAGATTGCGCTGCGAACAAAAGATAAAAAGTAGTCCACAAACCTGACGGGAAACAGCGAGCCTCGCATGTTTTCAGTATTTGGTCGCTGTGCTCGAGTAGGGCTAACCACCAGAAAAGGCATGACGTACGAGTGCCTTCCACTAATGAAAGCAAATAGATTTTAACAGGCAAGCCCACGAACCAATGAAAGACACTGACGTGACATGGACGGGGCTCCGAGCCCTTTTCTAACTACTAAAGCGTCTCGCAAGCGATAAGCATGCGCAAGCACATGCTAGCGCAGGCTCGACCCTAATAACGACTACATGCACGAAAATAACGACTGGATGCAAATATACAGAGAGAATATATTAGGAATGAAAATGATTTAATGCCAAGCACTTTTAAATTTAGGGTCGCACCAGTGACGTAACTGGACCATGAGCACTAGTAATTAAGGATAATAGGAGATACCTTCCATGTATCCTACAGTGAGAAGTGCCCATTACCACATGGGCCAGGGTTAATAAATGACGTGGGCTAGCAGGGCGTGGTCAAAGTAAGGAGCGGGGGCACCGGACACGCACAGCCCATGGGAAAGTGTGACCAAAGACTGTGTCGCCTCAGTTATTGTTGCCGCGCGTGCCTCATCGCTGTGGCAGGTTTGCGCTGACCAACACAACACTCTTCCTGCCCAGAATGCTAATTGAAACTAGCGAACAGGAACGTTTGCACATTTGTCATGAAAACACACCGCCACTCTGAACACTAAAGCAGCTAAATTGATATTTCACTTAAAAATCTACATCTTAGCCAAAGGATTCCCAACTTTTGCTTCAGTTATCCAAGCGGATAGTTATATTGTCCAGTTTTTGTGCACACTGGGGTTTGGTGAATGTGTATCACACAGTCACATTGTTAAGCTGCAGATTTAGCAAGATGTGTAGTTTCAGGGCTATTGTGTTCTTTTTTATGTATTTTGATGTCCTATTAGTCATTACAACTGCGGCATTTTAATTGATTCCGTTTATAATCTTAGGGGCAGATTTATGAAAACTGGCGCTGCACCTAGTGCAGTGCCGCTTTTCTTGCACCCCTTAGCGCCTCATAACGCCACCATGTGTGTGCTGTATTTAAAATACGGCACACCGTGGCAGTAGTCATGGGTACTAGCATCTTGATTTTTCACGCTAGTCCGGCACTTTGCCGGATTGGAGTCAAAAAAGTTGTAGCTAATCCTGCAAATCACCCAGAGGCTCTTAGCAGGCGTTACAAATGCTGATAAAAATTATGCAAAGAAATTGCTTAGATTTCTTTGTGCCATTTTTTCAGCCCCCCCCAGCACCAGAAAGCCCCCCCCTTGCATACATTATGCCTGGCACAGGCATAATGTGGCATAAGTGGTTACAAAATGGTGCAATGCGTGTAAATATGGCGCAGCGGTTTTGGCCTTCCAACGCCACATTAGTATAAAAAAAATTACGCTAATGTGGAGTTGGTATGACCCTGACTGGGTCTTAATGTACTAAACATGCTTTCTGATGCTCTTTCTGCAGTTATTTTACCTTCCTAAATGTGAAGGATGTGTGCACAAAATAATCTAATTATTAATAATCACATAAGCAAAACCTAATGCATTTACCAATGCTCGTTATATTACGTAAAGCTAACCTGCTGCTGCTAGGAAATGGTTGTACAGGAAGTAAGTTGGGATATATAGGGAAGCATGTTTTTCTCTCCTTATGTCTTTTAACATGGTGGAAACACGTGCTTCTAAAATGAACCATCGGGGTTCTCCTGCTTCTTAGGAAGGTCAGCAAGCATCTGGGTACAGAACAACACAGGACTCTGAATTACTGCAATTGATGATTAACAAAGCAGTGGAGGCTGCTTTTGCAGCCAGTGAAGGACAGCCTCCCTCAAAGCTCTCAATATATTCAACCTCTCATACGCCCGACTGACCATTCTAGAGATGAGGAATTCAGAGGCAGACACATTCAGGGCACATACATGAAAGAGGTTCTCTTGTCAACATAATAGAAAAAACCTAGACTTCCCCAATGCCTGTACAGTAGAGAAAGAAGGGGACTTTGTTTAGTCGATATAAGGGGAAAGAACCGGATAGTCTGCCAATCCATTGGACCATTCGTAAACTATTGTCTAGAGAATGAGCAGACATTGAAAAACCTGGGCTTCCTAGATTCCTGGCTAAAAAACACCTGCTCCATCAATTTGCTGAGGAATTTCCCACAACAGTAAAGGTTGATTCATTGATAGTCGGGCTGGCACCCAGTGTTGCCATAATTTCAGAAGATGCCTTCCCTCCAGATCACACGGAGAAGAAGGTGAAGTGTCAGTTAAGCAGGCTTATTCCACCATGAACTTTTCTATTTGTGCTGGTGCATACAGTACATACACTGTACAGTGCTTATTGCATGACTTCCAGTCCTTGGCAGAGGAACTGCAGGATGTGGGAGATACTTCCATTGTCAGTGATGGAACAGGACGTCAGGTTCCTGTCTGACCATACCTTTGACTCCCTTGCACCAGCAGTGTCCTTTGCAAGTTCAGTGGTTGCAACTCGCCAACATATTTGGATGATATCCTGGAAAGTCGATTACTTTTTAAAAGCTCTCCTTTCTCATCCTCCCTTCAATGGTTACAAGCTGTTTGACCCTCAATTGAAGGGAATTATGAGAAGATTGTAAGCTATTAACCCCAGTTAAATCATCATGCAGAGGAAGAGGCTTCGGTGTTCACAGATCTTTTGGGGGAACAGCCAAGAGTAAGTGTTCATGCCAGCCCTTTCATGGCAGGAGACCTGGCAGTGGCATGCCCTTCTAAGAAAAATCCTGGCATCAAGCTCCTATAGCCCCAATCAGTCAACCCCTTCAAATCATACAGAATGACTATCAAGGAGCAGTCGGAGGTCGCCTTTCTGCCTTTATGGCATCTAAAGAAGTAGACATGACAGACTCGGGTGTGCCAGCTGGTAAGGGAGAGTTACAAGATATCTTTCTCTTCTTCTCAAGTGGAAGGGTTCATTCAGACCCCGACATCACGCAATGCATGAAAAAGAGAGGCTCTAGAAAAAGGACGAGTGGGGACAGGGCTACAGTCCTTGATGTTCTTGGTAAAAAAAACATCAAGAGACTTTCGTCCAGTGGTGGATCTCAAACACTGGAACTTTTTCCTCCACACCAGAGATTCAAGATGTTAAGCCTGCAACATAGCATCCCTTTCATTTCTCCTGGCATGTCTATGGCGTCTATTGAACTTCTGTTTGCATACTTGCATGTTCCAATTCACCCCTCCTCTTGTCAATTTCTCAAGTTTTTTGACTCAAGATCATACTTGCAGTTTTCTGTCCTTTCTTTTGGTCTTTGGCACCTCAAGCCTTTTGTGGGAAATCTTCATTCCTAAGGTTTGTTGGTGTTTCCATATTAGGATGATTGGTTAATCTGTGCCAATTCTCTTTGCAAGGGCTTGGTGGCTGTTCAGCTGGCCAGCAAGTGCCTGTCTCACCACGGGTTCCTCATCAACACCAAAAAGTCCAAGTTGGTGCCCTCACAGAAGTTTCAGTGCTTCTAAGCCCTATTCAACTAAAGGGTAGGAAAGGTGTTGCTCCTGCCATACAGTCAACAGAGACTGATAACCAGTCTTCAGAACCTCCGGAGTCATCAGCAGGCTCTAGCAAGATAATGGCTGAGGGTGCAAAGGAACATGTCAGCGTTAATATATCTAGTTTCTTGGGCTCAACCTCACTTATATCACCTGGTGAAACATCTCCTCTCCCTGTGGAATCCCAGCTCTCACAATTAAGATGTCCTTGCTCAGGTCACACCAGAGATAACCAGAAAGATGCAGTGGTGGCTGATTCCTTCACACCTGGCCAAGGGTGTTCCTCGGGCTTCCCCTTGTCCATTGACAATCACAACGGATGCAAACTGTCTGGTTTTGGGCACAACGTTGAGACACCTATCAGCTCAGCAGTTGTGGATGGTTCCAGAATCAATAAGATCTTGGAACTGGAAGGACTTGACAGCACCATTCAAGGCCTTTCTAGCCTTTGCCCACCATCTTTGCCACTCAGCAGTGCAGATCAGAACCTACAACCAGGTGTTAAGGGCTTATATCAATCAAGTGGGGGTACTCATTATCTGCTGCTGGCTGCTCTGGTGGAGCAAATAGGCTCTTGTGCAGAGAAGAACTTACTGTTTCTGACAGTGATTTATATTCCAGGGAGAAAGTGGGCATGCAGACCTGTTGAGCAGCACCTTTCCCACCTCGATCACCCTGAGTCTATCCCTGCACACATTTCAGGAGATTGCATGTAGATTTGGCACCTCTTTGGCTCGACCTTTTGGCATCCCACGAAAATTCTCTTCTACCCAACGTCTGCTCCGTTCTTCCATCTCAGAGTGCATGGGTAGTGGTTGCAATGAGGATGTGGTGGCCTCCAGGTCTCTTGTATTCATTCCCTCCTATTCCTCTGATTGACAAGGTTCTAATGAAGATCTTTCGGGAGGAGGTGGAAGTTCAGCTGGTGGTTTCCAATTGGAAAAGACACCCATGGTTTGCTTAGTTGGTCCATCTGGTGGTCTAGCCCCTATGGATCTTCCCCCATATCCCCCTCTCCCATCAGGCACCCCAGTCTTCCAGAGTCATCCCTGCAACACCTATGCATGGGGGTATGGAAATTGAAAGGCAGCAACTTATCTATTTAGGACTGCTGTTTCTATTCAGAATTCCCAGAAGAGTAGCACCCTTTGGGTATTAGAGGCATTGGAGAAATTTTTCTTCCTGGTGTTCACGAGTTGTCATTCAGTAACATGTGAAGGAGGAATATCCTTCGGTTCCTTAAGGATGATTTGTTATTGGTTCTCTCGCTGTCTACCCTCCATAGCCAGTGGGTGGCTATTAGGTCTTTTAGGGATCCCTCTTTGTTACTGGTTGATCTCTTAATTTCCTGTCTTCTACAGAGTTTCCACCTTATGAGGTCAGTGGTTCGTTCACCTGTACCTCCCTAGGATCTCCATTTGGTTCTGACCTCCCTTCACGGTCCTCCCTTTGAGCCTCTCCCTTCAGTCTCTCGAAAGCTTTTAACATTCAAGGTGATCTTCCCGTTGGCTATTACATTAGGACAGCAGTGGGGGAGATTGGGGCTCTCCTTTTTCACAAGCAAGTCTTAAGATTGTTTCAGGACAAGATGGGTCTCCATCTGGATCCTGCTTTTATTTCTAAGATCTCCTTGGTTTTTCACACTTCTCAGGATTCGGTTCTTCCAGTTCTTTTCCCTTTTTCTTCATCAGAGCAGGAAATGGCATGGCACACCCTGTATTTGGTCAGGGCTTAGGCTGTTTACCTGGAAATGACTAATTTGTTCAGAAAAACAGACTTCTTGCTTGTTTCATTTGGGATTGGTAATAAAGGTCATTGTCCTTAGGTGTCATCCTGTCCTATTGGAGTAAGGCAGTTTTTATCCTGGTCTGCCAGGCAGCAGGTACTGCCTTTCCTTTGGGCATAGAAGGTCGGTCTAAAAAGGGGCTTTTCTCTTCTTGGGCGGCGTTTAAAGAGGCCTCCGTCAGGGACATTTGTGCAGAGGCCACATAGACCAGCCCAAATACTTTCATAATTCATTTCTGATTAAGTATGGCTGATTTGTTTTCCTCCTTTTTTGATACAGCAGCTCTTTCAGCAGTACATTAATACTCATAATATGAATACACATGATTTTGCATCTTTCATTGGTGTATGTATCAATTTCCTTGCTGCTTGCTGTCTGGCTTGGGTATATGTTAATTCTGGTACGACTGTGGTGAGGAGTGCTGATGAGGTACGTAGTGGCACGGTTACTTTAAAGTAATCCTCATTACTCAGAGTAATAGTTCTCCTCGCTATTGTCCTACCTTTCCTCCCATCCTTCCCTAGATGAGGACAAGAGGAAAATTGATATGTTTTAAGTATTTAGGGTGGGTATTACAAGAAGCACTGGGGGTAACCTCCACATATGTCGTCAGATGTGATGATCTTCCTAGAGCCATTTGGTAGTTTGTTTTTGCTTTTGTACAGTAAATTCTGTCTGTGAACCACAAAGTAGTTTATTTTGTTAAGACTGTGGCAAGGTTTCTTTTTCTCTTGGAGTAATGAATGTAAATAACCAAGTCATTTAAGGGCTCACACCTATCATCACTCCTCCTAGCAAAGTGAAGGAAGGGTCGTCCAAGCACTTATGTCCTCATTTAGACTATGGTGGGCTGACTGCAAAATTTTGAGTTTGTCACCAGTCAACTGATTCTTTTCATCAGAGTGATTTTCTGCCTCAATGACAGTAGCTGTTTCAGTGGAAAAACACAAAAAACACAATTCTATGTTGCCACTTTTTAAATGTGCCAAAGACCCCTCCAAACAGTTGCCGCTGGTGTATGGGCAAAGTGGCGGAGCAGGGGTGTGGGTTTTGGGTGTGGGTGGGGATTTGGGGGGATCACAAAACAAAAACAGAAAAAAAGTACCTGCCAATCGATGCATTGCCAAATTGTCGCATTACCACTTGTGAAGCACAGGCTCCCAGCCTGTCCTGCGGCCAATCCTAACGCTGCTCTCATGCTGCTGGAGTGACCTGAGCATCCTTGATTTGCACTCCAAGGCAGACTGGGAGCCTGTGCATGCTGTCTCAAACCTGGCAACACAACTCAGGTTGGAGAGAGCTCAGTGTGCATGTGTGTTTGGCCATCCTGAGACAGAGATGTGGGCTGACAATGCACGTGCGAATTTTGACAAATGCCTCATTATCACTGTTAGAAATGGGGTCTTTGGTTGGCAGTCAGGTTACCCACTGTCTAAGCAAGGACCCTCACTCTAGTCAGGACAAAGCAGAAACACACCTGGTTAATGCCAGCTCACCCCCTTGGTAGCTTGGTACAAGCAGAAAGGCTTAACCCAGAGACAATGTGTAAAGTATTAGTACCAACACACACAGTAATACAGTGAAACACTACAAAATGGACACCACACAGGTTTAGAAAAATAGTAAATATTTATCTAAGTTGAACAAGACCAAATGCGAAAAAAATCCACAATACACAATTAAAACTATGACTTTAGTAATAAAAATCTTGAAAATAGAGCTTAGAAGCACCAGTGCTGCAATTTGAAGTTAAGCGGCATCATGACGGAGTCGTTTCCCACAGTGCAACACATTTACAGAGTCACACGGACCGCCAGGTACAGTACCTTAGAAAAATGGGTGGAAAACAGGCCAGTGCACAGAGTCGGGGAACGAGGCGTCGATGATCCAATGCGGCGTCAGTTCCGCTGCTGCAGAGTCGAGGAGCAGAGGTGTCACAAAGAGGCATTGGGTCCTGGCTGTGGAGCGCTGTAGGTGAGGCAGCTTTGTCGGTCCCTGGCACTTCCGGCAAAGTCGAAGCTCCCAGTGAAGTTACGACGCTGCGGGGCAGCTTCACGGGGTTGCGGTCACGTCACAGGGTCACAGATGCTGCAAAGGAGTCATGTGTGTCGAACGTCGAGGCTACGACACTCCGATCTTGCAAGCTCTTGGGAGTGGTAGCAGTGTCTGTGAAGCTCGGCCTGCGATGTCAGTGGTGTCGTCGCACTTCCGTGAGGTCCACGGCTTCAGGTGCAGGTGGCGTCACAGGTTCCGCGCAGCAGCATCCTTAAGAAGTCACATGGCATCGTCCAGCATCGTTTCACAGGATTTTCCCCAGAAACTGGAATGGCACCCTCTGACAAGTTAGAGTCAGCATGCAGACTCAGAAACTGGTTGCTAAAGCCGTTGCTGTCCCTGAGGCTTCAAAAAGTAGGAGGCAAGCTCAGTCCAAGCCCTTGAAGATACCTCTCAAGCAGGAATGCACAACAAAGTCCAGTCTTTGTCCCCTTTCACAGGCATAAGTAGCAACTGCAGGAGAGCCCAACAAAGCACAGTCACAGGCAGGGGCAGCACTTCTCCTCAGCTCTGCAGCTCTTCTCCCGGCAGAGGTTCCTCTTGAATCCTTGAAGTAATCTTGAGGTGCTCTAAAGTCTGGGGTTTTGGGTCCAATACTTATATCCCTTTCTGCCTCTGAAGTTGCCCAACTTCAAAGAAAAAGTCCCTGTTGTTTACAGGATCCCGTCTTGCCCAGGCCAGGCCCCAGATACACACCAGGGAGTTGGAGACTGCATTGTGTGAGAGCAGGCACAGCCCATTCAGGTGTAAGTGACCACTCCTCCCTCCACTCTAGCTCAGATGGTTCATTGGAATATGCAGGCTACATCCCAGTTCCCTTTGTGTCACTGTCTAGAGGAGATGCACAAACAGCCCAACTGTCAGTTTGACCCAGGCAAGGAATCCACAAACAGGCAGAGTCACAGAAGGGTGTAAGCAAGAAAATGCCTACTTTCTAAAAGTGGCATTTTCAAACTATCTAAAAACTAACCACCTTCACTAAAAGATGTATTTTTAAATTGTAAGTTCAGTGACCCCAAACTTCAGATTTCTATCTGCTCTCAAAGGGAAACCGCACATTAAGAATATTTAAGGGCAGCCCCCATGTTAACCTATGAGAGAGATACGCCTTGCAACAGTGAAAACTGAATTTGGCAGTATTTCACTGTTAGGACATGTAAAAAACATCAGTACATGTCCCATCATTAACATATACTGCACCCTGCCCATGGGGCTACATAGGGCCTACCCTAGGGGTGCCTTACATGTATAAAAAGGGAAGGTTTAGGCCAGCAAGTGGGTACACTTGCCGAGCCAAATTGGCAGTTTAAAACTGCATACACAGACACTGCAGTGGCAGGTTTGAGCCATGTTTACAGGGCTACTCACGTGGGTGGCACAATCAGTGCTGCAGGCCCACTAGTAGCATTTGATTTACAGGCCATAGGCACCTCTAGTGCACTTTACTAGGGAATTACTAGTAAATAAAATATGCACCATCATGGAAAAGCCAATTACACATGTAATTTCACATAGGAAGCACTTGCACTTTAACACTGATCTTCAGTGTTAAAGTACCCAGAGTAACAAAAACAGCACACATCAACATCCTGGGAAGCAGAGGCAAAACATTAGGGGAGACCACGCCAAGGATGCCAGGTCTAGCACACTCACTTCATAACGAGCTCCTTAAAATGTTCTGGAAAATCCAATTCTAATATCTTCACATCCGTCTCTCTACCATCATAGCTGCTTGCCACAGTCCCCATGTCCCTACCTGGGTAAAACAATGTAGCCGCATTTGAGAGGTGGCTGGGATATCTCATCATTATTCCCACACTCAAAATTGCCAGTACTGTGGATATCAGTAGCACTAAGATGTTGGAATATCATGGTTGTTTAACTTGGACCTTTGAGAGTAGACATCAGAATTTACCATAGAAATCGAGTAGCTGCACCTGATTCCAGAAGAATTACATATTTGTGGCCCATCTGGGGCCACGGAAATTTCACCAGATTTTAGCCAGTGGAATTTCCAGGTGGGGGAAATAGCAGGCATTACTCAAGTAATGGCACATTTCTAAGAACACCATCAATCCATGCACTTTAACAAAGGTGGATGTCTGATCTTTCCCCAGCCTGTCAGACATTGGTGACACAGCACAGAATGTAGAAAATAGATGTTAAAAATATAATGATTTGGACACTGGCATGTCACTGGTAGATCCTATTTTATTAAGAGCAAAAGTGGGTCATAGGCATCTAGCAATGGGTGGTGCAGCTAAACAGATAGTACTGTTTGTATTTTTCTTGTATTTGAGTTTAAGAGCTTTTAATTTGACCTGCTTTAGTATTAATAGCATCCTCGTCTGATTGCGGAAACATGTCTGTATTGACATTAAATAAGATAAATTGCTTACATTGGGTCTGCCATTGAGGGAATATTTGAGTGAGCTGCCTGTTCCCTTCTGGAAAGGTTTCTTCCGGTTTGATTTGTCAGAATAGATACCCAGTGGGAAAGCCACAAACCAGGGACTTCACGTGAAGCTGTGAAGACAAGATGTAGGCTGTTAGATTAATAGAGTAAAGAACTTGTTGAAAGCTGTGATGGGCAGATTTCCCAAAAGAAGGTTTGTGTTGGATGGTGAGATGACCAGACCTTTTCTTCTTGGGCCACAAAGTTAAATTAAGAAGTGAGAAAGTTACATAGATGAGCTGGGTGAATAGAGAGATCATATCCCTGGTCTGACATGTAGCTTAGCCTAGTAGAGGAGGCTATTTAGAAATTAGCTGAAGTAAAAAGGACTTATCATTGATTATCTATGATGAGACAGCTAAGAAGGCTCATCTAGGACAGAGGGAGTTAAAATCAGGAAATGGTCAAAGTTATCAGCACTTTCAGGAGACCAATAGGGCCTCCATCCCTTAAATGCTGTAGCGAAGTGACTATATCAATCACCGGAGATGAGACGATTTAGCACCTCTTACCTGTCACTGAGAGATTTGGCAGCATTTAGCTAAGCTTTATAGACCTCAGAGACAACATCTATTTTAGAAAACAAATAACACCATGTGCAGCACTCATATACTATATGATCCTTGGGGAATACCAAGACTGTAGTGCCATTACGTAGTAGAGTTGTATGGCTGCTAACATCTAGTGTACAGATCCCATCACTCCAGGAAAGATCACTCAATTTAAATAGCTCCATCTAGAACATTCTTAAGGCTAGCTCCTGTCCCTAATTCTCCTTCTTCCCACCTGCGGCAGACAGCACAGTGGGCAGGTTTTTTTTAAACCTTCTCTCTAGTTCCACAGCCAATCAGTATTTACTAGTGGTATTTATACTGGGTATTTCTGTTTAGCACTGATGTCCCAGACTCATTTTGTATACTTAACTCTCCCACTGTAGCACATCTCAGCAGTGGAGTGGTGATACAGTATGGCACAGTAATCACACACACAATACAGTGATATATTTATTAAAAAAAAATACTATGTGTTAAGTTACATACAGCAAATGCAGAGCGGTTACAAGAGAAACACCTGAAGGGGATAGCATCTTCTGGAGCAAAAATATGCCCTGTTGTCTTTCTAGCATTAATACAGTGTGGATGTACACTTCGGTTAGCATTAATACTCCATGGGCAAAGTTATTTAATGGCTAAAGATCACAAACACTACAACAAGACCGGGTAAAAATTTGACTATATTACCCCTATGACAATCAAACTGAATGTGTCCCCTTGCAAGCAGGTTGTACACTTAATAACAGCATCTATAACCTCAAAAGGCAGTTACACTAAACACACTACCTAAGGAAGAATCTAATTTTATCAGGTAGCCATTTGCATCTTCAGAGCACCAGATAATTAAACTTACAAGCCAAACACCACAACAAGACCACATAATCCTACTTTTTCTGAGGCTGCACACCCAGGATCTGGAATAATATGCCAATCAAGATACGACCGGACTCTCTTCCACCTAGTTCAAACCTGAGTCAAAAAAGCCTGCTTCTACCAAATACCATAAACATCCTCTCTAATAATTCAATTTGAAGATTTTTCAGAGGAACTCTCATTCAGTCCAGGCCATCAACCAAGCAAAACATGGTAACAACTGCCTACTTTTTTCTCCGTTACCTAAACTCTCCTCCTTGTTGTTCAACACATTATACACAGTACATGGTAGCCATGATTTAAGCTTTTGTACACCCTACAGACCACTCCCTTTCAATCATTAAATACATATTCTAGTATTTTGCAGAATGGAATCAGCTACCACTTGAGGGTGATGCTCTAATAGTCCCCACACATTGCAACTGCAGATTGTGAAGTACACAGAATAAGAGTCTTGACTTACCTTGCACTAGGAAGAAGAAGCATAGGACGGCACATGCCAAAGGTGTGCCCACTGCATTCCAGTATGTCCTGTAGACCAGTAGGGACAGCAAGCCTTCCTTCTTGTCTTCTTCATCAGTGAGCTCAAATCCACACCTGGGCTCTTCTGACGCTTGCCCTTTTTCTGTATCACAGTGGTGAGTGGTATCATTCTCAGGGCATTCCCCTGACTGCTCCTCCTCAATTTCAGACTGATCTCCTGAGTCCATAACATTCTGACTTTGATCCTGATTATCAACCTCCTCGTCTTCGTTGTTACATTTAGATGATGCTGATGAGACAAAGTACAACGAGGCATCAAACAAGGGTACAACCCTAATGTGCTCAGCTCAAATTGAGAAAGCTGGAATGCCTCCCCAGGAATTATTTACTAAGCTTATGACTTTCCCTGGAAAACAATCATAGCAGTGGGTGCATAGTCCTATGGCACTAATTCAATTGACTAGTAATACACAGATAAATACTAAAATAAACATAAAACTTTTTATTTAGAGTGATCCTTGGTTGGTTGTCCCCTGTTTATATTCTCCATGATTGAACATCCATAAAGTTCACCCGAGGTGGTAAAGAGGCTTGATGCATTATGAAATAATCAGGGTGCTTTTCATTCTGTCCTCCAGATCACTTCTTTTCTAGGGCTACATCAAGCACGGCTGTGAACATCATTAAAAATAAAAGTAAAACATTTCACACGTTCCTTTCCATACCTGTGCACTTTTGCATAACATATATTTTCTAATTTTGGTTCAGGATTCCATCGCTATTCCTCTCTTTGACCCAGACTTTGCTTTCCAGCATTCTCACTATATGTCATGATCCATCTTTTTAGCTTGAACTTCTCTTTAGACTCTTTCTCATTAGCTCAGGATTATCTCAAGAATGTACCCCTTAGCTCAGGAATCCTGATCTTTCCATGATCTCTCACCTCAGCTCGGGCTATCCTTGCTATTCCACTGCCCATCTTTGGATTCCCTAATTTGTACACAATCCCTCTCAGGATTCACTTGTGATTGCAAAATTTCTCTCTGTGGTATAGCATTCCCCATTTAATGTAGAAAATGTCTCCTTCTCATAGGATTCCCGCCAGAGTTTCCTTTTTGCTTAGGATTCCGTTTTGCAATTCCAGGGTTCCGCTCTGTATCCAAGACGTTTCTCTCTATTCCGAGAGCCCTTTCTTTAGTGTAAGATTCCCTTTATATTCTTGGATCCGTCTGCTTAGCCCACTGTTCACTTACTATTCCAAAACCCATCTGTTTAGCACTCTATTGCAGGGTCCTAGTTTTAGCTAAATATTCATATGCTTTTCAAGACTCACCCTCTATTGCTCAGAATTCACTTCAAAGTTCCTCCCCTCACCAGGATTTCTTTCCCATGTTAGGCTCTCTCTACTTTGCTTAGAATTCCCTACAGGATTTGTCACCTCAGCTCAAAGATTCATTACAAGACGGAGGCTATCATTATGCATTTATCCCTTTAATGCCACTCCTGCAGCACTTAAAGAACGCATATAAATCATAGACACAACAATCCAAAATACATCATAGACACAACAATCCAAAATACATCATAGACACAACAATCCAAAATAGGATGTCTCCAACACATAAATAGTCTCTACAAGGAATCTTCTTCCTTTTTTAAATGCTGCTCCACAGCTTAGCACATATATTCATTGCTTTGTGACTGAATTGTTTCTTACAGTATTGCTGTTTTTTGTACAACTGATTTGTTTTCCAATTTATGGAAACAATATGTGAGGAATTATTTGATTTTTTTTAATGCTGCTGTTATATTTAAAGTTGTCTTAGGCCTCTTGATAGACGTTTTTCAGGGCGCGTGACAGGATTTGTAACTTTAAGTAGAGCTTGGTACAGAAGTGGCATGAATATAAAAAAAAGTGAGAAAAGAAAAGGGAGACTCACTGTCTCTCGCGCATTGCTGTCGTTTCATGCAGAAAGCCAGTATTTACCTTGGCATATACATAATTGTTTCGAGGGGCCTGTGTCACAGTTGTCTTGTGTGAGCTTTTTCTAAAGAGACACATTTACAATTGCTTCAATGGGGCTATGGTGTGAGAGTGAAGTTCGGCTCTGGCTTTGATGTAGTTTGTGCCGGTGCGGTGATCCCACACAGAAATGTGGGAAAACTGATTTATTTAGCTAAATTTGAGGTTTGCTGAGGATTCAGAGTAAGAAAAGGCTGGGGGATCCACGCAAGTCACACCTCCCTGGATTCCTTCGGGGGGTCTAGTTTTTAGAAATGTTTGGGTTTGGTAGATTTCCCTATATGGCTGTTGAGCCCAGCACCAAAAACGCGGGTGCCCCCCTGCAAAAACAGGTAGTTTAGTATTTGATAATTTTGATGTGTCCACATAGTGTTTTGGTGCATTTCCTTTCGTGGGCACTAGGCCTACCCACACAAGTGAGGTACCATTTGTATCAGGAGACTTGGGGGAACGCTGGGTGGAAGGAAATTTGGGGCTCCTCTCAGATTCCAAAACTTTCTATTCCCGAAAAGTGAGGAAAAAGTGTTTTTTTGGCCAAATTTTGAGGTTTGCAAAGGATTCTGAGTAACAGAACCTGAAATCAAAAAAACTCCAAGAATTGGAGGGGGCCCAAAGTCACTATTCTCCTGTATTGAATGCCTACTTCATGAGATGGGGGACTTGACCAGAGGACAGGGACCCACGTCCTCTAAAGAGAGTATACAATATAAATAAGAGGTGAAGTCCCACTCAGGAGGTTCTTGAAATTGTAAAAGTAAAGATTTATTTCATTGTTGTACAGGCATTGTAGTCCCAATTATTCAAAAAGTCACTTATTTATAGAGCAAAATGCAGAGTCCAAGGTCCAAAAATGAAGACAAAAGAAGAGGAGAGGATCAGCCAACACGTGTTTCGCCCCCTTTGGCTATATATAAGCCGGGGCTTTCTCAAGGCTGGAAATAAACAGAAAAAACAAATTTCAAGTAGAGTTACTCATATAAACAGGTAAGATGTCATCAGAGACACCATCAAAAAAGTGAGCAGAGAAGAAGTCCCGTGCAAAAATAAGTTGGGATGTGATAATCCAAGGATAAGAAAGAATTTTAATTATTGTGACCAATTACATAACTAGGAATTAGTAGGTGATTAGGATCAGACTCAAAACTTTGGAAGTCCATAAGAATCAGGAAAGCAAACGGTGACATGTCATTCGTGCTCCCAAAAGGAAGTGATGTTAAAAAAGATGGTGAGGTTTGGGAAAGAGATTTTTTTAAGAGAAAAAAAGTCCACGATTGCATCCAGTGTACCCAATACCAAAGGAAATCAGAAAAAACCTAGATGAATCTGTGCTCGAAAATGAAAAATAGTAGTAAGGGAATACTGAGATACTAGCAAACATACCACGGGAAGTGAGGCAGACATATGTGGAATAAAAACTGAAATAGTCATTTTCTGTAAGGAGACAATAGTCTATCGGTTGAAGCATTCAAAGACTTTTCAAAAATATGACAGAAGATATTGTAAAGCTTATAGCTAGTCGTGTAAGCTATGATACAATTAGTAAATAGATTAAGGAATACATACAAAATATATTACGGCATATAACGCAAAACAGTAGACATTCACGGAGTTAATTAGAGAAACCACCTTCTAAAAAGTAAGCTAGAGTTCGAAATTCAAAAAGATCCAATCTTAGAAGCTTAATCAAATGAGGGAAGATACTGCATATAATCTAATAGTTGTGGAATTCTGAGCTTCGATCGATGATATTAGAAGGGTTATATCAGTCGAACAGCTATAACACACGTAACTCGTAAGTTCAGAAATACAAACAAGTTAAATGTAGGCGTATTTAAACAAAACAGTAAACAGTCATGGTGTTTAATGGAGAGACCACTTTCTTGAAAGTAGGCTATGTTACGGGGTTCAATGAGAGCCAATTTTAGAAAATCCCGCTTATAGGTAAATCGATCTGCAAATAGCGAGTGTACTCCTGTTCTTACCTTATTTCAAATGCATGGAATCAAAATGCCGTACAAATACGGCCAAAAACAGAGAAGAACACGGGAAACGGGACGGGCGCGTACGCGTTTGAATTCGCGTTCAAATGTCTATGTTTAAATAAGCGAAATGGGGATAGAGAGAGGACTCACACTCTACGGGGCGGACAGCGCCATCTTGGTGAGCAATGGGGAAAATAGCTGTCATCTTTAAGTAGCTGGGTTGATACATCGGTGCAAATAGCTCCATCTTATTGAAACCATGTTCTACCAAATTTATGTAATAAGGTAATGTTCGGTGAGAAACATAATAAGCAAAAGCCAGGTAAGTTATATCAAAAGGATAATAGAGTACATGAAAAGAAGAAAGAAAAGAGAAGAAGGAGGGAAAAAAGAAGGGAAAAAGGGGAAAAAAGAAAAAAAGAAAGAAGGAAAAGAGGAAGAAGATAGGGGAAAGGGCCAAAGAGATTTAATGAATACAGATAAAGAAAAAGGAAAAAAGAAACTGAAAGACAGCTAGTAAGTAAACAGCAATGCAATTGGAAACAACATTATTACTTGGATATAAAGCGTACAGTAAAACAGAATAGAACCAAAAACAATGAATCGAGCATGTACATTTATAAAAAAGAACTAGA
Source organism: Pleurodeles waltl (assembly GCF_031143425.1). Classification (NCBI taxonomy): domain Eukaryota; kingdom Metazoa; phylum Chordata; class Amphibia; order Caudata; family Salamandridae; genus Pleurodeles; species Pleurodeles waltl. The sequence continues at coordinate 1,805,613,936 of NC_090444.1, read as the reverse complement.
GTTGAGCTTAAACAAATGTCAAACATGGACTTATTCCAGTTCCTGAAAGGCGAAAGGAGGAAAAGGAAGAGGCACAAAACCTTATATTATTTACATTAGCCAAAAATGCCATTCATGATCTTTGTTGAGACCATTGTTAACAGTATCATGTTTGATTATTAGAATGCTCTCTTCTTGGCGTAATCGCAGTGGTGTGTTACCTCCTCTCGGGGAGGATGTAATACGTCGTAAACCACTAAAGGTAAAGGTGCGTTGGTATTGGTGGCACTTGATAAAGTGTTCAACCATAGGTGCTTGAATATCAGACTTTTGTATGTTCCGAAAATGTTCCTGTATTCAAATTTTTAAAGGACGGACCGTGCTACCAATATAGGTTAAGTTACAGGGGCACCATATGGCATAGACAACAAAAGTGCTGGAACAATTAATGAAGTCAGTGATCCGATGAGTATGGTTGTTGATACTGACTGATGTAGATTTGGAAAGGCCCAGTTTACATACAGAGCATTTACTGCAAGTGTAGAAGCCTTTTGGTTTAGATGGTAAAAATGTAGTAGAAGACCTTCGTTGAAAAAATTAGGGACAAAGTTTATTGCGTAGGTTAGGTGCCCGCCTAAAACCTATTTGTGGATGGTTAGTGATGTGTTGGTTAATCGAAGGGTTGTTCAGAAGTAGAAACCAAAATTTGCTAAGTGATTTTCAAATATGATTATGACCATTGTGAAAGGCTGTGATAAAGCGGATGGTTGCATTTTTAGGTTTGTTCAACAGAGAGTTCCGATCCATATTTCTCACTTCATTTTTAATGGTGTTTAGAGAGGCCCGATTATACCCCCTGGATGCAAGTCTCATGGTCATTTCAGAGGACGTTTTGTCATAGTCAGAGATATTAGAACAGTTAAGTCTGGCTCGTCTAAATTCACCTTTGGGTATATTCTGGTATGTTTGCTAGTATCTCAGTATTCCCTTACTACTATTTTTCATTTTCGAGCACAGATTCATCTAGGTTTTTTCTGATTTCCTTTGGTATTGGGTACACTGGATGCAATCGTGGACTTTTTTTCTCTTAAAAAAATCTCTTTCCCAAACCTCACCATCTTTTCTAACATCACTTCCTTTTGGGAGCACGAATGACATGTCACTGTTTGCTTTCCTGATTCTTATGGACTTCCACAGTTTTGAGTCTGATCCTAATCACCTACTAATTCCTAGTTATGTAATTGGTCACAATAATTAAAATTCTTTCTTATCCTTGGATTATCACATCCCAACTTATTTTTGCACGAGACTTCTTCTCTGCTCCTTTTCTTGATGGTGTCTCTGATGACATCTTACCTGTTTATATGAGTAACTCTACTTGAAATTTGTTTTTTCTGTTTATTTCCAGCCTTGAGAAAGCCCCAGCTTATATACAGCCAGAGGGGGCGAAACACGTGTTGGCTGATCCTCTCCTCTTCTTTTGTCTTCATTTTTGGACCTTGGACTCTGCATTTTGCTCTATAAATAAGTGACTCTTTGAATAATTGGGACTACAATGCCTGTACAACAATGAAATAAATCTTTACTTTTACAATTGCAAGAACCTCTTGAGTGGGACTTCACCTCTTATTCATATTGAGTAACAGAACCTGGTGAGAGCCCCACAAGTCACCCCATCCTAGATTCCCCTAGGTGTCTAGTTTTCAAAAATGCACAGGTTTGGTAGGTTTCCCTAGGTGCCGACTGAGCTAAAGGCCAAAATCCACAGCTAGGCACTTTGCAAAAAACAGCTCTGTTTTCTTTGGGAAAATGTGATGTGTCCACGTTGTGTTTTGGGGCATTTCCTGTCGCGGGCACTAGGTCTACCCACACAAGTGAGGAACCATTTTTATTGGGAAACTTGGGGGATTGCTAAGTGGAAGGAAATTTGTTGCTCCTCTCAGATTCCAGAACTTTCTGTCACCGAAATGTGAGGAAAAAGTGTTTGTTTGGCCACATTTTGAGGTTTGCAAAGGATTCTGGGTAACAGAACCTGGTGAGAGCCCCACAAGTCACCCCATTCTGGATTCCCCCAGGGGTGTAGTTTTAAAAAATGTGCAGGTTTGGTAGGTTTCCCTAGCTGCCAGCTGAGCTAGAGGCCAAAATCCATAGCTAAGCACTTTCCAAAAAACACATCAGTTTTCAATGTAAAAATGTAATGTGTCCATATTGCGTTTCCTGTTGCAGGCATTAGGCCTACCCATGCAAGTAAGGTACCACTTTTATCAGGAGACTTGGGGGAACACAGAATAGCAGAACAAGTGTTACTGTCCCTTGTCTTTCTCTATATTTTTTCCTTCAAAATGTAAGACAGTGTGTAAAAAAGACGACTATTTGAGAAATGCCCTGTAATTCACATGCTAGTATGGGAATTCAGAGATGTGCAAGTAACCACTACTTCTCAATACCTTATCTTGTGCCCATTTTGGAAATACAAAGGTTTCCTTGATACCTATTTTTCACTCTTTATATTTCACCAAATGAATTGATGTATACCAGGTCTACAAGGAAAACCCATTGCGAGGTGCAGCTCCTTTATTGGCTCTGGGAACCTAGGGTTCTTGATAAACCTGCAAGCCCTATATATCCCCGCAACAAAAGGAGTCCAGCACACGTAATGGTATATTGCTATCACAAATCTGACATTGCAGGGAAAAGTTACAGAGTAAAACGTGGAGAAAAATAGCTTTTTTTTCAGCTCAATTTCAATATTTTTTTATTTCAGCTGTTATTTTCTGTAGGAAAATCTTGTAGGATCTACACAAATGACCCCTTGCTAAATTCAGAATTGTGTCTACTTTTCAGAAATGTTTAGCTCTCCGTGATCCAGCATTAGTTTCAGACCCATTTCTGTCACTAACTGGAAGGAGGCTAAAAGCACAAAAAATAGAAAATAGTAAAAATGGGGTATGTCCCAGTAAAATGCCAAATTGTGTTGAAAAATTGGGTTTTCTGATTCAAGTCTGCCTGTTCCTGAAAGCTGGGAAGCTGGTGATTTTAGCACTGCAAACTCTTTGTTGATGCCATTTTCAGGGAAAAAACCACAAGCCTTTATCTGCAGCCCTTTTTTCCCATTTTTTTTAAACAAAACAAAATTTTGGCTAATTTCGTGGTCTCCTTCAGGGGAAACCACAAACTCTAGGTACCTCTAGAATCCTTAGGATGTTGGAAAAAAAGGACTCAAATTTGGCGTGGGTAGCTTATGTGGACAAAAAGTTATAAAGGCCTAAGCGCAACTGTCCCCAATAGCCAAAAAAAGGCCTGGCACCTGAGGTGGGAAAAGGCCCGGCAGCGAAGGGGTTAAAGGAAAATTCTGAGGAGCAGCGTTATGCTGTTTCCTCATGAGTATAATCAGCCATCTTAGTTCTGGATGAAGCTAATGTATTTCAATTGCATTACGCTGCTGGTATTTACCAAAATGACGCAGCAGTTTAACACTGTCGGGTTCAGTCAAGAACTGAACTGTCAGTTACAGTAGCGAGCTCAGGAGATATGATTACGGTTGTTTAAGGTTAGGATAGGTATACTGGGTCAACTAGTGATACTGGCAGAGAAGGTTAAGGAGATTCCTGAAATACCTGAGAGAGAGATAAAGAAAGATATCATTAAAAAGATTAATTCAAAATGAAGTGAGGAGTTGTATACAGGAGACTGTGGACAGAGTTATGGAAAATAGGAAAAAAAGAAAAGATTCTGATAATGAGTATTTTAGTCTTTCTGAAGCAAATTCAGAAAATAGAGAAAAAGGTAGGAAAAAGAAGAAAAAATTAAAACGTATTGTTAAAGGGAATGGTTCCGAGAAAGGAATGGAAGGTCTGAGCACCTTCAAGGAAATGGGTTTCCTTCGCAGCACGAAAGATAGAGGTGTCATTAGTGGCACTAAAGATGATAATTCCCAAGATCAATTTGGCATACCTCGCGTCCTTCTCTTCCTCTTCACTGTAGTTTAGTAAAAATTAACTTCCCATATTGGACCTTGTGACATAGATAGGAAGTCTAAGCTTGACACCTTTTTCACTGATATTAATATGTTATCAGGTGTCAGCAGTCGGTGGTGGAAAGGTAGCCCTCAGGCCCGATTTCTCAAGCATATATGGAGGCCATGATAGGTGAGGTTCTTGTAAGTATGCAGGGCGTGTAGTGAAAAACTGAGAAAGTGTTTCTAAATGGAAGTTACCTACCATCCACATTTAAGACTGCTGTTCATAGCAGTGACACAGCAACCAATGAAGTGCTAAAGAGAGAATGAATTCAGTGTCACCCTAAATCATCTTCTACTAACCTGATTCTGCAGTAGCGGCAGTGCTTAATTTGTGCTTGTTGTTTCTGGTGCGGAGCACCAGCACTTATTTTTGAGGCCGCAAGCATTTACTGCAAGCAAAAGACACATATGGGAAAGAGAGAGGAAGAGGAAAACGAAAAAGCATCACAATGGGAGAAAGCAGAAAGCTGCAAGAGTGAGCTGAAGGGGCAGGGAGTATCTGTAAATGGATTAAAGAGGCCTGAGATGGCTTGAGGATTACACTGCCTCAGTATTCCATGCTGGCATATTTAATTGCAGCAGCCGCGTGTTGAAGAGGAGGGCTTTATGCACCGGCATGTTTTTGTTTACAAATTAAGCACTCAGTAGCGGGATAGGATGGAAAACTGAGTCACAGATAGGATATTGTGAAAGATGCACCATTCTACTTTTCTTACCCACTGACACCTTCCTTCTCCCCTTGATGCTGTGCTTAAGTGAGGCTTCCACCAGCGGAAGAATTGCAGTGGGTGCACCTAAAGGAGAAAAATAAACAAAAAAGGAGTGTAAAAATAATTATCTGTCAGTGCCCTGATGGTGCATATCCACATAATGTTATGAACTGACATTCAATTTCGGCTCTTAGTCTGTCTCAGCTTCATTATAAAGTTTAGGAAAAGGGATGGTTTAAGTGTCAAGCCTGAAATGTGGTCTAGTGTTGAATATGCCATCAGCAGGGTGCAATGTACTGCTTAAAACACTGGGTGTAAGGTTAGTAGATTGATTAAGTAAGTAGTTCTTTATTTGCATGATTAATTAAAACCATTGCAATAGTATGTACAATATAAAAGATAAGAGACATAATAGTCAAATGTACAACATATACGGCACTGCTTGAAAAATCAATCCTTTATTTCATACATCGCTGACAGTTACAAATTGTGTGATCGGGATGATAAAGGATGGTTTGTGCTACCAACCAACCATCAAATGAACCAACAATTAGTGACAAACACTGGTTAAAACATGATTTCTGCTCTCCTCGTACGCCAAGATTAAGAATGGATTATGTCACCTTACTCAGCATCCAGTGTGCAGCAGAACCAACCCACAGGAAGTAGCAGTTTAAAGGGTTGTCAGTGATTTCGTAGGAAACCATGTTAGAAGTGTATTAGAAATCGGGTCTTTGGTTGGCAGTCAGGTTACCCCCTGTCCAAGTAAGGACCCTCACTCTAGTCAGGGTAAAGGAGAATCACCCTCAGTTAACCCCCGCTGACCCCCTTGGTAACTTGGCATGAGCAGGCAGGCTTAACTGCAGAAGCAATGCGTAAATTATTTGTACCAACACACACAGTAGCCCAGTGAAAACACTATAAAATGACACAACACAGGTTTAGAAAATAGGCACTGTTTATCTAAACAAAACAAGACCAAAACGACAAAAATCCAACCTACACAAGTCAAGATATGAATTTTAAAAAGAATAAAGGAGACATTATGGACACGGCGGTCTGGACAGCCATGCCGGCGGTGGTGGTAATTACTGCCACCACCATGGCGGTCCAGACCGCCATATAATGATGCAGCCTAAACCCCACGGTGGAAAACACCACCAGTGGTAAGCCTGGCTGTGGCGGTGTTTTCCTATCCGCCAGGGCAGGATAATGATCCCTTTTCCTCCCTTTTCCCTTTTCCTCCATCCTTTCCTTGGTGGGTTCCCTCACCAGGGAAAGGCTGACGAGGCGAGTGTGCGTTGAAAAAGGCCAGCGAAGCATCGATTTCCCACCCACAAGCAAGAACATGTGTAGTTTCTTCTCTCCCACAAGAGAGCGATGTGTCGATCCGGAGGGGCACCTCAGATCCGGGCAGGCTGTGCGTTGATTTTCCACACACACAGCGATGTTACGTTAAAATCCGGTCACACGGTGTCAAGACTACGCTGCCTCAATATTCAGTGCTCGCACTTTTAATTGTTGCAGCCGCACGTTTCAGAGGAGGTCTTTGGGCACTAGCACGTTTTTATTTACAAATTAAGCACTGTATAAAATGCTCTATTTTCAATTCAACTTAGATGAGCCAACATCATGAGTGTGGGTCGACTAGCTCATGGCACTCCACGTCACCCAATAATAGTAGTCAATGTGCCAAATAGGCGACAGTGTTTAAGATTTCAAATACTTTGGGCACTCTTAGCACCTCATGTCCTCAGTTGGGTTATGCTTAATGTAAATACCACTAACGTCAAGTAGTTATCCGCTTGTATACCTGTTGCCCAAATTTGTGGCAGTTCCCATAGAACCATAGTGCAGAGGAGATTACTTACCAAGTGGAGGTAACCCGAGGAGAATCCAAGGTGCCCTAGTGCAGTTAGTTTGTTGTGGTATGTCTTAAAACAGCCTTCTTGAGCACCTCTTGTTGCCAGTTATAGCTTTTTGGATGGGACCTTGATGCTTAATTTCTTTTCAACTAACATTAGGAATCTTACCACCTGATAGTTTGACTGCAAGTTTTTACCTGTGAAGCATGCTTTTACCGCTCGTCTGCATGTGCGGATACCCTTCTCATTGAAGTGAGGGCGCAGCAGGTCTCTATTTTCACACACGAGCTCTTTGCATATGCATATCAGGTGGATTATATCTTCTGTCTCCTCTCCACAAAGCGATAGCAGAAACATTCCAAAAGGCTCTTCCATGGTGCTAGATGGGTCAAGGAGGGGAGGTCGCCCAGGTGATGCCGTAAATCTTTCTCCTTGATGAACTTAGAAAGCCCATGGCTAAATAAGGTTGAGGTGCAGCCTTGGTGTAACTGTGCAGGGTAAGCCAACCATGCACCCTCCTCGACAGTGATGCTTTATTATCTGCCAGGGAAACGGTTTTGTTAACTAGCTGCTTGAAGCTTTCGTATGAATCTGATGCCTCCCAGAGACCCCACAGCCATAGCTGATCTATTGAGTCTTGCAGATAGGCCCTTACTGCACTTTTCTCTTAGTTACTAGCTTGGACCATAAGTGAGTATTCATGGACCCTGGCTCTGCTCTCTTGATCTTAAATCAACATTTGATGTATGAGCCGGTAGGGGCCAGCCCTTGCTTTTGCATACCAAATTCCAGTCTTATTTCAGCTGGTGGCACTGAATGAGTCCAGAGGGGGGCCCTTCATGTTCTGTGAAGGGGCCCCCCTCCAGTTTTCTTATGCCACTGGGTGACATGTATCTTGATAGGCTAAAAATAATTTGTAGTGTTCCCGTATCTATGCCATCTAGATTGGAGGCATCTCTCCCCCTCTTCGATCCACTCCCATAGATGAGTGTTGGGGTTAGCTACACCTGAATCACTTGGACCAGTAGAGAGAAGCTTGGGCCGGCAACTTTAGTCTTTAGGTTTTTTAGTGCTACTGCTGTTGCTGTACCTCTCCTTTTCAAAGATTCCTTCTGGGCAGTGAACAAGCCTTTGCTATCTATTAGGATGTCTATGTATTTGCATTCTTGAACGGTTTCAAACTTTTGTTTTGCCAGATACCAGGATCGAGCTCCTTTCGCCTTTCTTTGGTTCAAGTGAATAACTTTGGTCTTGTCCAAATTGATGGGCAAACCATTTTCAGCTGAGAAACTTTGTGTTATGTTTAATAAGCGTTGAAGGCCATCCGGAGTCTGGCTGATGAGTACTAAGTCATCAATGTACAGCAGATTGGACCAAACAATGCCACCCATCTTTGGGAGTGAGAACTGCACTTGTCCAGCCTGGGTGATAGTTCAGACATAAAAAGATTAAAAAGGGTTGGGTCTAGAACACAGCCCTGTTTCAGCCCCTTTGTGGTTAGAATCCTTCTTGACAGTCTCCTGTACGCAGCTTCCCTTGAACTGAGGTATCTGTGTGCAGAAGAATTAGTTGGTTTAGGAGGGGGGCTGTGATCTTCCATTTGGCAAGTTTGTCCCACAGTTTGCCTCTATTAATGCAGTCAAAATCTGATTTGTAATCTACCAAACATAGATACAGTGGCAATTTATCTGCTATTGAGGTAGCAAACAACAGGGAAAGAGATAAAATGTTTGTAGTTGTTCCCATGATCTTACTGAAGCCTGTTTGATTTAGAGGGATTACTCTCTTTTCCCTTGCCCAAGAGGACAGTTCCTCTGAGATCAGCATAGGATTTGGCGTAATTGTCTATCAGGGCTATTAATCTATAGTTTTTTGCTTCATTCTTGTTGCCCTTTTTATAGATTGGGGATATGATTGAGCCCCTCCAAGTGGAAGGGATTATCTCTGTTTGTAGAATTTGTTCAAAAACTGTTTTTAGTTCTTCCGCCCAGTAGTCTCACTCCAGTTTGAACAGAACCGGAGGGATCCCATTAGGGCTCAGCATCTCCTCCCTTCTGCCCTTGGCAATCCTCTTGGAGATTTGCTCGGACAAGATTATAAAAGTACAAGTTGCCTCCAAATTACATGTGTCAGGAGCTCCCTCTTCTTCAAATTGTCCTTGACTAGCTTCCATGTTTTCTTTATGATTGTCATTGGTGTTGAATTGGTCCCAGGGGAAGCTTGCCACAAGCCTCTTCCATCAGGTGTGAGCTTGCTCCGTGTTTTGTGGGGTTTTATAGCGTATTGATCGTGCACCAGGATCGTGTGCTATTGTTGCTTCATATGTCATAAAGAAGTTTGGCCCATAACACCTCTTCTGAATCCCTTTTGGATTGCCAGGCTAGCTTTTAATTGCTTAAGTTCCTGTTGAACATTTTCGTCCGAGCCAGGCTGTTGAGGCCTCCATAGTGTTTTATTTATTACCTTCTTGAGGAGCTTGATAACTGCATTGTGTTTGCTGAAGGGGCTTCTATGGTGAAGTTCTCCTGTTACACATAGTCGTGAGTCTTCTCTTGTTGAGTGAACTGCCCATAGCACTTTCGTGAAGCCTTCCCAGCCAGCCGTGGCATTTAGACCTTTCATTTGATTGTCTTGCAGGAGCATCTTTGCAAAAGCCAGCAGTTTTTCTGGGCAGTCAGTTTTGCATTTAATACTATTATAGTTTTCTGTGTGTATGGAGCATAGCCCTATCACTGCAGGAGTCAGCATTTTTACCTGGACATTCAATATGATTTCGTATGGGGGGTGATCACTGCTATCTTTCGCCGCCACTTGGTAATCCGCAACTTTGCTGAACTGAGGGAGGGTTACAAACATGTAATCTATTTTTGTGCTATATGACGCTGGCAGAGGGTTGCCTGGAAACCGTCCATTCAGTGGCCAGTCGTTCCAGTCTCAAGGTAGATCCCCAACTCACCACACTCCCGGCAATCCGGGGTCCAAGAATGTGTACTGCAAAGTTCCTCAAAGTGGCAGTCACAGGGACGGGCTATGCACGGGCTGCACACCCACCTTCTGGGTCTTCTGGGTCATCCAAGGTCCTCCACATGCGCACCAGCACCAAGGTGGGATCCACCACACCAAGGACCAGCAGCCAGCGCACAGCCAATGGAAGCATCTCCACTAAGTCCAGAGATCCCAGCAGTCAAAACCAGCTACCCACGCTAAGGGGTCAGAAGTGGCAAAACTGTGGCAGTAGGTGTGCGAGACACAAACACATGGAAGCCTTGCCAAGCTGCTTGGGCAACCGAAACCACTCCATACTTCCTTAGCCCCAAAGGTGCAGAGGGTCCAGGTGGCGGGCAAAGCAGAGGATGATCATGGGGGCAGAGGGCTGCAGAGGGCCACGGAGCAACGAATTAGTCTCGGCAGCCTTGCAGAGTTGGTGCAGCACATCAGCTAGCATCTGTTTGAGCTTGTGTTTGCAGCAGTAGTACATTGACTAGCAAACTGTGGTTGGATGGCAATCTACTGTTTTATTATTGTTTGTAATTTTGAGGAGCTATTAATGTACGATGAACCTTAACGAAGAGGGTTAAGAGTACATTACACAGGGCATGAATACATGTCAAGTCGAGTGGATTAAATGAGCGCCAAGAATGTTTATGAAAGATCAGTGGTGCTTACACTTATTCAGGTACAAGCAAAGACATGGGCACATTCAAATCCGTTGCCAAGCAGAATGGATATCGGTGATGAAACAGGACAAAAGGCATAAAGAAGGGGTTCAAGTACTCCCAAAAGGTGTTTGTGAGACATGTCCAGATAAAGGGAAAGGTGTTTCAAGAAACTGGGGGGCTTTAGGAGAGAAAAGAAAGACCATATTCTTTTTTTCTCTGTCCCCACCTGGGGATCTCCAGTTCGAACAGGTTCATACTCGGGGAGGTCTGCCTTCATGGGCGATGGGGCTCTGCCCTCTTTGATTCCAGCCTCCCTCCCTCCCCGGCTGAGGCTTCTTCAAAATCAAATAATGCTGCATTTAAATAATGGCCCTTGTGCCGGCTGGCTCATACGCAGACTGTCACCTGACATCTGTCTGAAAAAACATTTGCCCAGCTGACATACTCACAGCCCTGAAGCTTGTGAGGTCATCAGCTCTGCAAAGCTAAAGCCTGGACAAGCACTCTCCACCCCCTGATGACATTGTGGTGAAGGAAGCCCTGTGTGCTTCAGGCTCACGCTCTACGGTGCCGGAAATTCATGTCAATCAGTAAGTGGAGAGCACTATGAACCCACCCTTTCCCAACTCATTAGAGGGTTGGCTAGAGTCAGAAAATCGTCACTGACTTCCAACCCTACCCTCTGACGAGTTAGGAAAGATTGGAGACGAGCCTGTAGGCAGGAACTAAAGAAATTGAGTCTGCACAGCAGACATTACAAATTTTAACGACTGCGCAGACTCGAACGGCCAGATGTATGAAAATGCAATTTTGCATTTCTTAAATAGTGACTTCATAGAAATTGCTATTTAAGAAATGCAAAATGCTATGTGCAAAGAATTTCCTAATAGCGATTCCTACAAAGTACTTTGTAGGAATCGCTATTAGGAAATCAGTATTAAGAAATCCCGTTGCATTAGAGTCAATGGGCCGGTTTTGCATTTCCTAAATAGTGTTTTCTTATTTAGAAGTCACTATTTAGGAAATGGAAAACCACGGATGGCAACGGGAAAAAGGTCCCCCTTGGTGCACCACAAAAATAGGGTTGCACCTGTAGAGCACACATATGCCTAAGGACATGTATGTGCTCTATTGCAATTTTAAAAAACACCTTGAAGTGCTTTTTTAGGGTCGAGCCTGTGTTGCATGTGCTCGCGCTTGCGTATCGCAGCGAGACGCTTTAGTGTTTAGAAAAGGGCTCGGAGCCATGTCGACGTCACGTCAGCGTTTTTCATTGGTTCTTGGGCCTGCCTAATAAAATCTGCTTGTTTTCATTAGTCGAAGGCATGCATATGTCATGCCTTTTCTGGTTGCTAGTCCTCCTCGAGCGCATCGACCAAGTACAGAAAACATGCGAGGCTCGCTGTTTTCTGTCCGGCTCGTGGACTACTTTTTCTTTAATTTACTAGCGCGATTTCGCTCGGCAGAAGTCGAGCGCTTTACATAGTTAATTGCACTTTTTCGGGTTACGTACATAAATGCACTTTTGCCGATAGGTGAAAAGTCGGGTTAGGGGTTTACAACGCTATCAGCTCTAACATGAGCAAACGCGAAACCTGTTGCATTGCAAATGCTTGTTTAAATTACATCTGGTTCACCACCGAATTCAAGTCAATGGTAATTGCATCTCCAAAATGCCCAAATCACATTTTGGAAATGCATGGTACATCAGAATAGGAAATGCAAGTAGAAAATCCCTGTTTGCATTTACTGTATAAATCGTAATTTGCTATTCCTTAAAGGGCTTTGTACATTAGAAAAACCCAATTTGCTTTTCTTAGCTGCCCGAAATACTGATTCGGACAGTCAAGAAATGCAAATAGGCTTTGTACATCTGGCCCAAAATTCCCAAAATGATTAAAGATTTCAATATAAGAATGTATCACTGTTTTGTTGTAAAAAGTCAAGAATTAATTTATTATTCATTCTAGTGTTATATACGTGGCAGCAGGGAAGTAGGGGGTGAGGCACATTGCCACCTGAAAAGGACAGTGGGGCTAGGAAGGAATCACTTGCCAGCTTCTGCCAGGACTTTCCCATACTGTTCAAGACAGAAAATGTGTCACCAGCTGAGTTGAGTAGTGTGTCATTCTTATGAAAGGTTTTAGAAAAGGTTTGCTCTAGATACAATCTGATTGCATTTTACTATTATTATATATGTATTGAAAGAAACCACTTGTTTGATCTCAAATGCTGAATATTTTTGCACATTTTGGCAGCCTATCATTGTAACTAATGGTTTAAAATAATGACTTGCATAATTGCAGTACTTACAATCACTGGCTGGGCTCATGTCACCATTCCCCACTGCACCAACTCTCTGGTTATACACTGGCATCTGCAGTGATTGCATTAACCAAATGCATGTAAACAAATGCATTTCCCATTGATTACTTTAATTGCACTTTTTTCAGTTAAAGTGTACTCATAGTTTATATGCATTTACCTTTCAGGTGAAATGTCTAGAAAATAGTGTTAGAATAGTTTATTAGCCACATCTCTAATCCCACTTACATTCTACTGAGGAACACCATACTTTTTTAACGTAATTCAACTGCTGGGCCTTAATGGAATTTGCAGACCGCTCAACTGTCCAGGATCTCTGGTAAGCTTTTTGCCTGGGGTCTCTCAAAGTTCACTAGGGTGGGGACACAGTCCGTCACATGTCAAGCAACCACCTGCTGCATAGCTGACTCTTCTCCAACCCCACAGGCTTTTCAGCGGCCCTGGTCTATCAGATTTTTTTTTTCTGACAGCCTGAGTACACTTCATGGTATGCATCACTGACTTGTTAGCTCATATATTATATCGCCTAGCAGCTTGACCAATCCAAGATCAGAAACTTTATGACAGCAGCTTTTAGTTTTTTTTTATTCAGGTTGTTGATGGCAGTGTTAACACAGCCCTGGTATTTCTGCTTCATTTTATGGTACTTGCAATGCTGTGTTCCATCAAATATCAAGGATTCATAAATGTACAACAAAAAGGACAAAAATATTCGAACATCTAACATACCACAAGTAGAGAGCTCTTTTGGTACTTGTGCCCGCAGGAAGCAAGAGCAATCTTGTTAAATATCATGGAAGTATTTCAGATGTTTCCTATCACTTATTACTTCTGTAGTTCTGTGGTATTGTCACAAACCCCAAAGCCCCAGGTACATTATTTGGGCTGTATCTCCCTTATACATGCCAGTATGGCCCTCCTGTAAATCAATCTTGCCCACGAAGTTTACGCCCCACCACTTTATGAAATCACCAGCCACCACTGTTCATGTTGCAGCTAAAAAGGGAAATAGGTTTCATGGGCAGTAGTCCTGCTCACCGCTGGCCATGGACTTGTAGACTTTAAAGAGTAATTTGAACTTGACACAGGCTGGAAAAGCGAGCCAGAAAAGATCTACAAAGTGGGATAATTCGATTAGCCTGGCAGTGACCAAGCTGCAAGCAAGGCAGTTTAAGAAGCAAGTGAGCACTGCAGTCAGAGAAGCCAGTGAGCAGTGCCTTGCTACAGCAGGGTAGGAGAATATTTAGTGCATGCTGTCTAGGGTGTTCTCTAGGAGTAAACACAGTAGGCATAATGTTGTAGCCAGCATTAGACAAAAAAGCAACACATGACTTCACAGGGAGCACAAAATACATTTTATTGCTGGATATTTGTCAGTGAAAACACATTTTAAAACTGCATTGTGAGATAATCGATGTTGCGTTTTTTGCTGGAAATGAAAAGATGCATTTCAGGTTAAAAAAAACCCTCAACAGATTAGGCAGCAGCAGTAGAAAAACAACTCGAGACACGTTAGTACTGCTGCCCCAGATGGGACTGTTATGATGCAATTGTGGTATGTTGGGTGCAGGGCAGTGACGTCTCTGCACTCCGCATAGGAAATCCCTTCTGGTACTAGCAGAAATTGATGCTGGAGTCACAGACGGACACCAAGAGCTGTCCTCTGCCACTGGAGTTGCCATGGGAGAGGTGTTGGAGGAGTCCTCAGGGAGGCTTTTGAAGGTGGTGACATCAGACTTAGCAGAAGTATGTGACACTCGTATGCTATGTAAATAAAGTCCCCCATCAGGCCTTTCTTCGAGAACAGGTATTAGAAGGTTTGAGGTCATGAAGAAAGTGATTACCTGTTTGAATGATTTTTCCTTCATCCATCAGAATCACGAAGTCTGCTTTGCTCAAGAATTCTGTCCTGTGAGTGCAAAGGATTCTGGTCTTATGTCTGAGAATTCCCAAAATGCACTTCTCTAGCAGATGTCTGGCAATATCAGCATCAACGGCGGCCAGAGGATCATCGAGAAGATAAATCTCCTTATCCTGTGAAGAAAGATTGAACAGATCTATGAAAAGAAGAGTAGTAATGACAGGCAATAATTTCACTTTCCCAAAAGTAGCAGGAACACAGGTTAGAATTCCTAGAAGGTAGTGTAAGATCAGGGCCTGCTGTTCCCAGCACGAGGACCAACACCGTTAATGAAGCCTACGCTAAAAGCAGAGGTGGTCAGGAGGTCTAGTGCCTTCTACCAGACCATGGGCCAAATGTACAAACACATTTTCCCACAGACACAGAATGGGTAAAAACCTTTGCTACATCTGGCCCCATGTTTCTTGAAATATTCCACACACCTGACCACACTTTCTTTAGGTAACCCACACTTGACAGTATGGGATGCGTTGACTTCATTAAGTTGGGTATGATGTATAATTAATTGATTGTGTTTTACCAGGCAGGCAACCTTATCAGTTGTCTGCCAACCCCCATTAGAATCCTGACCCGTGTGTGTAGTGGATCCTATATAGTTTTAATGGGAATCAGGAGTTTAGCTTAGCCTTTGGCTTGCAGGCCTGCAACCCTGTCACCTAGTGACTTTTAACCTACTTAGCTTGCACTGTTTTAGCACATTTATTAAATTATTTCTTCCAAGAGGGCTGCTATGTTTATAGTTAGGAAGATGTTTTAGTTTCATGTTATCAGTGCCACTCTGTAAAGGCGTCACTATCAGCATCAAAGATAAATAAGAAACATAGGTATTTACATCATGTACTTTACCACTTTCGTGTGATAGTAAGATGATGTACCTTTTTAGGGAACTGTTTATATAATTGCCACCCCGAGGATACATTCTTATCTATTGTTTGGGAACATACCTGCATCAGGGGTCCTACAAGATTTGTAAAAATACATCTCACACAGACAAGATAATCAGACGGATTCCTACCAGATGCCATCAACACTCTCTATGCTACACGTCGCCTTGATGCTGAGCCAGTATTCGTGTCCCCACGGAGTCTGATTTACAGACTCATTCCAGGGTAACGAGGGTTGGGGGACTCTTCTCATGGACATGGAAATGGTACTGGTAGATTAGTTTAACACATCTAGATCTCTTTAGGTTAGTAATTAGATTTATGATGCTGGGTATTAGGGTTTGTTTCACACCTGCTTTACATTTGATCTTAGTACAAGATGGTGGGGTTCTTTGTATTTATGACTCTAATTTTTATCATTCCGTTTCTTGCAATGCTCAGTATCTTAATTATTGCAGCCCATGCAATCTTACAGTAGATTGCAGTCTTGTTAATAAAACGTATTGAAAACTTTACTGCATCTCTTTCATTGCCTGTGTATGACTGGGATATGTTGTTCATGTGATAAAAGGGAAATCTCTGTTTAACCACGACCTCCCTGAGATGTCGCACTCTTGAGTCCATGCATAAAGGCTGCCACAAATCACCTTTTACTGTTTGGGTTTTTAGTGAGGTTTTTGGTGAGGTGCTGCTTGTGAGCAGGGAGTGTTTGGCCCACTGTTGCGACTTGTAGGATTGGCTTAGTCACCTACAAACAAAAGTGCTGTCATCCCTAAACCCGCAGGCTTGCCTAGAGTAAGAGTCAAACTACGACATGTGCTTGCATGGTATGAAGCCACTCACATCACCTTACCACATCTGTTCCTGAATCATGAATGGAAGTTAATCCATTCATGCTGTACCTTTCTTTTCAGATCTTTACTGCTGATGTTGTACTAAATGTGCCAATATATCCCAGCTGTACCACATAGAGACGGCACACCAGTGAAGGGTTGGGTTAAGGGCATGAGCTATTTCTAGACATGTCTGATGTCCACCAGACATCTCTGGGTGATCCCAGCCTCTTGCAGTAAACAGTAATGAACCAGCTAAAGGCTCACTGATTAAGACCAATTAAACTGAGGTCCAGACTCACTGACCTGTTGTGGAAAACCTTGACTACTTGTCCAGTAGAAGACAGCCACTTATTTTTCCCTCTTAGATTTTTTTGATACTTTTGTATATGTGCAGTGAAACAATGAACAATACCAGGGAAACAAGACATCAAATGGCACATGGTGTAGAATACAGTGGCAAAGTAACTCCCAAAGTATACAAGTTAAACCCAATGGAATTCAAGAGTTTAGTACAGTTTGTTTAGAAAGTAAGTAAAGAGAGAGAGAGAGAGATTAGTTTGAAGCTTGTAGTAGCGCCTCTTGTTATGCACAGCATTTTCTAGAGAGAGTCACTTGCAGTCGGCACAAATAGAGGATGAATATCAGATACACACAAATTCTTAGAACTGACTTCAGATGTTGTGTCAGATCTGGAAAAATGACATGTTCTAAAGCATGGACATTTTGCATCAACATTACAGAACAGCATAGTTCTGCTTTTGCAGGGTGTCGCAACCACTGTAATATAATCTGGTGGTTGACGATGAGAAAGGCAACTATGGTATGTTGAGGTACTTGTTTGTTGGATGTTGGATACTTGATTTGTTGGATACTTGGCACCAGTATGCCATAAACACTAAAAAGGATAGATAATTGTAAAGGAGATAACAAAGGAGGGCAGGGTATTGTTCACTTTAAATCAAAATGCATGGATATGTGGGCACTCACAGATTTTATGTATTAGTTGCATGACTATGACAATGTGAACATCCATACTGATATAATGTATGAATACATTTGTAGTGAAACCACTTGAGCTTGCCGTGGATGGATACAGGTTTGACTAAACCATAGCACTTCTCTTATTCCATATGGGTAGGTTCCCGGCTTATGTTGTCCTCTACCTACTGTGCCTCTGCCTAGATAGTCTCATACACAGTACTAATTCTCCTCAGGTCATCTGACAAGTAGGCAATAACCAGCAGAAGGACCATGCTTAGAAGGGAAGGAGTTGGAGTGTGTTGGTTCAACTTCCATTAAATGTTAGCGGTATTCATAGTTTTGGAATTGGGAGCAGGGACTTTCCCAAGTCCCATTAGAGAGTAGAGAAATGTTTAAAGGTGGAAACGTCATAAAGGTCTTGAATGTTAGATAAGACAGTACTTTTCCAGATACTTATCACATTGCCCAGAGAAGACAAATTGATAATTTCAAATTGGCAGGTCCAGAAAACAGATGCAGCTAATATCGAGGTATCAAATAATCATATGCCAAGGTGTGAGCAGGCATCCTACTGAGGGGGCACTACCCCTAGTAACTATATTTCAAGAGTGTGTCCAAATATTTGGTGGATCTGGGATGGTGACAACTTCAAATCATGAGGCAATGTGTCCTAGAGATAAGGTTCAAAATTACAGTGCCCTAGAGATAAGATTTAAAAAATACATCCAACAAGAAAAGACTGCCTCAAAAAGCAAGATCAAGTGTGAAGTTAGAAAACTCATGAAGGTTTACCACACAAATTCCAAAGATACAAGATTGGGAAAACATATGCCATGAGGATGCAAAGTAAATGGCAAAATACAAACAATAGGCAAAATCAGAAATAGATCGTCTCAAATGTACAGAAAAACCAGTATAAAATCAGGCAGCATCCCCAATAAAGGCCACAAAGACCATGGCTCACTCCCAAAATCATGGGCTTATATACAGTTTTGCTGTATAGAAATTACACAGCAGTGCAAGGTCGGTGTGGTCTGATCATTGCTTCAAAACAAAATCACTGATTTACAGCTGGAAAACATATCAAAGACCTATCACGTTAGCACTAACTCACCACATGAATATTGATTTGGCCCTTCTGCTCTAATGTCATCCAGAGTTGTCAGACCAATCTGGTTACTTAAACAACAGTGAACCATTGTGAATTAATGAAATACCGTGTGCAAGCAGAAGATTCTTAAAAATTGTTGCAAAAGTAAGCTACTCGAAAACAGTGTAATTCAGAGTTAAATAAATCTACTTCTTGCTGCACGTAGTGCTAGGCAGAAATATAAACATAGATTAAACATTATGATATATTATCCATTTTGGAAAAGATAGCATAAAGGCCTAACTGAGGATTAAGCCAGAAAAGCACACTTTAACATGGCAATGAAAGTTTGTTTCAAATGTAATAGTTACATGTCAGTATACGCATGTATAAACAGTGCAAATTAATTGCTATGCACACTATTATTAATGTGTATTCTTATTTAAATGCACTAAAGCTCTTAAATTACCGACCACAGAAGTTGGAGACTAGTCTGGGACGTACACAGAATGTAGAGGGAATACACACGTATCTTGTCTTGCATAATAAGGACTAGCAGACGCCTGTTACACTTAATGGATGTAATACTGATCACTGACATAGGAATTATGTTCGTAGGTATGTATGTATTTAGAATATTTACTGACCAGTGATAGGAGAGGTAGTTGGGTTGTGGGTGTTGTCAATGCATTGTGATGTAGTGTTCTTCAAAGAAGTGAGTCCTCAAATCTTTCCTAAACTGGAGCAGCACTGGGGCAGGCCTAGTGGGTACAGGAATAATGTTCCATATCCTAGGTTCATAGAATTAAAAGGCCAGAGGACTTGTTTTTTCTTTCTTACACTTCTTAGGCTCCAGTCTGATGCTGTTCTAGCTATGGGTGTGCAGAGAACCTCAGAGATTGTGAGCATGCCTGTAAAGTAAGTGGGGGTGCTGGTCGTGATGTCTTTGTAAATGATGCAGCTGGTTTTGAAGATGGTGAAGGACGGCAAGGGAGCTCAAGGAATTCCATCAGGATGGTGCTGATGTGTTAGCATTTCTTAAGGCCAAGCATGAGACATGCTGCTCTGTGTGGTACTCCTTTGAGGTTGCAGTGTTTGGGATGCCATGGAGGACGGTGTCACCACCATCCAGATGCAAGAGCACAAGGACTTGAACAGCAGTTCTGAATTCGCTTTCTGTTGTAAACAGTTTCACTTTCTTTAGAAGAGAGATCTAGTACCGGGTGGCAGTGAGGTTGGTGTCCAGGGTGAACCCTAGAGGCTTGGCATTCAGTGAAAGTTGGGTTCGAAGGCATCAAGGTTCATGTCAGGGAGCTAGACGTGTACTGTTTCCTGTTCTTGACAAATAACAGGAAATCTATCTTGGTTGGGTTGAGTTTCAGGTAGAGGGTGAACATCTAGGCATGGGTGTTGTGCAGGCAGTGTTTTTGGCACTGGGCGTCTAAAGGAGAGGAAACTTTCAAGTAGAGTTCTGTATCACCACCATATTAGTGAATAGTGATGCGTTTATCCATGAGTAGAATACCAAGTGGTTCCATGTAGAAGTGGAAGATGACAGGAGATAGTATGGAACGCTGGGGAACTCCATAGGTGATTGGGATTTGTTTGTGACATGTAATGTCCCTGTGAACAGGTGATAAGGATCCTTTGTTACATGGAGGTTCCTATGTAAATAAACTGGTGTCAGCTGAAAAGGTAGGAGGCGAACCAGTGAAGGACATTGCTGGTGAATCCCATTGAATACTCCAGGGTGCTTATGAGGGTGAGATGGTAGTATGATCATTTTAACCAGGCTAGTCTTATCATTAGGTATATGGTTTATTTTTTTCAAGAAAATCGCCTTTGTGATGTCATATAAAGGGCTTTCAAAATGGCCCTAAACACGTTCTTTGTACTCCAAATTCTTTTACTCCTGATGATAACCTGATAATCACTCCAGGTTGAAACACCATTGGCGACCTTGGCATTTGGTCCCCCTTTATTAGTCCTACCTTTCTGATTACCATACTGGTTATATATTCATACCATTACCATGGGCTTTATATACTCTTTTGCCAATTTTAGTCACAATTTCAGCTTATGTTTTTTATATTTCACTATGTGATCACATGATGAATCGAATATTAAACATATGTTTTGCAATTTCTTGGTCACTGTCATTGTTGATACTATTTCTCTTTGAAAGATCTATAACTTTCATGATTACATTTTTAGGTGACTGTGTAAGGCATGGGCATTTGGAGATATGAGTCTTGTAGGTGTTAGATATGTACATACGGTTTATAAAAAAAGATCAACGTCAGTTACTCATCTGATGGGGGCGTGGCCAGGATGGCGGCCAGTGCAGATGTGTCTTACTGAGCTTCATACTGAGTCCCAACTGAATCCTGCTTCATCTTGCACCTGATGCTCTGGAGACCCTGCCTCGCATGTGAGAGGCTCTCCACATGACTGCCTGGAAATGCCTGCCTGAAATTTGGTGATAGTGGAACCGCTTGGGGTGTGGAGGCGGATCGCTGAGTGAGGTGCTCGCTGTGGGTGCGGCCCGCCCAGGCTACTGGGAAACAAGCAGCAATAGGACATTGAGTGCAGACAACCATGCGGTGACAGTCAACCCCGTCCAGATCATGCGGTCCGGTCCCACCACTGTGGACCGAGTGGCGAGGAGGTGTCCAGAATGGAATGCCACAGTGAGGGTGCGATGATCATCAGCCCTGCCCACGTCAATGGTCGTCCCAGTCCTTGTTGACGCCAAGGGCCCCATCAGTGAGAGTCACCTTCCGGCACACATGATGGGTTGTGCCCCTGGTCTCTGAAGCTGTGAGAGGAGACGGCCCGGGGCAACCTCAGTGTGGCACTGGATCACCTGCACCTTTCCTGCATGTGCAGCCCACTTAGCAGGTGAAATGACCACAACTGCGGATCGCACAGGTGGGTCTCTGGGCTGTGCAGTGGGCTATAGCGGTGAGAAGAAGACCTGGGAGTTGCACCCAGAGACTTGCTTAGTACCTACTGGAGCCTGGGTGGGGGTAACCTCACCTATGGACTGCCAGTACGGCCCCTCTCCTGTTGCCATTGGGTGGAGCTGACTGAGAGCCACTCTGGGAGAACCCATATCATGGGCTCGCAGGTGCTACCTGCTTTCTAACTATGGTTCTTCGGACCAGCCAAAGCGGTTGAGCTCAAGTGGCCTGCGAACAAATGCGGGCCTGTATTAGGCCTTAGACGGAATGAAGGGTTGCAACTGCCAGGAGGGGCAGGCAAGTCCTGAGGTCAATTCCAAGTTGAAGCCCTGTGTCAGTGCAAATAATAAACAGGCAAGAAGGTGAAACCGAAAGGGACCAGGCCACCGCCCCTATCCCCTAAGGACGGTCCAGGAGCTTTCAATGCGATAATGCAGAGGGCGGAACCTCTCATTTGAGTCATAAGCACTGAATTGTCATGCTTATACATACATATATATGACATAGATAGATATGTAAATAAGGTGTTAGGTGAAATGGTAAAGTTTCATTTTTATTTCCACAAAAAAAAAAAAATCCCAATTGACAATAAAAAATAGATATGAAAGAGAAATAAGAAATATCTTTCACAAACCTCTCCTTTAAAATGGAGGAAAGCAAAAGAAATGCAAGGCAATTGTAAACCCAGGCTATACATTCAGAATTAAACTGACACTGCACCTTTAAGAGCTTCACCCTTACTCCAGTGTCCCATCATGCACCAGGGGGGCCTATTAGGTCAGTTCATTTTTACTTAGATGAAGGAATTAGCACAAAAATGCAAAACATACTGAATGTAATCATTGTTGAGGGAGGTGGGAGGGTTGCTTATGACTTTGATGAGGATTTCCCTGGAAGAGAAACAGGATTACAGGTGAGAAACGTTCCCTTCCCTTCCAGGGGATCAATAGTCATAAACACTGAATAGAATAGCTAGCTCATCCAATCATAATGTTTTGGTGGACAACAAGATAAAAAACGGAATATAATGTATTAGAAAAAAAAATCTTTAAAGAGGCCTGGCCTACTTGTGCATCAGCTCTTGAATATGAATGCAGACAATAATATATAGTAAAGGTATGTATTGATCTACATGTAGCAGCTTTACATATTTCTGGGATAGACATATTTCTTTAAAAAGCCATAGTTGTTGTTTTTCCTCAGTTGAGTGTGCCTTAGGTTTACCATAAAGCTTTTAATCACTAGTTTGTAACAGAGAATTATACACAAAAAAATCCACCTAGAAATGGATTGTTTAGAAGTAGAAAAAACTGTTCTAAGAGGACCATACTGAAAGACATTATATCCAGTAATAGATAGCACACATGACTAGTACACTTTGATACAGTTAAGTTCTGGTTATTATATGGCAGAAACTCCATCCCCAGCCAATAGCAGAAACAAAAAGCTCCAGTACTTACTTAGAGCTCTAACCCTCAACAAACATGCATGGGGAGAAAGGAATACACCAACCTGATAGACTATGACAATACCTCACACACCCCTTGCTAACCTAAACAACATTTGAAAAACAATAAAAAATTAAATGTATAATGAATCTTGTCGCAAGGAAGTATAAAGAGAACAAAACGTATCCCAAGACAGTAAAAATACAGAAATCCAAGAATAATACAACAAACTACTTCTACATGATTAGGGTTCCAGATTCTCCCATCATCCACCTTAAGAGGTCCCTTGAACACCTAGACAACTTTATGAGATTTGCTGAAATGTAAAGAAGCACTCCCAAAGTTTTTTGGTAATTTCACTCTCATCACATCCCCCACTATAACATCCATGTGTTTGACAGCTTTGAGAAGCTCAAACCTTAGTTTCATGTCATCCTAAATAGGAGCCTCTCTCATCCTATCCTCCTCTACCAGGTCTGTCACACGAGAGAGATCTTCACGCTATACACTTATCCTTGGTGGACAGACTTAAATGTGAGGGCTGCACTTTCTAAGCCGTACAAATGGTAGAATGTGCCATATGCCCATACTTTTCCACCCCGCATTTCACCATGTCTATCCAATTTACACCTTTCTGTTTAGCAATTTTAATTGTTTTCTTCAGTGTTCTGTGAAACCTCTCGACCATACCTCTGGATGGTACAGGGCACATTTCTTGACTCTAATGCCTCTTGCTTCCAAAAACTCTTCCATGGTCTTTGATGTCAATTGCTCTCCATTACTCTTTAATGTACTCTTGGGATTGCCTTCTCGAGCAAACACCTCAGTCAAAAACTTCAAAACCGATGTTGTTGTGATTTCTGTAGTAACAATCACCTCCAGTCCCCTAGAGAGAGTTTCATCAATACCAGCAAACACTTAGCAGTGGATCTACAACTTATGGATCATATTATGTCCAAAGCAACATCATCCAACATCTCCTTCGGAATCCCACTGCAAATCATGGGTGGAGTCTTAATCTTAAGGGTTTTATCAACCACCTTATACTCTCCACAATCCCCGACTATCCTCTTCACCATTAAATCCATTCCCAGCCACCAATAAGCATATCTCAGTCTCTCTTTCATCTTGATAATCTTCCAATGTACCTCATAGGCTAAACCTATAAGACATTCTGTAATCCCAGAGGGGGACACTAACTTGCACTTTCTTAACACAATACTGTTGTTGACAGCTAGTTCTTCTGAGACTCTGGCATACCCCTTCATCTTTTCATCACAGGACCATGTGTCATTCCCTGATTTTACTCCATCCTGTACACTTTTCATCTCCTCGTCTGTCTCTGATTTAGATAACCATTCACTCTTTGAAGAGCAACCACCAGTAATGGCACACACCCTGACATCTTCTTCCATCCACCATGCTTCTTCATCTGTCTTTGACTCTTATGCATCACTTCTCAACCGCCATAAACAATCAGCAGACTTGTTTTCCAGACAGGAATATACTTAACTACAGTTTTGCTTTACTAATGACCGAGCTAAAACACTCATGCACTGAAAAAAATGTCTGGAATGCGCTTCTTAGTCCAAAGAAGACATTTATTATTTCACTACACAAGGTTCCTAAAAGGAGATTAGCATGCTGAAAACATATGTGTAAAAAAGGTCATAGCAATGAAATGAAAACATGTGCAAATGATTCTCCAATGCAATATACACAGCAAATATACATATCTATATTATAATGCAAAGCAAATAATGAATTAAAAAATATGCATCACCATGAGGCAGATCCCAGAACCGATCGAGGAGAGAGAGATCAATTATCCTCACAGGAAGAATGACATACTCCATGGTCTGGATATGCCTGAGATCTGCAAACACTCTCTGTCCCTGATCCATCTGGTCTTGGCCTCTTATACTTTGAACAAACAGGAGAGGAAAATTTTAGAACCTCGCTCTCCCTGCAGAAGTTTATTTATTCAAAAAATGCTGATTGCTTTAGGCCAGCTTTGAAAATGACACATCAGGACTTGGCCACAATCCCAAGATGCCAATTCAAAACAAGATTGTCCCTGCCGTCTGAGTACATTCTTATCAGCCTAAGCCCTTGGTGGGAAAGAACACGAAGAATAAAAACATGTGCACATTGTACAATGTGGAAAACTACTTGCAGCTTTTAACGTGGCTAATGCTAAAATAAAGTCAATAGGCAAAATGAAGCCGGTGGTCACTAATGTGACGGTGTGCTGCTAGGCTAAGTGCAACATGGAATCAGTGGTCAAAACTCAAACATCATTACAACTACAGACTGAAACGCCAGCAAACCCACAGTCCACTTAAATATGCGAAAGGAACCACTGTCCATAACCTTCTTACCAAAGATTTCCGGCAAGGGTTTGTGATCAGACTGCACAATGAAATGTACGCCCCACAAAAACTGTTCAAATTTATTGAGAGCCCACAACAAGGCTAGCACTTCCTTTGCAATAGTTGGATAGCATGTCTCAGCTCCTCTAAGGTACCAAGATGCAAAGGCTTTAGTGACCTCCTTGCCATCCTGCATCTGTTTAGGAACACTGCCATGGCCTTTGTCGCTGGTATCTGAAATCAGGCAACACAGCAAGCCTTTGATTGTGCTGATGACAAAGCCATCTACATATCCTCAAACTCCCTCTGACAAGCAACTGTCCAATCGATCTGAACACCTTTGTTAAGCAATTCACTGATACAACAAGACTGCTTAGCAAAATTTAGAACATATCTGGCATAAAATGTTGCCAAACCTTGGAAGACTTGTACTTCGTCTTTGCTAGTAGGTTGCATGAGCTGTAGAATAGAATTAACTATTTCTTCATTCGGCTTGACACTCTTTACTGTAATCACATGCCCCAAATATGTTATTTTGGGATGCAAAACGTACATTTTCCACTCTTGAGGGTAATGCCCTCTGAGCGAAAAATACTCAAAACCTCCCTGACCTTGACTATGTGTTCCTGTAAGGGATCACTGAAAATGAGGAAATCATCCTCAAAGTATTTTACTCTAGCGATATTTCCCAACAAATTAGTCATAAGTCTCTGGAACACCGAAGTAGCAGAGCATAGACCAGAAGGTATCCTGATGAATCTATAGATGCCAAATGGTGTAATAAATGTTGTAAGATCTCATCACATAATTCAACCTGATGGTAGGCTGAACTAAGGTCTAACACTTTGCATTACCTAACACACTGACCATGTCGATTATGTTGGCCAAAGACAATGTGGGTCATTTTGACCCTGGCGGTACGAGACTGCCAGGGCTAAAATGACGGAAGCACTGCCAACAGGCTGGCGGTGCTTCCTGGCCTATGACGACCGGTCGCACTGCCGGGGCCGGCGGTATTCCGCCACATTTGCCCCGGTGGTGATAATCCACCTGGGCAGTGCTGCTGGCAGCGCTGCCCAGGGGATTACGAGTCCCCTTTCCGCCAGCCTTTTCCTGGCGGTTTGAACCACCAGGAAAAGGCTGGCGGAAAGGGGAGTCGCGGGGCCCCATGGAGCTTTTCACTGTCTGCGTAGCAGACAGTGATAAGCGCGACGGGTGCAACTAAACCCGTCGCACAGCCGCAACACCGCCGGCTCCTGTGTTGCGGCCGAGATCCTCGCTGGGCCGGCGGGCGGAAACCAGGTTTCTGCCCGCCGGTCCAGCGGGGATCTCCAAATGGCCGCAGTGGGAGTGTGGCCGCATTGGCGGCCGCCCGGCGGTCCGATCTTGGCGGGCGGCAAGGTCGTAATGACCCCCAATATGTCTTCTGCAGCCTCTTTGTTTAGATGTCTCAGGTCAACACACAGCCTGATGTCTCCTGAGCTCTTTGTGGCAATCACCACAGATGCAACTGACTGGGAAGTTTCCACAGTTTCTATTATACCATCTGCCTGGAGTCTCTTCAGTTCCAATTCAACAGCCCTCTGTAAACTGAACGAATGTTCCTCACCTTGCATGAGACAGGTACCGCATCCTTTTTTAAGCAGATGCAATGCTTGTAACCTTTAGCACATCCCAATTTTGTAGAAAACACTTCAGGATACACTTTCATTAATAGCTCTTCTGTGGTATCCACCTTTCTAGTTTGAAGTTGGGGGTTTGCATTAGGATCAAGATAAATCTCTTTGATGAGGGCAACTTCATACCATATCCCTCTTCACAGGAACAAAAATCTTTCCAAAATCCTCATTTGCCCGAAACTTCATGTTAGCCTCAAAATGTCCTATCAAGGCAGTGGGTTTCTCTCTATAGCTATAAGGAGTGACATCTGGATCAAGTCATTGGAATTTCTCATCAAAATGCAAATCAGTGTCAGAAAATAGAGACAATTAGCCTCAGAGTCTCTCATCATAAATACACTAATAAAAGAAACGTTGAGTTCCACAGTGCTAGATGGGTATTTACAACAACTCCTTGACAAACAATTTACATGAGGAATAATATCAGCTTCATCACATAGTGCCACCTCACTAACTTTACTGTTAGGCATCTCAACAGATTTGCAACACTTGGCTTAATGTCTTTTCCTTCCACATCATTTACAAACACTACACATTGCTGGAAAATCCTTGGAATTAGCTAAAAGATTGCATGGTAAACAACTAAAGCATAATAACGTTTTCCATTTTCTGAATGTTGTTGTTTTTTTAATACAGAAGGCATTGTTTCATTGGATTTTTACAACTCATGAATATAAGACAAGGAATGTTCTACTTGTTTAGCAATCATCTGACTTCTGTAAGTTTAGGATCATTTTTTGGCCAAAGTTATAAATTTATAGTGAAAAATAAATTATTTCTTCTTTACTTTTTTCTTTTCCCCGGTACCTGAAGAAGTACCTGAAGTCCACCTAAAGGTATTTCTATGTTTAGCACATGGAAGTTCAACCAAAAATGAATAGTTTCTGATTACATCATCTATATAGAGAAGAGCTTAAGGGATGGTTGGGCTGTCAGGAGCACATGGCTGGAGAGGGGTAATGAAATCCTTTGTTTTGTAAATGTGCACAAAGTTGAGTTGCAGAGCGTTAACTCGATGTCAAGCAGGCAGAGAAGAATGGATAAGGCTCAGTGTTAGCACACAGACTTGATTCGGCATCGGGCAGGCAGTGAAGAGCAAATGAGACCCAGCGCCAGGAAATGCAGCGCTAAAATAGTATAAATAAGGGCCTTAGTTCCCAAATGCAACGGATGGTTGCATTCCTGGATGCCATTGATAGTCCAATGTCTGCCCTCCAGAGATAGCAAAAATAGCCTCTAAGCTGACTGCAGTCCCACAATTGGCTCAACCTTGTGCCCCTACACTGGTCCCATCCTTATCTCAATTCCCAACTCCCACTCAAATCCCAAGCACACTCACTTAATTGTATGCACCTACTCCAAAAGATAAAAGCAGTACACCCACACATAAACACAAACAGACACGCACTACTGCCATAAGCACCACAACAGTCACCACATAACAACTACCACACCCACCACCACACCCACAACCATAACACCCAACACCAGACACATGTACCACCACCACATCCACACACACAACCACCACAACCAAAACATCCAATTCAATATCACACTCATCCATACACACCCAGTCACACACACACACCTACCTACACGCTAAACACCACCCACCAAACCCACACTCTCACAATTACCTAAATACAAAACATCTATAATCCACACACATTCAAACATACACCAGAAAGACATGTATCTGCAACACATACAGACAAATGAACCACAACCACAGCAACCACCTCAACAGCACACTCATCCAAACGCACTCACAGAAAAGCACACACACACAGCAACACCCACCAAAC
This sequence comes from Pleurodeles waltl, assembly GCF_031143425.1. Taxonomy (NCBI): domain Eukaryota; kingdom Metazoa; phylum Chordata; class Amphibia; order Caudata; family Salamandridae; genus Pleurodeles; species Pleurodeles waltl. The sequence goes on along the minus strand of NC_090444.1, from coordinate 1,805,585,395 downwards.
ACAAACACACAATCACCCCAACACCACACACCTTCAAAGAAATATGCACCCAAACATACACCACATACACCAGACCCACATGCACCTGCAAAACAGACAGACACACACAACACCCACTTCAGCTCTATCTACCTCCCAGGCTCAATCATCTCCCACTCCTTCTACTCCTTCTACTCCTTCTCCTCCACCTTCCTTTACTGCTTACCTGTCCCTGACCCCTAAGAAACCAAAACCAATATTGATATACTCTGCAGGAGTAATGCCAAAATATTGGTGCTACTCTTGCAAAGTACAATGGGGCCCATTGTATTCAATGGCATGCTCCCTTTCACACCTGCTCTGAGCAGACGTTAAAGGGCTGAAAAAATGGTGCAAGGAAATCTCTTGTGCCATTTTGTCAGCCCTCCTAACGGGGGAACGCCCCCCTTGCATACTTTACGCTTGGTGCAGGCATAATGTAGCACAGGGATTTACAAAGTAGTGCAATGCATGCATTCTATCAGTTTGTAAATATGGCGTGTGTAAAAAGCCACTTAGCTCTACCTTAGCGCAAAACATTATGCTGTGGTAGCGCTAAGGTGGCCCTAGGACCTCTTAAATCAGGCCCTTTGATTTTTGGATGAATGGGATTTTTTGTGTAGGTGTCCATTAGCATGAGGGCAGCTTGGACCAAATTGGTGAATGTAAATAAAAATATACAAACATGTGTTTCTTTAAATTTCTTAAACTACCACATTACACACATATCAATTGGACATTATTGTACTATTGCTTGCAAGTATTTTTAAAAAATGCATATGCTTAGAGCCGATTGTAATAGATAAAAGAGTCACCCTCGGTTCAGCCGCCAACGGGGTTGATTTTCATTGTGAGCCAGTAGCAGCAGCAGCAGCAAAGGTAGGACTAGTACGATTGGGTTCATGTGGCATGTCAATCAGATGATTTCTTTGCAGACAAATTCTGTTGGGATAAAACAAAAGAATTTAAGCATCCAATCACTTTTTTGTGAACTTGCTCCCTACCATGCACATGGTTCCCTGCTTGTTGATTTACTCAGTTGCGCTGTATCTTATGCTCCTGCTTCAGCGTGACCCAAGACTCTGTTACCTCGCACCTCTGTAGACTCTACAGCAAGTCAAGACTTGCAAGCTTCCAACATTTTCTGCACATGCTTAAATCTTGCCTAAACAGTACACCCTTGCACACATGCCACTTTTTTATGCAAAAGCGGCGTAGAACTTACAAAATACAATTGTATTTTGTAAGTTCGCGCTGCTTTTGCCTAAAAAAATGATGCAAATTTGGCTCTAAAAAAGTATAAATATGGGCCTGCGCCCCTGGATGCCATTCACGATCACTGTCTGTTTTAGAGAGATGCTGTGTAAGAGGTCAATGGCCTCTTCACTGAGCACAGCCGGGTGCACAGGGCCAGAGGGGAGGTGCCTGTGGCAAAGGAGACCTCAACCCTTTTAGGGGGATGGGTTTGGCCAGTTGAGGGTGAGCAAGAGTGAGGGTGGAGATGGGAATCTGGGTGGTAGACAAGGATGTAGATGGAGCAGCTCCTATAGGGTCTGCCACTACTAGGGACTGGTCGCTTTTGGAGGCCTCCAAAAAAGATGTTGTGCTGGTGGTCTCAGTGCCAGTCACTCTCCATGCCACTGTGTCTGTCGGTGTCCGAAGTATCTCCACCCGAAGGACACATTCAGCTGCTTCCCCACCATCCTGGCAAATGTCTCCTTCACCTTCTCCTGAAGATGCTGAAAAGATAAATACAATCTTTTTATTATATCTGTGCAAATCAAAAGGATCACAATGTAATTAAACAAAACATTTCCTAATTTCAATGTTTCACCTGCTTCAAGGCTATAAAACTTAGGTATAACTATTTGCTCACAGTTTTGTAAATTACCATTATCAGTCCCATTTAATTTTAGATCAGTTCTCTTAAATACTTCAAATTTCTCATGGAATTTTTTAACACCTCTGAATGGTACAGATTGGTTGTTTTGAACAGCGAACTCATGGTACAAAAATAAATATCTAGCAAGAAACCTTGAATCATGTACATTGCCCATCTGCAAAATTCCTTTTCAATACCTACTTTGCTTCCAAATTGATTTATCATCTAGACCTAACAAAGCACACAAAAATGTTTTTGGTATGTGTTACTATTTCACCAACGATTAGACATTCCTGTCTGTTTCAATTAACAATGTTTACCTACTAAATTTATGTTTGTTGAAACAGACAGGCTTAGATGAACATTTGTGAAGGAGTAAGGCCTCATGCCAATCTGTAACTGTTAACATGGACTGACTTGAATGTTGCACTGAAAACATATTTATGAAATGTTTTTGCTTAGAAATGTTGCCATTGTTCTTATGCTCCTTTAGTCATTTTGGATCAGATGCTCAATATTTTTTGGTCAATATACTAACTCACCAATGTGAAGTCATAAATATTCACTGTATCATAAGTGCATTGTATGCTAGGTCACCTGTAATAGGGCTAACATAACCTCCTCACAATTGTGATGGAGCATCATACCTGAGAGAATCATCACTTGTGGTCTGTCTGGTACAACTGTCCCTCATAACATAGACAACATGTTGGGGCCTCTTTATTCTTAGGCAGGCATGTGTCTGCTCAATACAGTCCTTTGGTAGTAAAAAACAATCTAGTGGCAATGTTTACCACAGAACACATCATTGTACACAAAACTTATACTGTCCAGAACTCTTCTTGTGCATTCGCTATGTGCCATCTTTTATGTTGATGCCATAAATTCTTGTTTTAACAAAAAATAGTTAACTAACAATAAGAACTTAAAAAATAACTTACCCCTCTTGATACTGCTGTTGGCTCTCAACTGCCCATCAAGGTACAGATAGGCCACCGCATGAATGCGGGCCATTGAGGGGTCAGGGTGTGGCGCATACACTTCCCACATTGGGAGGACTGGCTGATCTGGACTTCAGATGACTTTTGGATCCAGCAATGTAGTTTCTCCCACCTTTTTCTGCAATGTATGCTGTAGTCCCCAAGGGTCCACACCGTCATAGTGATGGCCTTCCATATTGCCTTTTTATGATGGGCGTTGGGCGTTGACCTGTATGAGTACGAAAGAATATAGAATTTTTTTTTTGTGAGGTTTTGTCTGTTTGTATTGCTGTAACACAATTTTATAAAATCTATCCAAGCATTTCTAATAAGTTAGTACGGATTATTTTCTTAAATGTATTGTATACTAGTAAATACTAATTTGCAGTGACCTGTTGAGTACTCTCATCACTATTTAATGTCCTCATTTCACAAATCCAGGCCACAAAACTTATCTAGGCCAGGGGTCTGAAACATTTCCTGTAGTTATAGCTATTTCTGATCAGTACAAATCATTGTGAGCTACTGAAGGCTAAAATAACTTGTATATTGTTAGCACACACCCCTACTCCCAGCTTTAATGGCTTAATGCCTAATGTTTTTAGAGCCAGATACTATGGTTAGATCCACATACTATGACTTAGGTCAGTATGAAAGGACGGTTTTTGGTGATGTATGAACATGTGTGTAGGAATGGGACATATTGTATGAGTGTGTGAGATCCTGTGTCATATGAACTTGCAGCATAAGACATACCTTTCCCCATATGTGGCAGATACTCATTATTCAGAAAATGGGATGAATTTAAAGTAGACAAAAACATTTAGACAAGTTCATAACTTGAAAATGTTTTCCTACACTTTACATTTCTCTAATTTCCACATAATGCTGTGATTTTCCATTATACTTGACACATTTTCTACTGGCCACTGGAGGTAAGGGACATGCAGTTTGTAAATGGAAGTTTTTGAACTCTAAGTAAATTAAAATTAAAAGTCACCTTATTCATCCAGATAACGTTTGATTTCAGTTTACAAACATTTAAAATCTTTGTTAAACATTGTTCCCAGTTAAATTATTGAGAAGACTACACTCCAGTCACATCAGTTCACTGAGGAACTGAAAGCGACAATTTAGCCTGTGCTTAAAAAAAACAAGTTAGTTAGAAATACATTTTCCATTCAAACTGGACCAATTCCTCTGGGTTCCCATACAGAGAGCTGTATAGTGACAGGATCTCTGTGGTCATTAGTTCCAACTCCTCAGCTGAGAAGTTAGGGGCCCTGTCACCAGCTTTGCCTGGCATCATGGCTTCCAGTGGTCGGTAACAGCAGTGAAACTAGAGGAGGTGTTGTTGGCTGCAGTATTAGGAGACAAGTGAGATATTTTTGTAACGCCACATACATGTACGGGATCCTCAACGTATGCAATCGTCAACGGAGGTGGATACAGTCATTGCCTTTTGTAGATTGCTGTCACACATGTTAGCCTATGGTTGTGTCCGTCATGGCGTTTTACACCCACTGGCAACTTCAACCAACGGCAGTCGGATTGCAAATGTCCTGACGGCAAGGTCAGACAGTTACCATTTTAGATTGTGAACCAGTGTATTTTTAAATGTTAAGTGCACCATCACAACTCAAAGTGGTAGTTCATTTGTTTACACATGCAAAATGCGTACATTATTGTTTTTCTGATAAATCTGAAAAACTATAATGTAATGCATCACTGTGTTTAAATGCAATAGTGACACGGTTTATTTTGTAATTACGTTGATAAAATTTGAGAAAAACTGAATTACAAAAATTTAATGTGTAAATAATACATTTAAAATGTACTATTTCCACATTCTTTTTTTTTTAATCAGACTTGTTATTCTAAGTTACAACATCACTAAAATATGATGTGTACATATATGTCACAAAAACATATGGAATTTTACAAAGACATGAGATGTGTGTTGATAATAAAAGTATTGTTTGCCCATTTAAAGTGATATTTCTCTTTTTTTCTTAAATGCAGACATATGGTCCCAGGGAGGGGTAGACCATTTCCAGATCTTGCCACCAAGGAAGAAAGGGATATTATAAACAAATTCAGATTGACTTGGCAAACTATTCTTGATTTATGTCATCAGCTAGAACCAGATCTTCTGCCTCACAATAGAAATCCCACATCGATGACACCAGTAGTGAAAATCATGGCAGTACATCAATTTGTGGCCACAGGATCCTTACAATGCACTGTGGCAGTATCTGGAGGCATGTCACAACCAGCTTTCAGTGGTGTGCTACAAGAAGTATTTCTTCATTGATGAGATAAATCAACAGCTTCATCAAGTTTCCACAAAATGAGGATTTCGCAAATGCGAAGGGAGATTTGTATGCTTTGGGTGGCATACCACATGTAGTTGGAGCAAATGATGCAGGCCTCAAAAAATCGCAAAAAAGTTACTCGACCTGCAGTGATCCCAGGTAAATATTTTATTTTACAGAGTCGCCTTTTTCTTCATTCCTATATGAGTGCACCTTCAAATACATGAGTTAAGCAAATATTTAGTTTGATTAAATAGACTAAACCTTTGCTCCATGTCTGATCCATGACTTCGCTCTTAAATTACTAACAGCATTGTCATCAGAGTAGGCATGTTTCCCAGTTTATGTTTAAACACTCACTTTTAATAAATATATTACAAAAGCATGGTGTGGTAGTGCACTGTCATTTACACACAGAAAAATTCCAAGAAATGTCCAAAAACATTCCCACTAACTTTCAGCTTTACTGATAAAACTATTTAGTGTATTAACAGTAATGTGTGAAAATTGGGTTTCAGAAATCATTTATCATTTGCACATCACCAAGTAAAGTGTTCTGATTTGTTTTCATCCCATTAAAATATTTTTCTCATCACACAGAAGTAAAAAAAATGGCTTTCATGACAACTGAAATATATTTTGTAGAGTTGACTTAGTTATTTAAATGTTGTGTGGTAGGAAAAACCTGATACCCTACAACCTTTCATTTCACTCTTTGTGCAGCCGGTCAGACAGTTCACCTTACAAAATCCTGGAACCCTGCAGTCAGAAGGAAAAGTAACTGTAAGAAGACAAACTGACTTTTGACCTCTGTCTATGAACACAGAGCAAATGTCACAAGATCAAGAACAAGATTTAAAGGTGTCTTTTTTGCTCCTTCACTTTCTGACTGAACAGAATACATGTTCTTTGTCAACTCACCAGAAGGGGCGAGAAGGTCCTAAAAATAGCCCGACCCGATAAGATATGACTCGCCATAGTGAGCAGGTGAGTAGATTTTTGGAGGCCTGATTGATGGCACACATATGGCCTTAGTGCTACCACACATCAGGGAACAGGTCTACCACAATCAGAAGAACTTCCATTAAATTAATGTGCAAGTTGCCTGTTTACCTGATTTGTACAAATCAAGCGTGTGTGCGCTTTTCCCAGGGTCGATACATGAGTCCTTTGTACCACAGAACAGCAGCATACCCCTGCAAATGTCACAACTTGGACCTGAGAGGGCCTGACTTGTTGGTAAATACAATCTGTCAATATGATTTTTTTGCTTAATTTCTAGTTTAAGAATGGGAGTAGATATTTTTGCTCAATATATTTTTTATTTCATATAGGAGACTCAGCTTATCCTAGCCGATCATGGTTGTTGGCGCAGCTGAGGGGAAGTCTTCTTCAATGAGGCCCATGGAAGAACATGGAGCGGGCTTTTGGTCTCCTAAAGGCCAGATTTCACTATCTGGATAAAACTAGCGGAGCCATCCTTTACTCACCTGATAAGGTATGCAAAATCACTATGGTCTGCTGCATATTGCACAACATTGCCCTGTGATGGAACATCCCATATATTGCAGAGGATGGAGACCATGATGAGCCACCGGGTGAAGATGTTGAAATGCCAAATGAAGATGATAGCGGTGAAGAGGAAGGAACTGAGGTACATCAAGATGTCATAGACAACTTCTTCACATGCGTGTAAGTATATCTTTCCCTAACGTTACACTCAATGCACAAAGAACTTGTAATATAAAGAGCAGACTGTGCAGGACATTTTTTAGGGAAAGGTAGTTTGGGAAATCCAGGCAAAAATGTTTGTTGATTAAATTTCTGACACATTGTCTACTGTGTTCATTTACATTGTTTATCTTTGATTGTTCTGAGTAAATGTGACCTCATTGTTTGTCATTTGTAATGTGTCTATTTTGTCACATAAATTAATTAATGTTTTCCTTGTATTCTCTTTTAGGAGCTGTAGGAAGTTGGCTCTGTATGCACTATTTCAAAGTAAGGAATAGTATGCACAGAGTCCAAGGGTTCCCCTTAGAGGTAAGATAGTGGCAAAAAGAGATAATACTAATGCTCTATTTTGTGGTAGTGTGGTCGAGCAGTAGGCTTATCCAAGGAGTAGTGTTAAGCATTTGTTGTACATACACACAGGCAATAAATGAGGAACACACACTCAGAGACAAATCCAGCCAATAGGTTTTGTTATAGAAAAATATATTTTCTTAGTTTATTTTAAGAACCACAGGTTCAAATTCTACATGTAATATCTCATTTGAAAGGTATTGCAGGTAAGTACTTTTGGAACTTTGAATAATTACAGTAGCATATATACTTTTCACATAAAACACAAATAGCTGTTTTAAAAGTGGACACAGTGCAATTTTCACAGTTCCTTGCGGAGGTAAGTTATTGTTAGTTTTAGCAGGTAAGTAAATCACTTACAAGTTTCAGGTTTGGGTCCAAGGTAGCCCACCGTTGGGGGTTCAGAGCAACCCCAAAGTTACCACACCAGCAGCTCAGGGCCGGTCAGGTGCAGAGGTCAAAGAGGTGCCCAAAACACATAGGCTTCAATGGAGAGAAGGGGGTGCCCCGGTTCCAGTCTGCCAGCAGGTAAGTACCCGCGTCTTCGGAGGGCAGACCAGGGGGGTTTTGTAGGGCACCGGGGGGGGGGACACAAGTTAGCACAAAAAGTACACCCTCAGCAGCGCGGGGGCGGCCGGGTGCAGTGTGTAAACAAGCGTCGGGTTCTCTGTAGGTTTCAATGGGAGAACAAGGGGTCTCATCAGCGGTGCAGGCAGGCAAGGGGGGGGGTCCTCGGGGTAGCCACCACCTGGGCAAGGGAGAGGGCCTCCTGGGGGTCACTCCTGCATAGAAGTTCCGTTCCTTCAGGTGCTGGGGGCTGCGGGTGCAGGGTCTTTTCCAGCCGTCGGGACTTTAGGTTCAGGCAGTCGCGGTCAGGGGGAGCCTCGGGATTCCCTCTGCAGGCGTCGCTGTGGGGGCTCAGGGGGGACAACTTTGGTTACTCACGGTCTCGGAGTCGCCGGAGGGTCCTCCCTGAGGTGTTGGTTCTCCACCAGTCGAGTTGGGGTCGCCGGGTGCAGTGTTGCAAGTCTCACGCTTCTTGCGGGGAGTTGCAGGGGTCTTTAAATCTGCTCCTTTGAAACAAAGTTGCAGTTCTTTTGGAGCAGTGCCGCTGTCCTCTGGAGTTTCTTGTCTTTCTTGAAGCAGGGCAGTCCTCTGAGGATTCAGAGGTCGCTGGTCCTTTGGAAAGCATCGCTGGAGCAGGTTTCTTTGGAAGGCAGGAGACAGGCCGGTAGGACTGGGGCCAAAGCAGTTGGTGTCTTCTGTTCTTCCTCTGCAGGGGTTTTTCAGCTCACCAGTCTTCTTCTTCTTGTAGTTTCAGGAATCTAAATTCTTAGGTTCAGGGAAGCCCTTAAATACTAAATTTAAGGGCGTGTTTAGGTCTGGGGGGTTAGTAGCCAATGGCTACTAGCCCTGAGGGTGGGTACACCCTCTTTGTGCCTCCTCCCAAGGGGAGGGGGTCACATTCCTATCCCTATGGGGGAATCCTCCATCTGCAAGATGGAGGATTTCTAAAAGTTAGAGTCACTTCAGCTCAGGACACCTTAGGGGCTGTCCTGACTGGCCATTGACTCCTCCTTGTTATTCTCATTATCTCCTCCGGCCTTGCCGCCAAAAGTGGGGCCGTGACCGGAGTGGGCTGGCAACTCCACTAGCTGGAGTGCCCTGTGGTGCTGGAACAAAGGGGGTAAGCCTTTGAGGCTCACCGCCAGGTGTTACAGCTCCTGCCTGGGGGAGGTGTTAGCATCTCCACCCAGTGCAGGCTTTGTTACTGGCCTCAGAGTGACAAAGGCACTCTCCCCATGGGGCCAGCAACATGTCTCGGTTGTGGCAGGCTGCTGGAACCAGTCAGCCTACACAGATAGTCGGTTAAGGTTTCAGGGGGCATCTCTAAGGTGCCCTCTGGGGTGTATTTCACAATAAAATGTACACTGGCATCAGTGTGCATTTATTGTGCTGAGAAGTTTGATACCAAACTTCCCAGTTTTCAGTGTAGCCATTATGGTGCTGTGGAGTCCGTGTTTGACAGACTCCCAGACCATATACTCTTATGGCTACCCTTCACTTACAATGTCTAAGGTTTGGCTTAGACACTGTAGGGGCACAGTACTCATGCATTGGTGCCCTCACCTATGGTATAGTGCATCCTGCCTTAGGGCTGTAAGGCCTACTAGAGGGGTGACTTATCTATACTGCATAGGCAGTGTGAGGTTGGCATGGCACCCTGAGGGGAGTGCCATGTCGACTTACTCGTTTTGTTCTCACCAGCACACACAAGCTGGTAAGCAGTGTGTCTGTGCTGAGAGAGGGGTCCCCAGGGTGGCATAAGATATGCTGCAGCCCTTAGAGACCTTCCCTGGCATCAGGGCCCTTGGTACCAGGGGTACCAGTTACAAGGGACTTACCTGGATGCCACGGTGTGCCAATTGTGGAATCAAAAGTACAGGTTAGGGAAAGAACACTGGTGCTGGGGCCTGGTTAGCAGGCCTCAGCACACTTTCAATTCAAAACATAGCATCAGCAAAGGCAAAAAGTCAGGGGGTAACCATGCCAAGGAGGCATTTCCTTACACAACCCCCCCCCCCCCCCCCCCCCAAACGAAAGAGGATGAGACTAACCTTTCCCAAGAGAGTCTTCATTTTCTAAGTGGAAGAACCTGGAAAGGCCATCTGCATTGGCATGGGCCGTCCCAGGTCTGTGTTCCACTATAAAGTCCATTCCCTGTAGGGAGATGGACCACCTCAACAGTTTTGGATTTTCACCTTTCATTTGCATCAGCCATCTGAGAGGTCTGTGGTCAGTCTGAACTAGGAAGTGAGTACCAAAGAGGTATGGTCTCAGCTTCTTCAGGTACCAAACCACAGCAAAGGCCTCCCTCTCAATGGCACTCCAACGCTGCTCCCTGGGGAGTAACCTCCTGCTAATGAAAGCAACAGGCTGGTCAAGGCCATCATCATTTGTTTGGGACAAAATTGCCCCTATCCCATGTTCAGAGGCATCTGTCTGCACAATGAACTGCTTGGAGTAATCTGGAGCTTTTAGAACTGGTGCTGTGCACATTGCTTGTTTCAGGGTGTCAAAGGCCTGTTGGCATACTACAGTCCAGTTTACTTTCTTGGGCATTTTCTTGGAGGTGAGTTCTGTGAGGGCTGTCACAATGGATCCATATCCCTTCACAAACCTCCTATAGTACCCAGTCAAGCCAAGGAATGCCCTGACTTGAGTCTGGGTTTTTGGAGCTGCCCAGTCCAGAATAGTCTGGATCTTAGGCTGGAGTGGCTGAACTTAGCCTCCACCTACAAGGTGTCCCAAGTAAACCACAGTTCCCTGCCCTATCTGGCATTTGGATGCTTTGATAGAGAGGCCTGCAGATTGCAGAGCCTTCAAAACCTTCTTCAGGTGGACCAGGTGATCCTGCCAGTTGGAGCTAAAGACAGCAATATCGTCAAGATAGGCTGCACTAAAGGATTCCAAGCCAGCAAGGACTTGATTCACCAACCTTTGGAAGGTGGCAGGGGCATTCTTTAAACCAAAGGGCATAACAGTGAACTGATAATGCCCATCAGGTGTGGAGAATGCTGTCTTTTCTTTTGCTCCAGGGGCCATTTTGATTTGCCAGTACCCAGCTGTTAAGTCAAAGGTATTTAAGAATTTGGCAGCCCCTAATTTATCAATCAGCTCATCAGCTCTAGGAATGGGATGGGCATCTGTCTTGGTGACAGAATTAAGTCCTCTGTAGTCCACACAAAACCTCATCTCTCTCTTTCCATCTTTGGTGTGCGGTTTGGGGACTAAGACCACTGGGCTAGCCCAGGGGCTGTCAGAGTGCTCAATTACTCCCAATTCCAGCATCTTGTGGACTTCCACCTTGATGCTTTCCTTAACTTGATCAGACTGTCGGAATATTTTGTTTTTGACAGGCATGCTGTCTCCTGTGTCCACATCATGGGAACACAGGTGTGTCTGACCAGGGGTTAGGGAAAAGAGCTCAGCAAACTGCTGCAGGACTGTCCTAAAGTCAGATTGCTGTTGGCCAGAGAGGGTGTCTGAATAGATCACTCCATCTACTAAGCCATCATTAGGGTTTGATGACAGAAGATCAGGGAGAGGCTCACTCTCAGCTTCCTGATCCTCATCTGTTACCATTAACAGATTTACATCAGCCCTGTCAAGGAAGAGCTTAAGGCGGTTCACATGGATCACCCTCTTGGGGCTCCTGCTTGTGCCCAGGTCTACCAGGTAGGTGACCTGACTCTTCCTCTCTAGACTTCCTCTCTAGTACTGGGTAAGGGCCACTCCATTTGTCCTGAAGTGCCCTGGGAGCCACAGGCTCCAAAACCCAGACTTTCTGCCCTGGTTGAAATTCAACCAGTGCAGCCTTTTGGTCATAACAAAACTTCTGGAGCTGTTGGCTGGCCTCAAGGTTTTTGCTTGCCTTTTCCATGTACTCTGCCATCCTTGAGCAAAGGCCAAGTACATAGTCCACTATGTCTTGTTTAGGCTCATGAAGAGGTCTCTCCCAGCCTTCTTTCACAAGAGCTAGTGGTCCCCTTACAGGGTGGCCAAACAGAAGTTCAAAGGGTGAGAACCCTACTCCCTTCTGAGGCACCTCTCTGTAAGCGAAAAGCAGACATGGCAAGAGGACATCCCATCTCCTTTTGAGTTTTTCTGGGAGCCCCATGATCATGCCCTTTAATGTCTTGTTGAATCTCTCAACAAGGCCATTAGTTTGTGGATGATAGGTTGTAGTGAATTTATAAGTCACTCCACACTCATTCCACATGTGTTTCAGGTATGCTGACATGAAGTTGGTACCTCTGTCAGACACCACCTCCTTAGGGAAGCCCACTCTGGTAAAGATACCAATGAGGGCCTTGGCTACTGCAGGGGCAGTAGTCGACCTAAGGGGAATAGCTTCAGGATACCTAGTAGCATGATCCACTACTACTAGGATGTACATATTTCCTGAGGCTGTGGGAGGTTCAAGTGGACCCACTATGTCCACACCCACTCTTTCAAAGGGGACCCCCACCACTGGAAGTGGAATGAGGGGGGCCTTTGGATGTCCACCTGTCTTACCACTGGCTTGACAGGTGGTACAGGAGGTGCAAAACTCCTTAACCTTCTGGGACATGTTGGGCCAGTAGAAGTGGTTGACTAACCTCTCTCACGTCTTGGTTTGTCCCAAATGCACAGCAAGGGGAATATCATGGGCTAAGGTCAGAATAAACTCTCTGAACCCCTGAGGCACTACCACTCTCCTAGTGGCACCAGGTTTGGGATCTCTTGCCTCAGTGTACAGGAGTCCATCTTCCCAATAGACCCTATGTGTTCCAGTTTTCTTGCCAGTGGACTCTTCAGCAGCTTGCTGCCTAAGGCCTTCAAGAGAGGGACAGGTTTCTTGTCCCTTACACAACTCTTCCCTTGAGGGTCCCCCTGGGCCCAAGAGCTCAACCTGATAAGGTTCCAGCTCCATAGGCTCAGTTCCCTCAGAGGGCAGAACTTCTTCCTGAGAAGAGAGGTTCTCTTTCTGTTGTTGTGTTGCAGCTGGTTTCCCAGCTGACTTTCCTTGTCTCTTGGTAGGCTGGGTCCTTTTTCCAGACTCCAGCTCTACTTTTCCACCCTGTGCCTTGCACTGTGCCCTTGTCTTGACACACACCAGTTCAGGGATACCCAACATGGCTGCATAGGTTTTCAGTTCTACCTCAGCCTATGCTGAGGACTCCAGGTCATTTCCAAGCAAACAGTCTACTGGGATATTTGAAGAGACCACCACCTGTTTCAGGCCATTGACCCCTCCCCACTCTAAAGTTACCATTGCCATGGGATGTACTCTAGTTTGATTGTCAGCATTGGTGACTGGGTAAGTTTGTCCAGTCAGGTATTGAAACCAGTTTCTCTGTCACCATGGTGACACTGGCACCTGTATCCCTCAGGCCTTCTACACTTGTCCCATTAATTAAGAGCTGCTGCCTGTATTTTTGCATGTTAGGAGGCCAGGCAGCCAGTGTGGCTAAATCCACCCCACCCTCAGAGACTAAGGTAGCTTCAGTGTGACACCTGATTTGCTCTGGGCACACTGTTGATCCCACTTGGAGACTGGCCATTCCAGTTTTAGCTGGAGTGGAGTTAGAAGTGGTATTTTTCTGGGGACAGGCCTTGTCTCCAGTTTGGTGTCCAGGCTGATTACAGCTACGACACCAGGCCTTTTTGGGATCAAAGTTTTTACCCTTGTACCCAAAATTGGTTTGTGAAGAGGCTCTGGGCCCACCCTCCTGTGCAGGTTTTTGGGGGCCTGTAAAAGACTCTATACTATTTTTGTTTTTGGCTTTCTCACCACCCTTCCCCTGGGGAGGTTTTGTGACCCCTTTCTTTTGGTCACCCCCTGTGAAAGTTTTGGACACCCTAGTCTTGACCCAATGGTCCGCCTTCTTTCCCAATTCTTGGGGAGAAATTGGTCCTAGGTCTACCGGATGCTGATGCAGTTTATCATTGAAACAATTACTTGATAGGTGTTCTTTCACAAATAAATTGTACAGCCCATCATAATTACTTACACCACTGCCTTGAATCCAACCATCTAGTGTTTTTACTGAGCAGTCTACAAAGTCAACCCAGGTCTGGCTCGAGGATTTTTGAGCCCCCCTGAATCTAATCCTATACTCCTCAGTGGAGAATCCAAAGCCCTCAATCAGGGTACCCTTCATGAGGTCATAAGATTCTGTATCTTTTCCAGAGAGTGTGAGGAGTCTATCCCTACACTTTCCTGTGAACATTTCCCAAAGGAGAGCACCCCAGTGAGATTTGTTCACTTTTCTGGTTACACAAGCACTCTCAAAAGCTGTGAACCATTTGGTGATGTCATCACCATCTTCATATTTAGTTACAATCCCTTTAGGGATTTTCAACATGTCAGGAGAATCTCTGACCCTATTTATGTTGCTGCCACCATTGATGGGTCCTAGGCCCATCTCTTGTCTTTCCCTTTCTATTGCTAGGATCTGTCTTTCCAAAGCCAATCTTTTGGCCATCCTGGCTAACTGGATGTCCTCTTCACTGGAGTTATCCTCAGTGATTTCAGAGATGTTGGTCCCTCCTGTGAGGGAAGCAGCATCTCTGACTATTATGTTTGGAGTTAGGGCTTGAGAGGCCCTGTTCTCCCTAAATAGGACTGGTAGGGGGGAATTTTCCTCCAAGTCACTATCTTCATCCTCTGTGTTGCCATCCTCAGAGGGGTTGGCCTTTTCAAACTCTGCCAACAGCTCCTGGAGCTGTAGTTTGGAAGGTCTGGGGCCCATTGCTATTTTCTTTATTTTACAGAGTGACCTTAGCTCCCTCATCTTAAGATGGAGGTAAGGTGTGGTGTCGAGTTCCACCACATTCACATCTGTACTAGACATTATGCTTCTAAAAGTTGGAATACTTTTTAAGAATCTAAAAACTAGTTCTAGAATCTAATTCAAACTTTTACCAAACTTTTAAACTCTAAAAGAAATGCTAAACAGGATCTAACACAAGGCCCTAGCAGGTCTTTTAAGAATTTAGAAAAATAGTTCAAATTGCAAAAACAATTTCTAATGACAATTTTTTGAATTTGTCGTGTGATGAGGTATTGGCTGTGTAGTCCAGCAAATGCAAAGTCTTGTATCCCACCACTGATCCACCAATGTAGGAAGTTGGCTCTGTATGCACTATTTCAAAGTAAGGAATAGTATGCACAGAGTCCAAGGGTTCCCCTTAGAGGTAAGATAGTGGCAAAAAGAGATAATACTAATGCTCTATTTTGTGGTAGTGTGGTCGAGCAGTA
Organism: Pleurodeles waltl; assembly: GCF_031143425.1. Taxonomy (NCBI): domain Eukaryota; kingdom Metazoa; phylum Chordata; class Amphibia; order Caudata; family Salamandridae; genus Pleurodeles; species Pleurodeles waltl. Next base: position 1,805,570,308 of record NC_090444.1, on the reverse strand, counting down.
GGCTTATCCAAGGAGTAGTGTTAAGCATTTGTTGTACATACACACAGGCAATAAATGAGGAACACACACTCAGAGACAAATCCAGCCAATAGGTTTTGTTATAGAAAAATATATTTTCTTAGTTTATTTTAAGAACCACAGGTTCAAATTCTACATGTAATATCTCATTTGAAAGGTATTGCAGGTAAGTACTTTAGGAACTTTGAATAATTACAGTAGCATATATACTTTTCACATAAAACACAAATAGCTGTTTTAAAAGTGGACACAGTGCAATTTTCACAGTTCCTGGGGGAGGTAAGTTATTGTTAGTTTTAGCAGGTAAGTAAATCACTTACAAGTCTCAGGTTTGGGTCCAAGGTAGCCCACCGTTGGGGGTTCAGAGCAACCCCAAAGTTACCACACCAGCAGCTCAGGGCCGGTCAGGTGCAGAGGTCAAAGAGGTGCCCAAAACACATAGGCTTCAATGGAGAGAAGGGGGTGCCCCGGTTCCAGTCTGCCAGCAGGTATGTACCCGCGTCTTCGGAGGGCAGACCAGGGGGGTTTTGTAGGGCACCGGGGGGGAGACACAAGTTAGCACAAAAAGTACACCCTCAGAAGCGCGGGGGCGGCCGGGTGCAGTGTGTAAACAAGCGTTGGGTTCTCTGTAGGTTTCAATGGGAGACCAAGGGGTCTCTTCAGCGGTGCAGGCAGGCAAGGGGGGGGCTCCTCGGGGTAGCCACCACCTGGGCAAGGGAGAGGGCCTCCTGGGGGTCACTCCTGCACAGAAGTTCCGTTCCTTCAGGTGCTGGGGGCTGCGGGTGCAGGGTCTTTTCCAGCCGTCTGGACTTTAGGTTCAGGCAGTCGCGGTCAGGGGGAGCCTCGGGATTCCCTCTGCAGGCGTCGCTGTGGGGGCTCAGGGGGGACAACTTTGGTTACTCACGGTCTCGGAGTCGCCGGAGGGTCCTCCCTGAGGTGTTGGTTCTCCACCAGTCGAGTCGGGGTCGCCGGGTGCAGTGTTGCAAGTCTCACACTTCTTGCGGGGAGTTGCAGGGGTCTTTAAATCTGCTCCTTTCAAACAAAGTTGCAGTCTTTTGGAGCAGGGCCGCTGTCCTCAGGAGTTTCTTGTCTTTCTTGAAGCAGGGCAGTCCTCTGAGGATTCAGAGGTCGCTGGTCCTTTGGAAAGCGTCGCTGGAGCAGGTTTCTTTGGAAGGCAGAAGACAGGCCGGTAGGACTGGGGCCAAAGCAGTTGGTGTCTTCTGTTCTTCCTCTGCAGGGGTTTTTCAGCTCAGCAGTCTTCTTCTTCTTGTAGTTTCAGGAATCTAAATTCTTAGGTTCAGGAAAGCCCTTAAATACTAAATTTAAGGGCGTGTTTAGGTCTGGGGGTTAGTAGCCAATGGCTACTAGCCCTGAGGGTGGGTACACCCTCTTTGTGCCTCCTCCCAAGGGGAGGGGGTCACATTCCTATCCCTACTGGGGGAATCCTCCATCTGCAAGATGGAGGATTTCTAAAAGTTAGAGTCACTTCAGCTCAGGACACCTTAGGGGCTGTCCTGACTGGCCAATGACTCCTCCTTGTTATTCTCATTATCTCCTCCGGCCTTGCCGCCAAAAGTGGGGCCGTGACCGGAGGGGGCGGGCAACTCCACTAGCTGGAGTGCCCTGTGGTGCTGGAACAAAGGGGGTAAGCCTTTGAGGCTCACCGCCAGGTGTTACAGCTCCTGCCTGGGGGAGGTGTTAGCATCTCCACCCAGTGCAGGCTTTGTTACTGGCCTCAGAGTGACAAAGGCACTCTCCCCATGGGGCCAGCAACATGTCTCGGTTGTGGCAGGCTGCTGGAACCAGTCAGCCTACACAGATAGTCGGTTAAGGTTTCAGGGGGCATCTCTAAGGTGCCCTCTGGGGTGTATTTCACAATAAAATGTACACTGGCATCAGTGTGCATTTATTGTGCTGAGAAGTTTGATACCAAACTTCCCAGTTTTCAGTGTAGCCATTATGGTGCTGTGGAGTCCGTGTTTGACAGACTCCCAGACCATATACTCTTATGGCTACCCTTCACTTACAATGTCTAAGGTTTGGCTTAGACACTGTAGGGGCACAGTACTCATGCATTGGTGCCCTCACCTATGGTATAGTGCACCCTGCCTTAGGGCTGTAAGGCCTACTAGAGGGGTGACTTATCTATACTGCATAGGCAGTGTGAGGTTGGCATGGCACCCTGAGGGGAGTGCCATGTCGACTTACTCGTTTTGTTCTCACCAGCACACACAAGCTGGTAAGCAGTGTGTCTGTGCTGAGTGAGGGGTCCCCAGGGTGGCATAAGATATGCTGCAGCCCTTAGAGACCTTCCCTGGCATCAGGGCCCTTGGTACCAGGGGTACCAGTTACAAGGGACTTACCTGGATGCCACGGTGTGCCAATTGTGGAATCAAAAGTACAGGTTAGGGAAAGAACACTGGTGCTGGGGCCTGGTTAGCAGGCCTCAGCACACTTTCAATTCAAAACATAGCATCAGCAAAGGCAAAAAGTCAGGGGGTAACCATGCCAAGGAGGCATTTCCTTACAGGAGCCTTCGCCATGTCATCTTCATTTGGACATTTCAAAGTTGTGACATTTGCTGTTAAATGCTGCTGTTGCAAGGTACAGTTGAGAGAACGTGGGTTGGTCCTGTGAAAAACAGACACACTTTGTAGGTACTTATCTTGTACAAAGACAATTTGCACAGTGACTGAATAGAAGTTTATGAGATTGCATTAGACTAGTTTTCCGTTGAATGTTGCCACCAAGGCAATATGTGCTGCTTAATGTGCTCTGACCACATGTGTAAGTGGACCCATAGCATACTCATCTCCCTTCACATTTGCAAAATCCTCATTTTGTGTTAAGTGTATAAAGCTGCTGAAGTGTCTCATCATTGTAGAAATAACTTTTTGAAGCACACCACTTAAAGTTGTTTGTGACATGCCACCAGATACTGCCACACTGTTTTGGAAAGATCCTGAGGTCACAAAATTCTTTACTGCAATGATTTTGACTACTGGTCTTATTGACATGGGATTCCTATTGTGAGGCAGAAGGTCTGGCTCCAGCTGAGGGAATGAATCAATAATAGTTTGCCGACTGGATCTGTGTTTATGTGATTATATCCCGTTCATCCATGGTGTCAAGGTCTGGAACTGTAAAAACAAACATGACAAAAACTAGTTTGTTTATGCATGTGTTCTATTTTTTCATTTGACACACTTTTCTCACTTACTAATGTATGAGATTAATACATTAAGATGTGTGGTATTTGTTATAATTTAAGTTTTTGAACATAGGAGAAACATTACCTACATTTAATATTTTTTTGTTTAGAAATTGTTCTGATTATTTTCATTTTTGAAATAATGATGGAAGGAAGAAATGAAAGAGTAAATACCACAAGAAATACACCTGTCCTGACTTGGTATTTTTAGAATATATTTTACAAACACAAATAAAGTGATACAGGATGAAAACCAAATAACAAAGTTGAAAACCAAAATAAAAGTCAATCATCGTGAATGAAACTAATATTTTAACGGCAAAATTGTTTTAAGTCCAAAGTACAAAATCCAACTGGCATCTAAAAGGTAAATGTGTCCAAAACATAGTCCACAGAGTGAATAGTAAGTCACCACACACTGGAGGAAATGAGGTTCTTCATTTCTTGCTGGTAGTGGTGGAAGTCTTTCCATCCTCTCCTGGTGGTCCAGTTGAACATCCCCTCCTGGGAGAGGGGCTCCGAGAGGGGGTCCACAGTTGCAGGGACTGAGGTGGTCTGCTTGTTGCAGGGCATCCCTTTCTATGGCTGAGGCAGGTGTAGTGGTCTCAGATGTTATAGAGCCACAGTAAGAGGTAGATGCTGCTAGGAAAGCGCTGCACTTATGGTGGTAAATGACAATTAGCAGCCCACAAAGGGGAGCTCAAATTTGAGAGTAGATTCTGCACCCCTACATTGTGCTCCCTCTGCAACTGCTTAATGTCCTGGAGCTCCGTAAGGACCTGGCCCATCATGTCTTGGGACTAATATAGAGATACCCAGACTAGATCAATGGTGGTCTGGCTGACAGTGAACCCAAAGCCCTCAATTCGATGTCAGAGATATTCCCTCCCATGTACCCACCCCCACTATGCCCCTGAGGACTGGGGGGGCACAAGATCGGGATGATTTCTTTTGGACACAGGAAGTGCACACTTGGTAAGGTGTTCTAATATCTGGAGTGGGAGGGTGTTTGCGTAGGCTGAGTGAGACTCACTGGAGCTCTCTGCCCAGGCAGACCATATGGACCAGGCTGCTCTACATCATCTGGACTTGCAGGAGTGGACTCCTCACTGAAGGCGTGATCCTGGTCTGGAGTGGAGGTATCCTCTTTGGCAGACGGTTGTCCACGTACTCTAGGTGTAGGAGCTCTGGATTATGGATTATGCATCAAATGTGTCTTGAGCTACAAATGAAGCAAACTAGAATAATTAGATTGCTATTTGTAGTATGTTTAAAACTTTCAGTGTTGCTTTGATAATAACCCAAACATTATAAATTACACACATGCAAACGTTAAAAAAAGGCATGTGAAGAGATGGCCTGAAAAGAAAAAGGTTACTTTGGAAGTGTACTTAAATTATTTCACATATTCAACCCAACTCAGTGTAGAGGAGAAATGAGAAGTTAGCCATTCCAAGGTCTAGCAGGCTAAAATCCAGACTAAAATGCTAACTATTATATAACTTAGTAGGTTTAATGGCATTGTTCATCATATCATCTTTGCTAAGTAAAGCTACTGTCATTACTACTTATATTCTGCATACAACATAACATGGTATAAAGTATTTAAATCAACATACTTTGAGCTGTGAAACCAATTACATCACTTCAATGAAATGACAAGTAAGTGAAAATGGACAAAAATACATGAAATAATCTACTTTTTATTCTTTGGATAAAATATGTGTTTGAGAAATGCCTGACATTTTGACATATGTGCATATATGGAAGTAAATAGAGAATGACCAACATCACATTGCAAACATATTTTCCAGGTGCAAAAGCAAGGCATCATTGTAGTTGTAGTCCTTCCAATTTGATATTGCCAACCCCTGGTAAATTGTATGTTAAACATTCCTAGTTGCATAGCGAAGATGTCCACACATTTCCAAAATTATGTCATATGTGAAATTTGTTAAAAGGTAAAAAAAGACATACAGGCACCATACCTTCATCATATAATAGATGGTGTTTTGAATCTATTATCTCAAGTACAACAAAATACATTCAATCAACCAAACACAAAAAATTATCAATGAAGAACACACATATTGACCACACATATTGTCCAATAGTAAAAGGAGTGATCAGACCATAATGCTAATAATTTGATGATGACAACAGATTTGTGATTTTTAAACTTGTACTTACATGTTTTACAAAGGTGGAAAGCGCATTATAGCCCCTATTGTGAGTTTGGTGGACGGGAATAGCCTGCAGGGTGCACCAGCATCCTTTGCAATGTTCACTGTGCAAAGCAGACAGTGATCATTGCGAGAGTGCTGGCCAGGGGGGACCCGTGTACTGCCCATGCCAAGTGCATGGACAGTGTAGGGGCCCCCTGGGGCCCCTTGCACCTGTTCTCTGCGAGCCTTTTTATGGCGGTGCTACCGCCATGAAACCGCTGGCAGAGAAGGGGGTTATAATGTGGCGGTTGGACAGCAGCATTGGGGACGGTCCAGACCGCCGCCGCAAGGGTGGTGATCTAGAGACCGCCACGCTCGTAATCAAGCCAGATGTACAGTTAACTTAAGAGTAAAGGCTACATTTCTGTTTAGTGAGACATACATAAGTCTAACTTACCTGTCTCCACTCCACCCGGGATTCCTGTCAAGCCTTCAGGATGTAGGATCTGCAAGACCTTCTCCTCCCAGGGAAAAAAGTTGGAATGAGGCTGGGAGAACCACTACCAGTCCTCTGGTCCTCCAGGTGATGCTTGGAGGCCAGGGAACGCACTCCCCCTGCAAGTCGTTCCGCATCTTTCTAATTTCCTGCTGTGTGCACAGGTTGTTTGCTACAACATTCACTCCATCAGCCCTTCAGGCCCACATTTGACTTTTCTGAAATATGGTTGTATTTTGTACTCTAATGTATTCATCTACCATGACTGACAATTCTCCCTCTAAAATTGGGATTTCCCCTCCCTGGCATTATGGGTAACTAAAAATAAATTAAATAGTGGCCCACAAGTTAATGAAAATTTTTTAAAATGACATAAATGAAAAATTAACAAAAGGATTAAAAACATTAATTAACCTTACTTCTTAATGGCAAATTCAGCAGCAAAACGATGTTCTGCAGTGAAATGGCAAAGGATCATGGAGTGTGTTCTATAGTGTGGTATACAGCTGTTCACAATTGGGCAGAAGACACCAGGTGTGTGCTGCTGGCATCCATCCAATAGCCACATACATAATACAATACTGAGCGGTCTTGGGACGGACTCCCACCGTCAGGAATCCGCCACCAGAACAACACCAGCACGACTGTGAAATCTAAATATTTTTGGCACAATCATGCCACCCAGCATTAGAGTCCACCACATCAGCAGCGGTAAACCACTCATGCGGCGGACTCCACTCTGTTGATGCGTATGGAGGTTCAACCGCCATAAATCTAAATACGGCAGTCAAAATTCCGTCAGCTTGATGGAGTACTTGGAACTGCTGTCACTGCAGGATGATGGAGCTCCCGTCAAGATTTGAATCAGGCTCTAAATCTGGAGGAGTGTCTGATCTTAAAAAAGGGGATCTTAATCCAGGGCCTTATATTTCTTAAGTAGCCTGGAAGAAGCCGACTTTGGAGAAGCTGGAGCTAAGAACAACTGCATGACTCGATCTAAAATACAAGAAACCAATGGCAAAAAAGGCCTTAAAGCAGCCCTATGATAAATGGTCTTGAAGATCACTGAGGTAGACATAGTAGGTGTCTGAAGAAGGATGTATAGTTTTGAAGCCCCTCTAACCAACACCTCATTAAAAGTGTTATTGTCATCTAGTGGTGACACTCTGGGAGGTGGAGAGTGAGATAGTATTGGAGAACAATCTCTAATCAAAGTATGCATAGCGTGTGATGAAGGTGTATAGAGTTTGCATCTCTAGGTTCTGTTAAAAGACAATCTTCCACTATGGTGTCTGTGGAGTCTTGAACGATATCTTGATCTCCTTCGGGAAATAGATCACCTAGATGTTTTAGATCTTCTTGGTGACATAGATCTAGTAGGACCTCTAGACCGTGTAGTGTCTTTGCTGGCCAGTGCAAACGCGATCTGAGGAGATGATGGGGAAGGTCCACTGGGAGAAAACATCAAAAGCTCATTTCGTTTTGGTAAAGGAGTAGGAGATATACTCACAACTGGTGTAAACTCTCTTGTGGGTGAATATGCTCTTGAATATTTAGAGTCTGAGGAATGTGGTGCTGGTCTTTTTTTGAGGTGGTGAAGCCAGTCTGCTGTGTGTCTACGAGAAAGTGAAACAGAAGACGGGGTGTTGACTCTAAATGAGACTGATCTTTATGTCACGTCATCGATGCTGCTGGTCTTGAAATCAATGGAGGTCGTCTCTGCATCATAGAATATATTCTCAATGTTAATGAAGGTTTTGTCACCGATAGATGGCCTTATCTTGACGCTGACAGTGGTCTCAAAGTCGAAATGATGTGTTGACATTGACGTCATCGGTGGTCTCGATATCGGCTTGCTGTCATGTCTTGACGTTGATGGCAAAGTACCTCTTCTTGCTCGCAATAATCTGGGCAATGGTCTTCCAGGAGGAAACTATGCAGTGGCAGTAAAGGTCTGACTGGCCTTTTTTCTTGCCACAGTTAGGGCACTTCACAAAAAGTGAAGGCATTTTTTACATGAAAAGTTAAAATTTCCTGTCAAAAAATGCTGGAAAATGTCTTTTGTTCTAAAGGATATCAAGAAAAACTGGTTTTGTAAACCTTGAAAAGGATTTTGGACAATAAAGCCTACAAAAAGGCTGAGAACAGTGCTCCTGGATCCTGCCAACAGGAGCCGGAAAAATGAACTGGCCTAACAGTCACCCCTAGTGCATAATGGGACACTGGAACAAATCTATCTATCTATCTATCTATCGACATATATATATACATACATATATATATATATACATACACACACACACATATATATATTGCAAGGTGCTCTGGGATCCCGCATGTGGGAGGGACAATTCAGTGTTTATGACTACTGATGAGTATCCCTTGGAAGAGAACTAAAGATTACAGACACACCCGCAGATTCATTGATCTGGCCTTGGTGCTTTTAAAGAGACAGATAGTGAATTCCTGGAAGGCCAGTACAGCACCGGAAGTGGGGCATTGACTCCATGAACACATTAAATGGGCTAGAGCAGAGCTGGATGCCATCATCAAGATAGTATTTCTGTGTGGCAGGGGACCCAATTGCACTGGCGATATATGTTTTGACACTGGAGGCTAACAGTGATGAAAGGTCACCCTGAGCAGGGAACTGTTTTTAAATGTGATTGTTGCACATCATAATCTTGGAGGTAGAATGTTCTGTATATCATGGTATTTTCATGGCTACTCATTACACCTCGGACTCGATGCTCCTGGTGAAGTGTACCCAAATGTCACTTTCATGTATATGTTACAGTGTTTGTCTGTGCTCTCTGGTTGTCTTTCTATAGCAAAAGTGGGTGTAGGACTTATGCCCAGCAAAGTATTCCCATCATCTGAGGCTTCAACACCATTGACTCTGAGAAGGCATGAGTCCGTTTATAATGGTTGTTTGTTGTACTTCAGTTTTGTATAACTCCAATAAAGAGATTTAAAAAAACGTGTTACTCACCTGATATATTGCTCTTGCCAAGGCGATCCTAGCCTTCTGTCCCCCACTGAGGGTGACCCCATTTTCCCCCACTTTAGTCTGGTCACCAGCTGGTAATATCTGAAAAAGAAAAACACCAAATAATCCTTAAAATATATAGTGGATTTTTTATTCTGCCCTGGAATTCACATATACATTTTGCAAATATTGTCCCTGGATTTAGATAATTCCCCTTTCAGTATGGAATATCCTACAGCATTAATGCAACATAGGTTGTCACACTTGATCTGTACAAAGTTATCAACAGCTACTTCTTGATGGTAATCTGTTATGGAATCTCATCGACGTGTAGTAGTTTTTGCACTTATAAAGTGGTATGTGAGGCCTTTTCATGGGATCGGAGGTTGTTGTGGAGTAACTACTAAGGTTACTCTTGCTTACAACTAGTGCTCTGGGACCACAAAACCTGGAATAGAACTCACACAGTCCTAAAAATGATTTGACCCCAACCTTGTCACGAGGTGCAGGTGCCTCTACAATCGCTTCCACAAGACCAGGTTTGGGATACACACCATCTGCTGACATGACATGCCCCAAATACTCTACAGACGTTTGTAAAAACTGACACTTTTCTCTCTTCAATGCAACACCCGCACTATCAAACACTTTCAACACCTGTCTCAAAATCTCATCATGTTCATGACGATAACATGCATGAATCTTGAAAAATATATACTTTTTTATGCCTTTAAGAAGGGTAGACATTATTCTTTGAAATACTGACACTGCCGATGCCAGACCAAATAGCATTCGGCAATGTTGAAAAGTACCCCACAGAGAAACAAAAGCAGTGAAATGGCGAGAATCTGGTGTCAATTCTATCTGGTGGTAAGCAGCAGCCAAATCAAGTTTCCTGAACAGTTTTGCTCCAGTTACGCAAGAAAGAATCTCACTAATCTTCGGCAGAGGGTGAGAGTCCACCCAAATCTCCCTGTTGAGGACCCTCAAGTCAATGCATACTCTCAGCTCATCATTCTTTTTCTTAGCTACGACCAAAGGTGACAACTATAAAGAAGAATCAACAGGTTCAATGGTCCCCTTCAATCGTAAACTCTCCAATTCTCTCTCTAACTCATCCCTGACACTAAATGGTACACTTCTCATTCTATGCTTTATAGGAATGGCATTGTCTTTTACTTTTATTTTATGTTTAAATCCTTTTATCTTGCCAAGCTCTCCAGAAAAAACTTTGGGGAACTCATTAAGCAAATCTTCCACTTCAGCGGAATCCCTTACAACTGTTACCTGGTCTCCCGTGCCTGGATGCAATACCATACCAAACAACCCTTGGTGAAACCAACCTAAAATGTTCAAACCTTTGACTGCCACATAGACCTTTCCAAAAATCCATTGCCCCTTGAAAACTAGGACCTCCTCAAAGAAACCAACTAAGTCGATTCTCCTCCCTTCATATGATACTGGTGACCTGTCTGGCGGGTCCAACTTCCGTGTACCCCAATTTTGTTCAAATAACTCTTGACTAATCATTGTGATCCTGGCACCTGAATCAGCCAACAATCTTAAGTGTTTATCTCCTACTTGAACCAAAAAACACGGGTCAATACAGTGATCAGGATTACCACTTCTTATGTCATGTTCACCCACTGCCAGAATCATTTCCTGTATTTCACACATCAGTTCATCCATTCTATCATCACTCTCATCAGCAACAGCATTGACATTGGTGTTAATACTTTTGGCACTTTGACAAACTTTTGCAAAATGACCAGATTTGCCACAAGATCTATACTGTACATTTTTCGCTGGACAACTCATCCCTCCTTTCAGATGTAGTAGATAACCACACCAGAAACATATGTTAGTTTGTTTGAAAAAGTTTTTTGAATGGCACCAACTCCTTTGCTGGACGAAGAATTGATCACTTTACATCTCTCGTCTGTTCTCTGAACCACATTAATCTGTTCCACCTTTGAGCGTTCCAACTCCTTAGCTGACTTAATCGCTGTTTCAATACTTTTGGCAACCCTGATGGACTCCGATAAAGATGGATCTCCCATGGACAATAACTTTTGTTTGATGGATTTGTCCGAACAGTGGCAAATGAACTGATCACGTATCAACTGATCAGCACACTCTGAAGAAAGTTTCCTTAAGGCAGATATGTAAGTATTGACATCTTCTCCGCTCCTCAGTTCTCTCGTAAAAAACGTATGCCTAGCTACAACCAAACTTGGTGGGGCATCAAACCTGGTGACTAATTTCTTTAGGGCTTCTTCATATTCGTCAAGTTCTTCGCCATCCTCCAATTGAATATCAGGTAAATGTTTAAACACAGAACTTCCTTCGAAACCTAAGGAATGCAACAACAAGCATTTTTTCCTTTCAGGTCTAAACCTTGATGCTCCAATAGCACCCACATAGGTTTCAAAGGCATCATACCACTGTTTCCATGGTATAAAAGGCTCCCTAGGTGTTTCCAAAAACGGCGGCGGGGGTTAACAGACTGCATGACAGCTTGAAAGGGTGGAAAAAATATATAATGTCATTTAGAGCTGCGCCACAAGTATTTTTCAATGTCCTTTCTAATCTAAAAGTATGACAATAGGCACTTTCTTAAAGAAAGCCATTGAAACAACACATATGCTTCCTGTTTAAAGATGGCCGCCACTTTTCCTTAAAAATTCGGTCTTCTCTGGCCACACCTCTGACAAGTTCCAGATGGAAGAAAAAAAACAGAAGTTACACTCCTGTTGTGGCTCACCGTCATTCAGCTGATCCAAAGACTCCTCAACCAGCAACACCAGCAGCGTGTGGGTGCTTCAAAAGGTGAGCGCCTGGGGTGAATTCAAGTCAGCTCATCGCCAAAAGTATGTAGTGCCTGGAAAAAACCTCACGACAGTCTTGCACAATCTAAGAGGTTTATTTCCAAATAAGAAAAGGTGTAAGCATAATCACCCCAGCGTCTGTTTCTCCCTGCCTCAACCGCCGTCCAAAAACCCAAACGTTCGGATCTCCTGTCGCGCAAACCTGCGCGGCAGAGAACCGAACCTCGGAGAAAGAGCCTCAAGGCTTTACGCTCTACTGCGTGTGCGCACACGCCTTGGAGTGGAAGATACTACATATTGTTTCTCTATGTAGTGTATTATTTTGACTAAAACATCTGTTCATAAATGTTGGAATGTTGGCCCTTCCTTAACATTATATATTTTGCCCCGACCGTCAAAGCCATGGGGAGGCGGCTCCCATCATACTGGTGGCCACCACCCTGTCGTATTATGATGTTTCCACCAGGCTGACTGGCGGAAACATTGTATTATGACATTTCTGCTGGTCAGACAGGTGGAAACAGTGCCACAGCATTGGCCCACCGAGGCAAATGCCATGGCACAACAGCACCCTCGGAATGCGCACTGTCTGCAGTGCAGATAGTCCCCATTCTGAAGGGTGCTGACGGGGGGCCCTGCACTGCCCATGCTATAGGCCCCCTGTGGCCCCAAGCACTAGCTTTCAGCCAGCCTTTTCACAGCTGGAATCCCTCCATGAAAAGTTTGGTGGTAAGAGGACTTGTGATCAGAACGGCGGTGCTGAACTCAGCCCTGTTGTGGCTGACCACTACTCCAACCACTGTGGGATCTATGATCCTGGTGGTGGTGGCGGTCTGACCGCTAGGGTCGTAATATGGCAGTCGGAGTGTGGTGGTCCAACCGGCACTGTGGATTTGGTGCTCATGAGACCGCCAAACCGGTAATGACCCTCATAGTTTCCATAGAAAAGGCAGCTTTTGACTTGGCTATATCTATGGTGCTATTTGACGAATCATCACAAAAGTTTCCAAAAAAGTACTAAGTTTCTTCTTGTGCATGGAAAGTTTTGGGATGATCCGTCAAGTGGGGGCAGAGGAAAGGAGGGGTGAAAAAAAAGTGTATTTCTTATGTTAATTTCCACAGTGTCTTTAGACATGCCTGCAGCCTAACACGCTGGATGGAATTACATCAAATTTGGCAGAGAAGTAGCTTTTGGTCTGTAGATCACACTTTAGTTATTGAGATAGTAAAGGAAATCTAAATTTGTATATCTAGAAGCACAAATACTTTGTGAATAGTCCTGATCTCATACTGAGATTTAATCGGCTGGTAACATTTCAACCAGGAAGTGTTGGCAGCCATTTTAGGGCTGGACTTTAGCTGAGACCCAAAAAAAAGAAGATAAAAAAAGAAAATGGGCAGGATAGCAATACCTTGAGCCCCTAGTCTTGGTCCATGGGTACCCCAGGGGCCTGCCAGGGCAAATAAGCATTTTATTTTACATTCACAGCAAAATACGTAAATATTTGTGAATTTTGCTGTGATTAAAAAAAAAAAAAGCATGTGTGGTCACCTGCACTCGCTTTTAGTATTGCCCCCAGGTTGGCCATGTCACAAGGGCTTGGTTTCTTAATGAAAATAAGTAGGGGGGCATAGAGAGCCCCCCTCCTAAGCCTCTAAAAAGCCCCGGCGACCACCACCTCCCTGCAGCAAAATGTCATAAATATGTGGGGTGCGCAGACCCGCCTGGCCTCTAGGGACCACCACCTCCCTGGTCTACAAAATAAAATGAATAGGGAGGCCTTGCGGACCAGCCTGGGCCCTGGGGACCCCCACCTCCCCTGGACTATATTTGATAATTACACAGGGGGCCACGCAAATCCCCCTGTATACCCCAGGGACCACCACTTCCTTGGGGCTTAATATTAAAAAAGAAGTAGAGGGGCTGTGTAGAGCCCCCCCCCAAGGCCACAGGAACCACCACCTCTGCAGGGCCAATATTGTTTTTAAATTATAGGATGGGGGACCCTGCAGCCTCCCTCCTGGGCTACATACAGCCCCGGGGAACACCACCTCCTTGGTGCCGGCCAAGAAGATGAAAGGAGGAGGGCCGTATGCCCCCCCTGTTGGAGCCATATATGGACCTGAGGTGGTAAGAGGACTTGTGATCAGAACGGCGGTGCTGAACTCAGCCCTGTTGTGGCTGACCACTACTCCAACCACTGTGGGATCTATGATCCTGGTGGTGGTGGCGGTCTGACCGCTAGGGTCGTAATATGGCAGTCGGACTGCCAGGAGTGTGGTGGTCCAACCGGCACTGTGGATTTGGTGCTCATGAGACCGCCAAACCGGTAATGACCCTCATAGTTTCCATAGAAAAGGCAGCTTTTGACTTGGCTATATCTATGGTGCTATTTGACGAATCATCACAAAAGTTTCCAAAAAAGTACTAAGTTTCTTCTTGTGCATGGAAAGTTTTGGGATGATCCGTCAAGTGGGGGCAGAGGAAAGGAGGGGTGAAAAAAAAGTGTATTTCTTATGTTAATTTCCACAGTGTCTTTAGACATGCCTGCAGCCTAACACGCTGGATGGAATTACATCAAATTTGGCAGAGAAGTAGCTTTTGGTCTGTAGATCACACTTTAGTTATTGAGATAGTAAAGGAAATCTAAATTTGTATATCTAGAAGCACAAATACTTTGTGAATAGTCCTGATCTCATACTGAGATTTAATCGGCTGGTAACATTTCAACCAGGAAGTGTTGGCAGCCATTTTAGGGCTGGACTTTAGCTGAGACCCAAAAAAAAGAAGATAAAAAAAGAAAATGGGCAGGATAGCAATACCTTGAGCCCCTAGTCTTGGTCCATGGGTACCCCAGGGGCCTGCCAGGGCAAATAAGCATTTTATTTTACATTCACAGCAAAATACGTAAATATTTGTGAATTTTGCTGTGATTAAAAAAAAAAAAGCATGTGTGGTCACCTGCACTCGCTTTTAGTATTGCCCCCAGGTTGGCCATGTCACAAGGGCTTGGTTTCTTAATGAAAATAAGTAGGGGGGCATAGAGAGCCCCCCTCCTAAGCCTCTAAAAAGCCCCGGCGACCACCACCTCCCTGCAGCAAAATGTCATAAATATGTGGGGTGCGCAGACCCGCCTGGCCTCTAGGGACCACCACCTCCCTGGTCTACAAAATAAAATGAATAGGGAGGCCTTGCGGACCAGCCTGGGCCCTGGGGACCCCCACCTCCCCTGGACTATATTTGATAATTACACAGGGGGCCACGCAAATCCCCCTGTATACCCCAGGGACCACCACTTCCTTGGGGCTTAATATTAAAAAAGAAGTAGAGGGGCTGTGTAGAGCCCCCCCCCAAGGCCACAGGAACCACCACCTCTGCAGGGCCAATATTGTTTTTAAATTATAGGATGGGGGACCCTGCAGCCTCCCTCCTGGGCTACATACAGCCCCGGGGAACACCACCTCCTTGGTGCCGGCCAAGAAGATGAAAGGAGGAGGGCCGTATGCCCCCCCTGTTGGAGCCATATATGGACCTGAGGACTGCTACCCCCAAGGGCCGGACTCCTGCTACCTCCCAAGGTGCCTACCCTCAGGAGGTAGCTGTTTGAATTTGTTTGGCAGGAGTTGTGACAGCTCACAACAAGCAAAAGCAAACACTTTGCTTACAGTAAGTGGGTCCCTGCATGCAGGAGTAATGCTGGCTCCTGCAGGAGGCAGGGAGCCAGCTTGGATCACAAGGGCCTTGAGGCTCCCCCCACAGCCCCGTAATCATCGTAACTTCGTGCACATAGCCAAGGCAAAGCAAGTGTGTTTTCTCTGCATTTATACTGTAAACAGTTATCTGTAATACTGGATGGAGGTGTTTGCATTCTTGCTTTCTTTTTAGCGCAACATCTCATGTCGTGTCTGTGACAAGTGGGTTCTTTCTTGTTGTCCGCTGCTAAGATCACAGATCATCTTTTAAACTTTTAAAAACTACAAGCATGTAAAGTTGCATAGAAGACCCACCCATTTAGCCCTGCTAAATATTAGTGATATGCAAATTCTCTCCCCCCTTTTTCCTGGAAGATGGAAAGCTTACTAAAAAGACCGTCCCCCCACAGGGCGTTTTCCATCGATTTTGCAGATACATTTTTGATACATAGGAATACGATCACATGTCCACCAAACAAAGAATCACTTCATGAGTGCTGAGGGGTAGGCCACAGGGCCTAACCGCATGCCAGGCCCTGCAGCAAAACCTTGCCGCACATGGCTGAAGGCTGTGCTTGGTGTGGGGTGGCTGTAGGGCATTGACCGCAGGCCCTGCACCCAACCGTGCCATGCAGGCCTTTGGCCATGCGTGGCGGTGGTTGGATTAACGTAAAGTAATTAGAATTACATTAAAAAATCAATAGCAATTCAATGAAAACAACATAGGTTACAAGGACATTATAGTTAGAAAATAGAATTAAAAAGACAGAAATTCTCTTAAGAAAACAAAGATTACAGGGACGTTATAGTTAGGTTCACATTTCAAACGTGCAAAACAATAACTATAACTCGCTCCCTAAGGTAACTATAACTTGTGCCCTTGCCATGCACAGTTTTCTTATCAATAATTTTATTGCAAATGTTGCAGTGATAATATCAAAGATGCCATACAAGATCTCATCAATTATATAATATGTGGAGTAATTAGCTGTTCACGGCGAAAGTGCGAGTTATAGTTACCTTAGGGGCGCAAGTTATAGTTACTTAAAAGAACTCTAACTATAACTGCTGAATTTCAATGGTTTTCCATGAGTAAATTCAGATCCTAACTATAACGTCCCTGTAACCTTTGTGTTTTTTCAGTTAATTTCAATGGTTTTTTAACGTAAAGCAATTTTAATTATTATAAGTTATTTGTCTTTGGTGGTCGCCAGTAGGTAGTTATAGTTAGGACCTAGTTTCTATTCTATAGAAAAAGCATTTTTTGTTTTTCTAATAACTTTGGCGCTGTTTGATGAATCTCCACGAAATTTTCAAAACTTATACTTTGCTAAGTTCAGCTTCTGTCTTGAAAGTTTCGGAATGATCAAGGATGCCGTAGAAAGTGTAATCAATTATATAATATCTGGAGTTAGTATCTGCGCATGGTGAAGGCGCGAGTTATACTTATCTTAGGGCGCGAGTTATAGTTAATTGCAATAACTCTAACTATAACTGCTGAATTTCTATTGTCTTAAACGAGTACATTCAGAATCTAACTATAATGCCCCTGTAACCTTGTTTTTTCAGTAAACATATATATATATAATGCATATATATTACCTAGTGGAAGTCACTACAAGGTAGTTATAGTTGGGACCTAGTTTCTATAGGAAAAGCACTTTTTGTTTTGCTAACAACTTTGTGCAGTTTGATAAAGCGTCTGGAAAGTTTTGGGGTGATCTGTCAAGTGGGGGCCGAGAAAAAGGGGGAGGGAGCAAAACGAGTTTTCCTCATGCATCTTTCCATAGGGATTTTGAACAGGAGCAGAGCCCGAACCACTGGATGGCAATATATATATATATATATATATATATATATATATATATATATATATATATATATATATATATATATATATATATATATATAAATATATATATATAGACACACAAACATATTTGCAATTCCTTCTTGTGAGTGTGCTAAAAAACTCCTGCATAAGTGGAGTTTATGAGACTAGAAAGACAGCAGTGAGGCAAAGAAAAAAAGCAACAAGAACATACAAATCTCTGGTTTACCTCATCTTTATTTATTTATTGCAAGTGTTTTGAAAGTGCTTTGTCATGCATTAGTTTTCTTATGCTGTAGAGATCTGCCAAAATAGTGTTCATAGCGGATTGAAAAAAATAGTTTCTAATCCCTTGAAGACTGGCTCTTATCTGATGAGGGAGTGAGGGAGTTGTAGAGTGGGCCTTCCTCACCATGTGCTGAGTTTAATCTTATCTAATGGGAATTTAAGATCATTTTGTGAAGTAAGACAACTGGTATTGCAACGCACTAAATTTATCTGATAAAAAGGAGGGATTCTGAGCATAGAATCAATTATGAAGGATACAGGTAGATTTAAACGTGACACTTTTGTTAATGGGGAGCTGTTGGAGTTGAGCCTCTCTGTAGAATCACCTCCAACCTTTTTGCCTTCACCGCTTTTGTTTTCTGAACAAATTTTTGTTGGCTTTTTGGACTTCTCGCACTTTATCATTCCTAAGTAGTGCTAAATGTTTGTGCTCTCTCCTTTAAACATGTAAAATTGGCTTACATCCACGTGGCACATTTAATTTACAGTACAGGAAAACACCAATAAAGAGGTACTAGATGTACACAGGGCCTGTAATTTAAATACTATTACTGGGCCTACAGCACGTATTGTGACACCCGCGTACATAGCCATTTAAATTATGTCTCACGACTGCTATTGAAGTCTGCAAATCCAGTTTCAACTGTCACTTCGACCTGCTAAAATAAAGCATTAATCCAGGCTGAAACCTTTCTTTTTAATACATATAGGTCACCCCGTGTAGTCTCTAAACAGCCGATATTTCAGGGTGCATTGTACATTGTACTTAAAAAGTTGGACATGCACTTTTCAGTTTTACATGTTCTGGTAATGAAAATTGTTTTTCACTATTGCAAGTCAGAACTTGGGGAACTGATTAGAGACCGGTGCTACCTGCTCACCGATCTGCCCAAGGTGCGACGCTGGTCGGCCTGGCTTCATGGCAGCTTCAGCTACGTTCTTCTCCACAGCTACAAATCCTGTTCAGCTGATCCTCGCAGGAGGGGTATCCGGCTTAGTGGACCCCTCATCGGCTGCAACCTGGAGCTTTGTCCTACTGGAGATTTTTGACTTCCAAAAAAGAGACTATGGGCCTGATTGAGATCTTGGTGGATGAGTTACTCTGTCACAAATGTGATGCATTTCCCGTTCACGGAAATACAAATTCCATTATATCCTATGGGATCTTTATTTTGGCAGACGGGATATCTGTCACTGTTGTAATGGAGTAACATGCCTGCCAGGATCTCAATTAGGCCCTATGTCTGAATGTCTGAACGTAGACATCTTAACACAACTTTGTCCAGAGGCTGCCCTGTGGCGATGCCTCCTCCTTGGACATCACCGGCTGCCTTGCCACACTGAACTTTACCTTCTCACATATTTTATTTTTTAAAGTCCGAAGGTAAGCTGAGACCAGGCCAAGTCCACTTTGTGTATTCGAACCATGCACTATCGCAGTCAGCCACAACTTTTGACTTTCCCTGGTCTAACACGACTAGATGTCTCTGGTTGTTGCTTAGGTCTTTTAAGTGCTAGATATCACTTCAAATTTTAAAATTTCATAACTCCTGTACTACTGACTGAATTTTTGTTGTTAAGGTATCACATAATTTGGTAAAATTTACTTTATTATTGGGAGGAGAGTTTTCTTGTGATGTGTTTTCAGTTTATTACAGTTTGCATGCTGCATAAGTACTTACATATTGTCTATAAGTTAAGCCTGGCTGCCTTTGTGCCAATCTACCAGAGGGTTAAGCACAGGTTAATTGAAGATATTTGGATATGTGATTAAATTTTCTTAAACTGAATAACATTCTGAGTATGCATTTTGAATTGCCATGTCCCTGCTCAGTATAGCCTCCACAGTATCATCATCTGAGGACTCAGGTGACTTCTGCACTCTTGACCGTCACAAAGGTTCTCAGTGTGAGTGTCACTGGCATGCACTAGGCCAACACATGGATATGCTTGGAATAACACACCCTATTTTTGTGCATGGAGCATTGGTACTACCACATGCACATGGCTCAAAATGTAGTGCAGAACGTGTGGAGTAATAGACAGTGACTGTGCACTCAAGAACGATTGTATGGGTTTTGGTACAATGCAAAAGAAAGGAAGGATTGGATGCTTAGTAAGACCAACAATTTGGTACTGTTGGGCTACAGTATTTATGTAATTTATTTGCTTAATTATTTTTTTCAGTGAAGGATCAACACTGATTACTTTAAATACTTTAGTGATTTGTATTATTGCAGAATATTAATGTGGTCTCAGAAAGATGTTGTAATATTTCAGGCATTTGGGGCCACGTGTACAAAGCATTTTCTAGTCACCCACAGGCTAATTCACAGAATTGGCTGGTTTGCAATTAGAAAAATGTTTTTTTGGATGTACAAAGCCCAAACTGTGATTTGGTAACTTGTTGCTGAATAACAATTTAGTTTTTGTGATTCGGTATAGATAGGGGAGTGTTCAGGGCATCACTTCCTAATACCGAATGTGAATGGTATGTGTTGTTGTTTTGCGAACGTTAATGCGGTTGCAAAACAATCACAATTAACACCAATTTAAAACTGGTGATAACCCGTTCACAAATGTTTTTTCAGAGCAGGTAGTGGTCCCACGGACGACTGCCTACTCTGACAAAATGAAAAGAAAGCTTTTAATTTTATTGTTTGAAATGCATCCCATTATCCTTTAAGGAAATAGTGCTGCATTTAAAAATAAAACTGCTTTATTTTAAAAGCAGTCACAAACATGGTGGTCTGCTGTCCTCAGCAGGCCACCATCCCTGTGAGTGCAGCCATTCCTAATGGGGTCGCAAATAGTCTCATGAATATTGATGAGGTAGGTTATTTTCGACCCCATTGGGAATCGCAAACACTGTACTTAACACTGTTGTACATTTTGTTTTGCGACTCACAATTTGCAATTCCTGAACGGACCGCAAATTGTGAGTGGCAAAACAAAAGGTCATACATCTGGCCCTTTATTATTTCATTATCTTGGGGAGGTTCCCTTATTGTCAGGCTGATCCTTGAAGATGTCAGCACCCCCATGATTTATTGGTGCCATGAGAAAAGGAGGTACCTTTAAAAAAGGAGATTGAACACTTGAAAGTCTTTCTTTAGGCTTCTGGTGTGGAAACATATTCCGATGAAGGACAAAAGGCAGTATGTTACTTTGTTGGGTTACATATGTGGGGACATAGCTGAAATGGTTATTGATAATACTAAGAAAGGGCATACATTGCGTCATTAAAATTGAAAAAATGTTCAATCAACATTTTGGATCCAAAGAAAATTCTCTTCTGCACCTTATATATGTGAAAAGCTGGTTATATAGAGGATGATATTAGAATTCAATTTTTTTTTTTGAGAGAAATGTTGGCGAGCAGGTAGGTAGGAGGTTGTTCGGTGGTTACTTGATCAGGTGAAAGTTGTGAAAGGAAACGGGAATAGCAAAACACTGCTGAAATAAATGTTAAAAAATACTGGAAACATGGCTGAAGAAGACATGTGGTATCACTGTAGCCATATTGGGCAAATGGCCAGAGAGTATGAATTGTGCAATACAAAATGAGGCCGACTGTGACACCGCCTTTGCAGAACAATAAGTCAGTACCTTCTGATAGAAGACAAACCAGAAAACATAGATTTGGGGACATGTTACATGATTCTTCCTATCAATGAATTTAACTTTGTTCATAGGAAGGACGATCTATGACTTCATGTGTATTTATGGTCTAGCTTCACACTACCTGATGCAGAGATTCTTTATCTGTCACCCAGCACGTCATCTAAGGATCACTGACAAAATACTGATAATATCAGCACACACAATATCAACTACATTAATGTCACCAACAAAAAACAATTTGAATTATAAAACATAAAATAACACCATTTTACATTAATCAAAACTTAAAAATTAACATTAAAAAACATAGTAATATTCCAAAATTATTATATCAACAGTACATTACTAAAATAACCAAATAACCAAATAACCCATAAAAAATTAAACACTTCAAGACATCAAAATATTAATGACAAATCTTTCCAACAATTACTAACATTTAAACATGAAACAAAAAACATAAATATACAGATCAATAAATCATCTAAACTAAAACAAAAATATAGAAATAAATATTCAATATTATAAAATAAACACTAATTAGCATTCACCATAAAAGGGCAATAACCGAAAAAAAACTCAAAGAGAACACTAACCAATAAAAATAACCTGTAAGCAAAATTGACCGATAAAATTTAAACAATCAATTAAAATTAAATGAATTTATCAGTCAATCAATCATTTCTATGGCGCTGCTTATCACCTGGGGGTCTCAAGGCACACAAAAAAGACACATTAAATGTGCCTACTTACCACTCTAAAAACTACAAAAGCTGCGCTGCAAGAAGACAGTACTATGCTACATTTTTAAACAAAACCTGAACCTGAACAACCTGAAAACTATCTTCCGAAGAAAAACATTTATTTACACTAATTTATTAATTAATTTGTTTAAAATAGTTAAAACAACAAATGACTAACAAAACACTCTACTACTGTTATGTCTTTAATTTAGATACTACAAAGAAATGACTACACTATTGAGAAACTACTAATTTACCAAAAACAACATTAATCAGATATCTGGAAAAAGGCACACAAAAAGTGAAACTGGCACCAGCATTGTCTCCAGGTCGAAATCAAGCCAGCAGCAATGCTGTCGCCTGTATGATGCACCAGCACCCTTGCAATGTTCACTATCTGCACAGCAGACAGTGAACATTGCGAGGGTGCTGTGCAGGGGGACCCTTGCACTGCTCATGCCAAGTGCAGGGGTCCCCCTGTGGATTCCTGCACCTGTTCTCCGCCAGCCTTTTCATGGTGGTAAAACCGGCATGAAAAGGCTGGCAGAGAACGAGGTTGTAATCAGCAGGGTGGAGCTGATTGTGCCCTCCACCCACCGTCAACATCACTGATCTCGGCGGAGACGGCAGAACCCTGGCGGTCTGACCGCCAGAATCTTAATGTGGTGGTCAGACCGCCACAGCAGCGGA
Organism: Pleurodeles waltl; assembly: GCF_031143425.1. Taxonomy (NCBI): domain Eukaryota; kingdom Metazoa; phylum Chordata; class Amphibia; order Caudata; family Salamandridae; genus Pleurodeles; species Pleurodeles waltl. The sequence continues at coordinate 1,805,547,732 of NC_090444.1, read as the reverse complement.
GGTCCTGACCGCCACCAACGAGGGTGGCACACCTCAAGACCGCCAGCCTCATAATGAGGCCCATTATGACAGGAACAGCAAGATACATCACTTCACAGAAAGGAAAGGAAATACTCTCTCAATATGGGCTACACTTACAGCCAAGAAAGTACAAGCATGGAAACTAACAATTCGGAATATACTAAATACTACCCGAATGCTTGCTATGGGAGAGCTACAACAAAAAATTACATTGTTACTGATGGGACACAACCATCCCCCAAATGTCAATGAAATTCAAATAAGGCATTTACTACAAGATTTAACAGAGGCATGCACTAGCCCCCAAGAGCCCACAACTACAATACTAAAAGATATACTCCCTATAAAGTCCCTCAGTACATCATAGGCCAGCTACCACCTATTCCCACCTTAAAACGCTTAATAGCACAGACTAAAAAATCCATCAATCATACCCCTCTAGCCTCCAAAAGATACTAAGATATCCAAATTGATGAACACTTAACAACCACACATAATGAAGAACCCTTCATCTTTCATGATAACCTTAACAATGATAAATGCATCTTAATATTTTGTACAGCAGATAACCTATTAAAACTAGGCAAATATCAAACATGGATTCACTCAGGTATCCATCATACATAGTGAATCAAAACACTAATATACCATTCATACACACTCTAATAGCTAATAAACAAGGTAGCAGTTACTAAGAACTTCTAAACCATATTAAAATTTTAAAAAACAACTACTCCCCACATAAAGTATTAATAGATTTTGAACAAGCCATAATTCAAACTATCCTAAACCTTTACCTGTACTCAGCCATACACTGCTGTACACCTCAACACTCTGCAGTAAGTGCAGAATGTGTAACAAACAGCCAATTTGGCTTTGAAATTAAAAGAAATGATTGCACTAGCCTATATCCCAGTCACAGACGTAACCACTACAACTTACTTATATAATGCCCTTTCTACCAACAAAACAAGCACAAACTAAGTGGCTGATTATGGCTTCTGCGGTCTTGGGACCGCCATACCATCTTTGGCAGTCTGACCGCCGCCTCCTCAGCAGTCTGACCGCCCGATAACAGACTGTGCGGTCGGACCACCACAAAAGAGCCACCACCGCCGACATTTGAGCTACTGCGGCAGGGACAGTGGCAGTCAACAGTGGGGGTACCAGAATTGGCACTGCCATGTGTAGTATGACCTGCCTTTCTGCCGACCATTTCCCGGCATGGACACTACCATGCAAAAGTCGGCAGAAAGGAAGAAAAAGAGGTGAAAACTCACCTTTTTTCAGGGTTCCACTTTGGAGTCTGTTTGTCCAGTTCCCTCCTGTGCTGCTGCCACCTGGCCACAATGCTCTGCAACCCCATTGTCACCGGAATCAAAGGTAGGACACACCGTCACTTCTCCAATGTAATGCGTGCTAAAAGTCTATCATAATAAAAATACACATACATACAGTACACCTGACTGCATACACAGTACGACGCATACATAACATATACATGTCTTTTCTGATGTACACACATTGTACTTGCCTATCATTCCTGCAGCAAAACATTACTCTGTTGAGACTCTGCCGCAGCATAGACCTCCTGCCTATCGGGAACATTATACTACGGCAGGTGGGAGACCGTCAACTCAGCGGTCTTTTTGTGACCGCAGCCTTGGCGGTATGGCAGTCCGACTGCTAAACTCGTAATCGGGCCCTGAGTCCCTAAAGGAATATTCTGAAGATACCTGGGTTGACAGACTACAACACTCTGGACACGGATTCAAAACCAGTTTACAAATACCATGGTGGAATGACTACAACAGCACCATTGCTGAAGAAGCCAAAACTAACAATGCAGTAGAACGATGGCATAACACCTTCTAATCCACACTAAGCAGAACCCAACCACACTGTACAAATCTATGTAAACCCTACAAAAAGAACAAAGGTATCAAGATCTACAAATGGAACAATCAGTAACCCCAGTTAAACCTAAAGTCAGCAAACAATCCAATAGAATGTACGACATGCTACAATGTAAAGTAAACATTTTTACTAGCAACAAGAGTACACTACTTAGAATCAATAACCAAAAGCATATTATAAAGCAAAGAATTTGCTTCGCAACATCCACTAAAGCAAAAGAGCAACCATAACCAGCATAACTAACATTTTTAACAACATATTAAACAAATTAGTTTTATACACCAATCAAAAAACAACTAATGTTGCAAATAAGACTCATGGATAAAATTAATATGTGTAATAGTTAGTTAAAAAATCTAAAACATAATAAGTACAATTCACATAAACTACACCTACCTAATAAAACAGAACATTTCCCCCCCCCAAAAAATAATTTTAATATAACTTATTGTTATTCAGCTGTAGATCTTGCTTTGTTTCCATGTGGTCAAAAATATAATCCATCAGGAAGGGAAAAATAATTTTAAAAAAGCTCCAGAAAATTGAAATAGAAATCCATCAAAGCAATCCAAAGTCTTAATAAACCATAAAAACATGAAAATGGTCAAAAAATAAAACCTTCCAGAAACCTGACACAGCTGACACACATTAACTTTTTTGTAATACTTAGGATGACCAAATTTATAAAGAAACCGTGTACCCTGGTCTCGAAGCATCCTATCAGAGCCTGGAATCAGGTGGAGAGGTGTTCCTTATAAAGAAGTGATCTAACATTTTTCAGCTGGAATGCCCAATAGTAGAGTTGAAAATCCAGAAGTGCAATTCCCCCATCTAGCTTTTTCTTTCTAAATTTTTTTCCATGCTATTCTGGGTTTTTTATAGTAACAAATGAAGCTAACTAACACCCCCATGCAATCGTCTTAGCCATTCCTTTTTAAAATATAGATGGATAGCATTAAAGATAAAGGTGAATTTTGGTAGTATCACCATCTTTATTAAGTTACTTCTACCTAGGATAGAGAGACGTAGATGAGACCATTGAAGGAGTAGCTTCTTTGTTTCCCTTAGATGATGCTCAAAGTTCACCTGGGCCATCTCTGCTAAATTATTGACATCTTTGACCCCTAGATGTCTAATTTCGTCTTTTCCCAATGGATTGTCCAAAGGGCCATTCCAAATCATTACTTATGATTTATCTGTGTTAATTAAGTAACCTGACATTTCTCCAAAACTGGCAATGATTTCCAAAAGTACTGGGAGAGCACATTGGGGGTTCTGTGTGTATATCAGAAGATCGTCCGCATATAGAGCTTCCTTCAGGACCCAGCCATGGTAATGAAAAGGTGCAATTCTCTGGTCTGCCCTGATTCTCCTGGCCAGAGGCTCAATATAAAGATTAAAGAGAAGAGAGGGCAACCCTGTTGTGTCCCCCGTTCGATCTTAAAGTGTGGGGATAAGATACCATTAACCAGAACCCGAGCTGATGGGGCCTTATAAATAGTTTTAATTGCATTAAGAGAATTGTCACCCAGGTTATTACGGTCCATAACAGCCTGCAAAAACAGCCAGTTCACTCGGTCAAAAGCCTTGGCAGCATCGATTTTGGAGATGGCTAAAGGCATATTATAGGTGGATGCAATATCAATTGCAGCAACTAGATCAAGGATCAGATCCCCTAAATGTCGATTTCTCATGAAGCCCTTCTGGTTAACATGGACTAGATCACTGATCACTTTATCCAACCTCCTTGCCAACAGTTGCGCAAAAATTTTATAATCATTATTAAGCAGAGAAATAGGTCTATAGGACTCACATTTTCTAGCATCTTTCTGTGGCTTTAGTGTTAAAGTAATAATAGCTTCATTCCAGGAGGACGGGACTGGTGAAGAATCTATAAAAATCGGGTTCATTAGCTGAATCAGGACTGGCGCAAGCTCATCTTTCAGGAGCTTATATACCTCAGAAGGTATTCTGTCTGGACCGAGAGCCTTCCCATTTTTCAAACCAGCCATAACACTGTCTATCTCACAAGGGAGAAAGCATTGATTGAGGCTCAGCTTCTTAACTGAATCTAGCTTGGGAAGTGTGTCTCCCTTCAACCATTCTTCAATCTCCTCTGCTGAAATCACCGAGTCATCTCTATAGTTGAGAAAATAACTTGACAAATTCTCCTATAACGTCTTGGTCTTCTGAGGAGGTTCTGCCAGTTTCGCCTAGTATCACTCCTTTAATCCTATTCCTAATGTTATCAGACCTAAGGGGTCATTACAACATTGGCGGTAAAAGGCGCTTACCGCCGTGCAGAAGACCGCCAATACACCGCCGTGGAATTCCACCACAGCTATTATGACCCACATCTCGGAATCCGCCGAAATTCAGACACCCACACAAGTCCGCCACACCAAAGGTCAGTGATAAACTGGCAAAAACAAATCCTCCACCATCACGCCAACAGAAACACGCCCATGCTATCACGACCCACAAATCCACGTGGCGGTCTTTCAACTGCGGTATTCCATTGGCGGTACACACCGCCGCGCTCAAAATACACACACATCTCCAAAACACCGCCACATTGGACAATCGAATTACACACACCTGATACACATACAAACACCACTCCCACACACCCAACACAATATAAAACACACACCCACATCACCCACAAACCCCTACGACAAAAAATTATTGACGAAGGCCAGAGAGAGAGCACAGCAAAGACAACCCCACCACACAGAGGCACACAATACCATCACCCACACAACATCCACGCACAAAACACCACACACCACTACACATCACCACACTCATCACCACATACACCACCCCACACATTACCTACACCACCCCATGGCACGGCAAAGACACCCCAGGTTCTCCGAGGAGGAGCTCAGGGTCATGGTGGAGGAAATCGTCCGGTTAGAGCCACAGCTGTTTGGATCACAGATGCAGCACACCTCAATTGCAAGGAAGATGGAGCTATGGCGGAGAATAGTCGACAGGGTCAACGCAGTGGGACAGCACCCAAGAAATCGGGAGGACATCAGGAAGAGGTGGAACGACCTACGGGGGAAGGTGCGTTCCGTGGTCTCCAGGCACAACATTGCGGTACAGCGGACTGGCAGCAGACCCCCACCTCCTCCCCCCACAACTAACAACATGGGAGGAGCAGGTCTTGACCATCATGCATCCTGAGGAGGAGTCGGTGGAGGAATGGACACTGGTAAGTCAAATCTTAACTATCATATCCCCCACCATACCTGCAGGCTATCACACTCCCCCACCCTCACCCCCTCCCCATCACTCCAACTCCTCACTAATGTACTAATAACACAAACCACTCATCCCAACACCAAGCCCTGCATGACACAACAAAGCATGGACACCCCTCACTAAAGCATGCCCACTGCACATACCCATAACACCCCTCCAACCATCATCACACAAGCCCCCAAACAGGAATGCTGGCACTGGGGTACACGCTCACCCACCCATTGCACACCATGACACACACAAATGCAATAATCATGCTTTTACACCCCTGCAGTACCACTACCTAACGTCACCAGACAGGAGGGTCCAGACATCTCCACCCCACCAACAGAAGAGGCCCACAGTGATGACAGCAGCTCTGGCCAACTGGATCCAGATGACCAGCCCGGACCATTGTGGGACTCGGGACAGTCGGTTCCCCTCGCACAGGCACAGCCCAACACAGACCTTCCACCCTCTGGTAACATCAGCACAGCACCCACCCAGCGGGCCCATACCTCCGTACCCAGGACATGTCAATCAGCTGTGTGTCCACCACTACAGGGAACCCAGGATAATCCACCACCCCAACAACAACAGGGACCTGGGGGCAGTGGTAGTGGGCACACGGTCCAGGGGACGGAGGCCCAGGAACACAGGGGAACTGGGAGGGCTGCTGTGCGACAGGGGGCGGACAGGTCAAGGGAACCCACTCTCCACGAGGCCCTCTCCTCCATCATAGGAGCATACCACCACTCCCAGGAGACGATGGCTACGGTCCTGGCCAAGTTTCAGGAGACCCAGCGCCTGCAGGAGGAACAGTATTTGGGGTTCAGAGAGGAACTCAGAACCATCAGCTCCGCCCTGGGCACCATCATAGGGGTGCTGAAGGACATACAGAACACCATGAGGGACACCGTGGAACTCCAAGGGGCCCCTGACACTAGCATGGACGATGAACTGCCCACCACCTCCACCGGTGCTAGTGGACAGGACGCCCCACCACAGGACCACCACACCAGCACCCCACCCCCTGCAGACGGAGAACCACCCCGCAAGCGGTCCCTGAGATCCAGGAACAGGACAGAGCACGATGGCAAGACCCCCGCCAAGAAATGAGACCACCCTGATTGTCATCCCACTGTCCCACTTTGTAACCCTGTCCATATTGGAACTGCCCCAGTTCCACTTCCTATGCCCATATGGGCAGTGCACCTGTGAGACTAATAGACTGGACTCTGCCATGGACTTTCCTCAACCATCACCCCTCACCATTTTACCACTCCCTCCAATATTTAGCACGTCAATAAACACCCTTAAAGCACAAAACAATCTGGACTCAGTCTGTGATTTTGAAAATGTGTATTAGCTATGACAGTGACAAAATCCGTTCACAAATGTAATGTCAACATACCTATGTCACACATCACAAGTCCATGAAGGATGCAAGCAGATGACACACGTTGGTAACCACACCTGTGAAACCGTAATGGAAAAGTACAACTCAGTTACCAAATACTGCTTGAAATTGACAGACAGGATAGAGGTAGAAGTGTGAAAGTACTTGTAGTAGTCAAGAAAGTGTTCTCACCTGTGTGTCACTGGAAATATTGCTGGATGACTGAGTCCCTGTTGTCAATGTCTTCTTCCTCTGCTTCCTCCTCATCACTGTCCACAGGCTCCACAGCTGCCACAACACTGTCATCTGGACCATCCTCCTGCAGAAAAGGCACCTGGCGTCGCAAAGCAAGATTGTGAAGCATACAGCAGGCAATGATGATCTGGCACACCTTCCTTGGTGAGTAGAATAGGGAACCACCTGTCATATGGAGGCACCTGAACCTGGCCTTCAGGAGGCCGAAGGTGCGTTCGATCACCCTCCTAGTCCACCCATGGGCCCCATTGTAGCGTTCCTTTGCCCTGGTCCTGGGATTCCTCACTGGGGTCAGTAGCCATGACAGGTTGGGGTAACCAGAGTTCCCTAATAGCCACACCGGTGCCTCTGGAGTTGACCCATCACATAAGGGATGCTGCTATTCCGCAGGATGTAGGCGTCATGCACAGAGCCAGGGAACATAGCATTTACCTGGGAGATGTACTGGTTTGCCAAACATACCATCTGTACTTCCGGTTCCTGTACACCTGTTCACTCCTGTGGGGGGGGACCAGAGCTACATGGGTCCCATCAATGGCACCTATGATGTTGGGGATATGTCCAAGGGCATAGAAGTCACCTTTAACAGTAGCCAAATCCTCCACCTGAGGGAAAACTATGTAGCTCCTCATGTGTTTCAGCAGGGCAGACAACACTCTGGACAACACGTTGGAAAACATAGGCTGGGACATCCCTGATGCCATGGCCACGGTTGTTTGAAAAGACCCACTTGCAAGGAAATGGAGCACTGACAGCACCTGCACTTGAGGGGGGATTCCTGTGGGATGGCGGATTGCTGACATCAGGTCAGGCTCCAACTGGGTACACAGTTCCTGGATTGTGGCACGGTCAAACCTGTATGTGATGATTAAATGTCGCTCCTCGATTGTCAACAGGTCCACCAGCGGTCGGTACACCGGAGGATTCTGCCATCTCCCCACATGTCCCAGCTGACGGTGCCTAGGAAGGATAACAGCGACCACAGAGTCAAGCAACTCAGACATATGTACCCACAGCTACACAGAACACGAAACATAATCCAAAAAGTTGTCTGTAAGTGTGTTGAGTCCAGGCCTAGCTATGTGTGACGCAGTTGAAAATGAAGCCATGTGGGCCCCTGAAATGGCGGCTGCCTGACCTCTAAAGTGGGACAATGGGATGTGAGGTAACTTCGCTGGCGTTGTACACCGTCACGGTAGGCAGTCGAAGACCGCTGCGCAATGCTGCATTGGTTAACATTGGACCCTATGGGTCCCAGGAGCCAATGACGAAGTGCGCCGGCGGTGATGATACGCACCGCTGTGGACGTCACCGCCGCTGCTGTGACCTCGGTCTGGAAGAGACAATGGCTCGTGCGTCTGGGGAAAGGGCCCCTGCCTTCACTGCACAGGAGTTGGAGAAGCTCGTGGACGGGGTCCTCTCCCAGTACACGCTACTCTACGGTCCCCAGACCAACAGGTGAGTACATAGGGTGCAAGTTGTATGGGCTATGCCTGGGTGGAGAGGGCTGGTTGTAAGAAGGAAGGGGGCAGAGTTCTGCGAGCATGAAGGACTGTGAATGCATGTGCCACATGGCAAGGGCAGGGATGTGGGCCACTCACTTCAACGGTGCAGTTGGTAATGACTTCTCTTCTTCCCCTGTACATGTCATGTAGGTCAGCGCCCACCAGAAGAAGGATATTTGGCGTGCCATCGCCAAGGACGTCCGGACCCTGGGGGTCCACCAGAGACGGAGCACCCACTGCCATAAAAGATGGGAGGACATTCGCCGCTGGAGCAAGAAGATGGCGGAGGCTCAGCTGGGGATGGCCTCCTAACGTGGGAGGGGTTGCCCGTCACACCATGACCCCCCTGATGTTCCGGATCCGGACGGTGGCCTACCCTGAGTTGGATGGGCGCTTGAGGGCATCACAGCAGACACAAGGGGGTGAGTACAACATCATTCAGCGGACTTTGCGCGCAGTGAAGGTGTCTGGGTGGGGGAGGAGGGCTGTGGGTTTCCCTAGGCCAGGGCGAGTTCCGTAGGCTAGGCCCCTGCCGTAATGCAGGCCATGTGGCACTCCACCCCACCTCTGTAGAGTGCCAAGTACAGGTATACATGCCCCTGTGTCATCTATGTGTGCTGATGTCCACCATAGCCATGTAGGCCATATCCCAGGAACTGCATCAGTAGAGCCCAACGGCACGGTGTAGTGCAGGGGGGTGCTGTGTCTGTATTGTCCGTCAACGGTAGCGGTAAGCCATGCACTCAACCTGTCTTTCTTCTGTCGTCCCCCCCCCTTTTTGTGCTCTCCCTGTTCTTTTGTGCATCAGCATCATCAGGCGGAGGTACAGGGGCACCGGAGCACGAGGGAGCTGCATCCCACATGGCCATGGAGGGCCACACCACGGACTCTGAATACACCAGTGGGACGGAGGGCGAGGGGAGCTTCACGGCAGTCACCGGATCAGCAACCAGCGACACGGACTCGTCCTCCGATTGGAGCTCCCTTGTGGTGGCGGCAAAATCTGTGCCCCCCACTTCTACAGGTACAGCCGCCACCCCCCCTACCAGCACCGCCCTCCCAGCAGCCCCTCAGCCTTCACCCCGTGCCCGCTCACCCAGGAGGGTGGGCATCACCTTCGCCCCAGGCACCTCAGCCCCTGTCACCTCTGCTGCCCTCAGTGAGGAGGCCATTGACCTCCTCAGGCCACTCAGTGTTGGGCAGTCTACCATTGTGAATGCCATCCAGGGTGTAAAAAGGGAGTTGCAACACACTAATGCATTCCTGGAGGGCATTCATTCTGGTCAGGCTGCCCATCATCGAACCCTGCAATCTCTGGCCTCAGCACTGATGGCAGCCATTGTCCCTGTCTCTAGCCTCCCCCCTCCAACTTCCTCCACCCAGACCCAATCCCCTGTACCTCTGCCTATCCCAAGCACACCATCAGACCAGCCTGCACACACGTCAACACACAAGGGAAGCTCAGGCAAACATAGGCACCACACATCCCACAGGCACTCACACAAGCATCACCCACATACAGACACAGCAACATACACTGCCTCCACTGTGTCCCCCTCCTCGTCGTCTCCCTCCTCCCTCCCAGTGTCGTCTACACTCTCACCTGCATGCACTACCACTACAGCCACTAGGACCCGCACCAGCACACCCACCACCACACCCCACTCACCTGCACTCACCACCCCCACTACCATTTACACGTCCCCTGTGTCCTCTCCCAGCGTGTCTGTGACGCCCCCTTCCAAAGTACACAAACGCAGGCACACACACACCCAACATCCATCCACCTCACGACAGCCTCCAGAATATGCACCTGCACCCAAATCATCAAGAGTTACACCTCCTACAACCACCTCCTCTTCCTCCACTCCCAGACCCCCTCCAGCTACCCGTACCAGTGTTCCTAAGAAACTTTTCCTGAGCAACGTTGACCTCTTTCCCACCACCCCCCCCCTCCAATTCATAGGTCCAGTACTAGCACCTCAGCCCAAAAATCTCTGGTACCAGTGGTGCCTGTTAGAGGTATGTGGAGTGCACCGGGCACCAGGGCAGCCAGTGTGACACGGAGCCAAAGCACAGCCAGTGCCCCCCGCCTGTGAAGCACCAGAAGTTGGACAGTGGCTGACGGGATAGGGGGAAGACTCCAGCCGGCAAAGCCCCTCACAAGGGTCCCGGGGGGAGTGTCGACTCAGCTGTGACTCCTCCCAAGGTGGGGAAGGGGCAGAAGAAAGCACCAAAGTCTGGGAAGAGCAGCACGGCGGAGAAGGCCGCCATCATCCCGGCTGCCCAGGAGGCCACCGCCAACCCGATCGTCACTGGCCAGGAGACCACGGGCAGAGTCAGTTCCCAGAAGGGCAGTCCCATCGTCACTGGTCCGGAGACCCCCGCCAGAGTCAGTACCCAGGAGGGTCACTGGTCAGGAGACCACCGCCAGAGTCAGTGCCCAGGACGGCAGTCCCATCGTCACTGGTCAGGAGACCACCGCCAGAGTCAGTGGCCAGGACGGCAGTCCCATCGTCACTGGTCAGGAGACCACCGCCAGAGTCAGTGCCCAGGAGGGCAGTCCCATCGTCAGTGGTCAGGAGACCACCGCCAGAGTCAGTGCCCAGGAGGGTCCGGCAGCCACAGCCCCGCTGGCAATGAGGGACCGCCATGGCAAACACCGCTGCACAGGTCAGAGACAGCAAAGTCAAGCACCGCTGAACAGGGCAAGCACCGCTGAACAGGGCAAAGACCGCGGGGCAAGCACCGCTGAACAGGTCAGAAACTGCAAAGTCCAGCACCGCTGAACAGGGCAAGCACCGCTGAACAGGTCAGAAACTGCAAAGTCCAGCACCGCTGAACAGGGCAAGCACCGCTGAACAGGGCAAAGACCGCAATGGCAAGCACCGCTGAACAGGGCAAGCACAGCTTAACAGGGCAAAGACGGCCATGGCAAGCACCGCTGAACAGGTCAGAAACTGCAAAGTCCAGCCCGCTGAACAGGGCAAAGACCGCCATGGCAAGCACCGCTGAACAGGGCAAGCACCGCCAACTCAACCACCGCTAGCCCATGTGCGGCAGGGGCAGTGACGGAACCAGAGCCCCCCTCCAGAACCAGTGGAGAACAGCATCCACTACCTCAGTCCTTAACAGGATGAAGCACTCTGGGCACCAGTCCCCCTCCAGAACCTGTGGAGAACAGCATCCTCCAGAACCTGTGGAGAACAGCAAACTGGAATGGCATGGCAAGCAAAAAAACTGATGGATTAAACCCAGATCTGTGACTGGGGGTGAATGTTTGATTTGCTCTGCATTCCGTCCATCTTCTGTTGTTTTTACATTTGTCGCCCCAAGTGGGAAGGGTATACCCAGACGTGGGTCCCGAGCTTGCTATGCCACCAGATTCAAGCTAGTCTGGCTGACGAAGGGTGATACCCTGAAACCAGTCCCAGGATGCTTGTTTCTGGTTCAGGGAGGACCTGGCCTGGCAGTTCGGGCTGGACTGTTCCCATGGGGAACAGGGTCAAGACTGATTTGCATATGGCTGGGTCCAAACTGGAATGGCATGGTGGGCAAAACAACTGATGGATTAAACCCAGATCTGTGACTGGGGGTGAATGTTTGATTTGCTCTGCATTCCGTCCATCTTCTGTTGTTTTTGCATTTGTTGCCCCAAGTGGGAAGGGTATACCCAGACGTGGGTCCCGTGCTTGCTATGCTACCAGATTCAAGCTAGCCTGGCTGATGAAGGGTGATACCCTGAAACCGGTCCCGGAATGCTTGTTTCTGGTTCAGGGAGGACCTGGCCTGGCAGTTCAGGCTGGATTGTTCCCATGGGGAACAGGGTCAAGACTGATTTGCATATGACTGGGTCCAAACTGGAATGGCATGGCAAGCAAAAAAACTGATGGATTAAACCCAGATCTGTGACTGGGGGTGAATGTTTGATTTGCTCTGCATTCCGTCCATCTTCTGTTGTTTATGCAAAGTGCATGGGCAGTGCAGGGGCCCCCAGGGGTGCCCCGGGGCACCCCCTCTGCCAGCCTTTCCCTGGTGGGGAAACCCGCCAGGGAAAGGCTGGAGGATTCGGAAACATTATCTGAGGGGTAGCACGGCTGCCCTGTCAGATGATGTTTCCGCCCGCCGCCAGGCTGCCTGGCGGAGGAAGCCTGGAGGTGAGTGAGGGCTGCATATGGCGGCCCTCACCATGTTCATTATGTGGCATGTTGGCCCGCCATGCCGGCTGGCGGTTTCACCCATCAATCCCGGCATGGTGGGCTAACCCGCCATGTTCATAATGACCGCCAAGGTCTTTAATCAAGGATATTATAAAGTCTTTAATGTTGTCCCCTTCCATACCTTCTGGAATGTTCAGAAATCTGAGATTGTTCCTCCTACAGTGATTTTCCAGAGACTCCAATTTCTTCCTTAGATCCTTTTCACTTCGTTTCAGTGCTTGAACCTCATGAGAATTAAGCTCCACTTCTGCCTGTAATGCCCCTATAGAGGATTCCATAGCCCCTAGTCTCTCCATAAGAGTAGTAATTTTCACATCTAGACCATCGCAAAGCCCCTGAATTTTAGCTTGGTTAGATTCAGAAATGGCAAATTTGTCTCTCATTTCATTCAGTAACGACTGGAGGAGGGAGTCCGTGCATGCTACATTGGTTCTATCAGACTCTACCTCACACAGGAGCACAGAATCCCCCCGAGCTGTATCCTGATCTATCTCCTGCATAACCAGAGAGTGCGGCGAAATCAGCAGAGGGGGTAGAGCTTCCACCAAGTTGGACATACCTGCAGGCTTGTTTACCAAAGAGGTGAGTGCTGTCTGAGAAGTGCAGGACGGGTCTAGTATTTTAAAGAAAGACCTGAGGGAGGGGGTAACTTTTTGCCGCCCGGAAGTAAAACTTGCAGTAATTTTACCCGAAGGGGCTTGAGAGTCTAAAAAAGACCCCCCTACCTCAATTCGCAAGTCTGAAGGTAGCCTTCAAAAGGGGCAACTTCTGCCCTCGTAGCCGTGTTCTGGCCTCTGGCCCAGATGGGCGCCTGGGGATTATGCAGAATGGCTGGTAGGGAGAGGCCTGAGAAGAGGGCAGCTCCCAGATGTCGAAATCACCAAAAAGTGGCTGCTCCGAGGCTGGCTCACCTCCTGGATCCTGATGCAAGCAGGGCAGAGCCAGAAGCAAGCCTGTGCTGGCTCTGCCTCTGCTACCCTGGAAATGTAATCTGTTCGCCGCCCCTCTATACTTGTGGAGGGACCAGGCAGCCCAAATCCAGCGTGGGCACAACTGTGGATCTGCGCCCATCTGACGTACTTCAAGTAGGTATGAGGGAGGAAAAACAAAAAAGAAAAGGAAAAACGTAACAGAGACTGCAGCGGGAGAGACGGTGGCGTGTAAAGCAGAGGGCGGGGACCGCGAATGTCACTCTAGCGATCCGCCATGTTCCCGCTCGTCTCCATCCCATTTAACACCTTGCACACACTTATGTCCATTCACTCCTTATTATACTTCCCCTGTTAATTAAGTCGCTGTCAACCACTTTAGTTGTCCACCATGTCACATCTGAAAAATCAAAAAATTTCTAAAGATGAGTTTAGAGTCATGGTGAATGAAATCATAAGAGTAGAAACACAATTGTTTGGAGCCCAAGGCCAGCATACTCCTCTCATGGTCATGTAATTCACTAACTTTAAGTACCCAGAGTATCTGAGATGTAACACTGTCAATGTGTATTGTTGGACCCAACATCACAACTACCAAGGCCCATCACATGCCATAAGACTAAATGGTGCCTGTAAGTCTTTCAGTCTCATAAAATCATCCCAGGACTCATGGTATGTCTTAACATGTGAATGTATGCTCAAACCTAAATGGAGTCTGCCTACAGATATGTAATACCCAATATTTGTTGTGTGTGAAGTAGAGGGAGTGACCTGGCTGCAACTCCCAGGAGACCCTGTGTCTGTAATTCCTAGCACCAGCCTAGTATTCACTTACCCTTATACCCCTGTTTGTTAACTCTCTGTTGAAGTGTACTCACCTGGGAGGATACCATTTATTAAGTGTGAAAAGTAGAGGGAGTGACCTGACTTCAACTTCCAGGAGGCCTTGTGTCTGTAATTCCAACTACCAGTCCAGTCACCACTTGCCCAAATCCACCTGTTTGCACAGCCACTCACAACAACCCCTGTAGCAACTGATGCTACCCCCTTACAAGCGGGGATGTACAGCAAAGAATCCAAGAGGTGGGGATGGCAAGATATCATCACTGCCAGAAATAAACCTCTTCACTTTAAGTTTTTGTTTCTTTCTGTCACAAATATTTTTGTATGTAGTAGCACTGCCATAAATTCACCATTCACAAACTCATTGTCTGTTGTCTTACATTCACATTTAGCCATGTAGAAATGCTAGACCATGTGAACCATATGATGATGATCCAAGGTATTTGTGAAAGCAGGGATATGTTGCATATATGCCTCAGGATCACAACCGTTCCACAAACACATACACACAAGTGTCTTGTCAAAGAAGAAATGTTATCAGAGCATAGGCTGTCAATATGTCTGAAACATAGCAAATCATACATGATTGAATTATACGGGGCAAATTATCAAATTTACAGGTACAGACCTCCAGACCATGGAAGGAAGGATTTATCAGACATTGTCCTGTAGAACAAGCAAACATTAAAGTGGTTTATGTCATCAGCTGGAGCCACATTGCCTACCACAAAAAAGTAATCCAACATCATATAATGCAAGAGCAAGACTCAGACAGATGGCAGTACAACAGTTTCTGATCACAGGGTCATTACAATCCAGTGATTCGGTATCTGGTGGTATGACGCAAACAAATGTCACTGATGTACCACAGGCACTTTGGCCTACAATGAAGAAACACATTAAAAGCTAAAGACAGTTCATACAAAAAGATTGTTTGGCCACTGTGAAGGGAATCTAACATGAATTTGAGCTAGGCCTAAATATTTTCAGACCACTTGATGACACACATGATGCAAATGGGCCACTACACGACAAGGAACAAGTCCAAAGGAGTCTTCTGCACTTCCATCCTATCGCTGTGTAAGCTGTCTTGGCACAGGTCTTCTACACCCAAAGTCTGTGACCTACATTCCCAGGAACAATCCATGTCCACTTTTTATGTCCGAACAGCATCACATACCTGCCAATGTCACAACTCTGAAATGCCCAGATGAAGATGTCATTGTGAAGGTACCTGAACAAAGAACAAAACAAGGAGTACACATATGGAACCATACATATGACACAAGTCACATTGCAAACATCTGTCGAACAAAGTACATTACAATAAATCTGACACAAACAAAGCAACATCATCAAGATGTGGATGTGTCAAAAGCTACCTCATCAAACACCCTTTGGCTGATTTCTCCTGAGCATCAGCTCCCTAACTGTTTCCAAGAATGAACTCCACACATTATCACAACTACAGTTCATTGTAAAGTCAAAGTCATGACATCTCATGACATACTTACACTCATGAGAAGAATCTGTCGATAATATCTCGTTGCAAGTCAGCCCCTTTCTCTTCACCACTATCATCTTCATTTGGCATTTCTAAATTCTCATCCGGTGGCACCACAGGCTCCCCCTCCTCTGGGATGTAAGGGATATTCCTCCGCCGAGCGATATTATGGAGCATGCAGCATGCCACAGTGATCTGACACTCTTCCCTGGGTGAGTACAGGAGGGCTCCCCCAGACCTGTTCAGACAACGAAATCTGGCCTTCAGGAGCCCAAACGCCCACTCCACTACCTTCTGTGTTCTTCCATGGGCCTCATTGAAGTGCACTTCCCCTGGCGTACTTGGATTCCCCAGTGGCGTCAATAACCAAGGAAGGTTTGGATTTGCTAAGTATCCTGTTTACGAATGAGACATAAGTGCAACATTGAGTTACTCACTTCATGATTGTAGCACATGCCAATGCACACACAAAATCAGGACAGATGTTGCTTACATCTGCCCTCTCTGGTTGCAGTTGTGACATCAGCTGGGGTATGGTGCTGTGTTCCGCATTACAAAGGAATCATGGACTCAATCTGGGAACTGGGCACAGACGTTTGAGATGTAGAGCTCCAACAAGCAGACAACTTGCACACTGATAGAATGAAAGTGCTTCCTGTTGCAGTGGAATTGTTCACTGGCCTGCAGTGGAACTAAGGCAACATGTGTTTCATCAATGGCTCCCACCACATGTGTGAGGTTAGCAAAACCACAGAAGTCAACATTCACATTGGCTAAATCCTCATGTTTGGGGAACCTGATATAGCTGGCAATGTGTTCCATTATTGCTTATAACACATCTCTTAACACAACACTGAACATAGATTGGGATATACCACTAGATATGGCCACTGTATATTGGAAGGACCCTGTGACCAGGAAGTGTAATACCGCCATGATTTGAACAATGGGTGGTATGCATGTTGGATTAGTGTTTTCAGGTATCAGATCTGGCTCCAACTGGCAACATAAATCCACAATTGTTTGCCTATTCAAATGGCATTGTTTGATGATGTGACGTTCTTCCATGGCGTGAAGGTGTGGCAATGGACACTGAGGTTGTCGCTTTCTACCTCTCCCAGGCTGTTTGTGAAAATACATGAGTTGGGGCATTAGACACTGGGTCCACACCAACATGCATGATGTATAGCAGAAAAATCATGTGACCAAGCATTTCTGACAGGAAACACATTACACCCAGTACACATCACAGCTGTCAACTACACAATGGTCAAAAGGGACCCCCATTGTTGCCAACACGTGTCCATAACATGAATTTGGGCAACACCCAATTATCTGCTCCTCAAATTGCCCTCGAAATTTAACAGTCAATTCCAACCGCCAAAAATACCGCCAGCAGAGGTGGACAGTGCACCGCTGCAATATGCCATATGTGCCCAGCAATACACTACACTGGTGATTGTGTAGTATAACCTACACAACAAGGCTGCTTTAGAATGTTTGTGGTGATCCGACACATATATTGATGTTGTGAAGCATTTATCAGGGCCTACTCCTGTATTTCCAAATGCCAAAATGGCAGTTGCCTGACCTACTTCACTGGACATTAGGAACCGCCCACGGCCGCCAGAAAAAGTTGACCGCACGGTGGGCAGTTCCAATCACGGTAGATACAGCCATAGGCTAACGTTGTTGCCTGTGACGGTCACGTGCCAATGGCTGTGGCCGTCGGCGATGATGACTGTGTATGTGGCATACATGTAGGCTGCGTTTTGCAAAATCACTCACTTGACTCCTGACACTGCTGCGATTAACACCTCCACCACTTCAGCTGCTGTGTTCCACCTCTGGGAGTAATAATGCCAGGAAAGGGCCCCTGCCTTCCCTCCTAAGGAGCTGGTAAGAGCCTCATAGGCACATTTGACTCTGTTCAACACCATCCTTTCCTTCCTCATAGGCTACAATGTGCTTCTGTGTGCCAGTTAGACTTTTTGGGTGCCCGTTGTCACATTTTGTGTGCTATACATGGGATGCACATTGTGCAGGTAGGGGAGAAAAGTACTATATGTATTTCAGATAACATTGTGTAGTGTGATGTGTGATAAGGTCTAGATCCTCCTTGTGTTGCCGTCATATCTAGCCAAGGAGACTTTACAGCTATACAGTGATTTATCTGTGGCTATTGCGGTTGTAAATATCAAATGCCATATATGTGCATCACAGCATGAGCTGTAAATGAATACTGTTTGAGTTATTTAAGAATCTTGTTAGCAATGCGTATAGTGCCACAGAGCACTCAGCCCACATCTAGCCTTGGAAAACCGTTGTATGAGAACCACAGAAAATCACTGTGCCCTTTAGAGTAACAAACAAGCCACAACCCACAGAGAAGATGGGCACATGATGTACTGTCATGTATGGAAGTGATGGAAATTTGAGTGTCATGTAGGTTCTTTATACTCAGCCTGCAGAGACCAGGGCCTGTTATATGAATCTCCCAGTATGGGACAAAGGCTAGGCTGGGGCAGAGGTACTGTGGCTATGCTACTGTGGCTTCATTATATCCTATGGAACTCGTAATACGGCGGACGGAATATCTGTCACATTTGTGATGGAGTATCCCTTCTGCCAAGATCATAATCAGGCCCTAAAATGATTTCCTTTGAGAAAATGCAAAATCCAAATGTGCACACAATACCTCCTGATCCATAAACCTGTAAAATAAAACAAAACACCCACCGACTAAAACAGTATCTTCAAACATAACATAAACATCAAACTTAATCTATAAATGGGACATTACATAACATAACCGGCTATTACCTATAATAATGATACATTACTAACAAACCCTAACTAAAAATGATCAAAACTAGCAATAAACCTTCGAAAATCACAAGACAACACAGTGGGCCTGATTACAACTTTGGAGGAGGTGTTAATCCGTCCCAAATGTGACGGATTTACCACCAGCCGTATTACGAGTTCCATAGGATATCATGGACTCGTAATACGGCTGGTGGTATATCCGTCACATTTGGGACGGATTAA
Organism: Pleurodeles waltl; assembly: GCF_031143425.1. NCBI lineage: Eukaryota > Metazoa > Chordata > Amphibia > Caudata > Salamandridae > Pleurodeles > Pleurodeles waltl. Next base: position 1,805,528,836 of record NC_090444.1, on the reverse strand, counting down.
CACCTTCCTCCAAAGTTGTAATCAGGCCCAGTATCTTTAAATCTAACATAAACATCAAAACTAATCCATTCAAAGGACATAACATATCATAACACAACATGCTATTACCTATAATAATGATACATTACTAATAAACCCTTACTAAAAATTATCAAAACTAGCAATAAACCTTCTCAAAATCACAATACAACACTACAACTACTATTTATTACTACCCCCTACATCACCCCTACTCTCAAATCCCTATTAAAAAACCTTAGAAAAGGTCTTACCGGCACCTACCTACACGTTACTTTGAGGAAAGCAAACCAAAGATGAGACAAACAGACTACAAAATGTAAACTAGCAGTAAAATGTTTAAATAATATATAAAATTGTGAATAATGTAAAATATGTCAAAAAGTGCTATGAAAATATGACACAATTATGCAAGGCATAAAATAAATAGCACTATAAAAAATAGTATTATTTAAATTATACTTTAAAAGTATGTAAAAATTGTTTAAAAAATGTAAAACAACTGTAATGTACAAAAAATACATGTACCACTATGTTAATTTATTTTTTAAATGCGGAAATGTGAAACACTGTTTAAATATTATTTAAATGTTTTATTTATTAACAAAAGTGTAATACAATACTGTTTAAATATGACAATTCTTTTCTTTTGTGTAAGAGTATATATGTATAAAATACATATTGTATATCTGCAATAAATATTACAAAAATGTGAATAAACTGTTTTATGTACCTTCATTATTGTAAAAACTATAAATATTAATTATGTTTGTGAAAACTGCAAAAGCAACTCCTAATTAAACCATTTTGGCAAAGGTGTTGAACAATAAAGGGATTACATTTACTATTCCAACTCCATTCTAAACCATTTTAAGGAAGGTTTTAGAGACACTAAAGGGGTTACATTTACTATTCCCACTCTATTCTAAACCAGTTTGAGGAAGGTGATGGACACTAAAGGTGTTACATTTACTATTCCCATTCCAACCTAAACCAGTTTTGTTGAAGTTGTTGGAAAGTAAAGGGGTTGATTACATTTACTATCCAAGCTGCAATCTAAACACTTTTGGGGAAAGTGTTGGACACCAAAGGGATTGCATTTACTATTCTCATTCCAGTCTAAACCATTTTGGAGAAGGTGTTGCACACTAAAGGGGTTACATTTACTATTTTTGAATAAATATTACTTTTAACACACTCTTTCATAAGAAATGTTTCATATATATTTAACATTAATGTCATCAAATTAATTATTTATCATTAATATTATATTATTTACCTATTAAATGTAAGAATTTTAAATAAGTTAAAATATTACATAAAATCAAAATAAAACTGCTTAATAAATTGAAAACATTATTTAATGTTATATATGTAATATATTATTTATAAATAAATATCGCATGATCATTTATAATAATCACACACATATATATGTAAACAGTTACCTAATTTATAACACTTAAAAGCAATTTGTATCTAAGTAGTAAGAACCAAAATCTATTAAATTAATAATATAATACATTGTAAAAAGTAAAATTATTAATTTTTAATATACACATATTTTAATGCATATTAATTACATTATCAACATATAAATTAAACATGTATTTTAATACATTTTAATGACATTATCAACATATAAATTAAACATATTAAAAAGAACATTTCTAAATACATTATTTTACATTTTGATATATAATTCTCAAATAATGTATACACAAATTATTTAAAAATCCATATTAAGTTACATTTTCACAAGTAAAAAGAATCAAATATTGTTATAAATTTTTAATAAATGAAAATATTCATCTAAATATGTATTTTCAACTTAAAATAAATGTTTTTGCTGAACATAAAAAATATTAGTTAAATGTCCAAATTATCTTTTTTTAACAAACTATCTTACAAATTTTCAAAATATATTAAACTATTTACAGACAAATATACGTACCTTTTGAAAATAGAGCAAATCTACATAAATTTAAAACATAATTTAAAATATTGTAATTACAAATTTAAAAAAACAAAATTAAAATAATAAAATCTGAGGGCCTGATTACGAGTTTGATGGTCCATGCACCGCCATGGCGGAGGTGGTCCGACTGCCATTGGCTTGGCGGTCAGACCACAGAATTACGATGCTGGCAGACCCACAGAGGAAAGACCGCCATGGTCCTGTTGGCACCGCCAGACAGCACAGACTGCTGCGGTGGCGAGGCAGGCCAAACAGGCCGATGGAGCTAGTGTTTCCATCAGACACATTATGGTTTTCCACACCGCCACCTTCACAGTAGCAGTCCAACCACCATGTTCCAGCAGGCGGAAACAGAGAGCATTAAGGAAGGAACTCACTTGCAGGCAGCATTACACGTCCTCTGCCGCCATGGAGCCAATCACATATGTCCTGCCACTGCTGACCGATGAAGCCCAGAATCCACGCCGCTGTGGATGCAACCAACATTAAGAACACACACCTACCTGTGTCAGAAAGCTCAACAACAGATCACCGTGCTGTCATCCAAATGATATGGGGGTCACATTAGGGTCACGATGTACACTTGTCATTGTGTCCACAGTCGGAATCGTTCACAGCAAATGACACATTCACAGCCATCAAATCCCCCCTTTGGGCAGGTCACTGACACTGCACTGAAACACTCCACAAAAACACACATCTGCCCATCTCAGGCACAGGGACAGTGCAGTGTACGAAACATTGTGTCACATAACTGCAACACCACAGCAATATACATATACCAACTCAACTGACACCCTCACATTCTTCACATGCTTTGGATTGTCGTCAGATTGAAGACACATATGTATGGATGTGACATAGAACACAAATACCCCTTCCATGAAACATCCTTGTAATGGACCCACACATCACTCACATTGCAACACAATGGAGCATCAATGGGATGCACAATAGTTTGTGAAAAAAATATCCAAAGCTCACAATGTAAACAATACCTGCACAATAGGGATGGAGGCATCAGGAACACACACAGAAGGAAGTTGCCCTGAGACGCATTTCAATTTGCACATGCCCCTAAAACACCATTTGCACAGGAACTGGCCCTTCATGTATCTCAGGGACAAACAATAGTAGAGCCAAGTGACATGCCTAATCTGTAAGTGCAAGTCAAGAAATCACATACAACAGCAACAGCATGGCCATACATCTAGATGAAGTAGCTGAAAGATACACACATCAAAATGGGCACATGGTCAGTCAAATGCAAAGGAAGCTAGCACAATTGAACACCCTCCAAGTGTGGACAAACAAATCTCTAGCTTCCACACATGAGACAAATGTACAGTCCAGGGGAACAATTCTAATGCCATACATGCTGATATTGGCCAACACAGGATGAAATACTTACCATAGCAAACGTAACACCATGCAACGACACCCCAATTGGATTAACAAACAAATATCCATTCAGTGAACATCTACCCTTGTCTTGGGCGCTGTCAGACCCTCGGTCTCCTCAGTGCTTCTGAGGCACGGCCCCTTTAAGGAAACAGAGCATGTAGGCTATAAATGGTGTGCAGCATTTAGGAATACCACTCATCTTCTGTACTTGCTGCTGGTGTTTCTGGTGAGACGTGCTGTTATGTCTCTTCTCGTGGCATCTTCGGACTACATCTGACTTCCTGCTTTTCTGTTATCTTTGCAGGATTCTACCGGCAGCTCGGTTGGGCCCCGCAGAGCTTCCCCTCTCCAAACATTTGTTCTTCGTTGGATAACAAGCTTGTTGCGCTAACTTGTTTGAACCTTTAATCTTCATCTTTGAGCCTATAAACATTCTTACTCTTGACACTCTTTGGATTCTGGAGTATTGCTCGTCTTCAAAAGTGTTTGTTATTGGATGAGGTTTTTTCATGGATAACATTACTCATAGCCCTGCCAAACAAACGGAGTCATATTACTTGGACCTGTGTTTCACTGCATATGCTTTTGAAGTCTATATGAACATAAGATGTGGTTGTGACCTTTGTTATATTTTCTTGTCATCTGAGTTTTGAAATTGACTTTCCATTAGTATTATACAAGGATATGAAGTAATACTCCTGATGAAGTAAAATGCAATGGATTAAGTAGTGATTTTCTATTGCAGTTATTTGTTATAGCCAGAACTATCTGTTCTCTTACTCTGGATAGTTTGAGAAATCATTTGTTTCTAGGAGGTAGCTCTTCATTCAATGTGCCCTGTGAAATACAATAGGAATTCATATTTTCATCAGTATATTTATATGTACTCGGTGAATTGTTTTAGGCGTGATACTTAACTTTTCAGTTTCATTTAAAGATTCATGAATCAGATCCTACAAAGCGACCTTAACACAAAGATAGGGAGAAGGGATGTTAAGGTAAGTCAATGTTACCTGTGAGTCTAGTTCTGGATAACTATATAATTGAATATGAAGGATTAATGGTGATTTCTTATTTTATCCATGCAGATAAATCCACCATGACAGAGGTGACTAGAGGTAGCCTGGTGACCTAAAAAATACATCCCCTCACCCTGGGGAATCAAGCTGACTCCGATATCTTTATGGAAACGGTTTGGGTATTTGGGAGCCAGGGTTCTATCGTCATATCTATTTCACCCCTGCAAACAGGTAGGAGTCTGACAGGAGACACTGCCCGCAAAGTCAGATATTGCAAACAACAGCAAATGGATCAGCAATCAGGGTAAAACACACACAACTATAGGCATACAACAAAAGTTACAACATAAAATTAGAAACGTAATAGCAGGACAAATGTGTAACCAACAAAACAACAACTTGAGTTTATTGCAGTCAAATGCTTAAGATCAAAGGCCATAAGCCAGTCCACATAAGTTGATGCATATAACTGTGTGACAACATTTTAGGGAGATATGTCTCTAAAATCCACAATACAATGAATCAGCTAGGCCCAAGGAAATCACCACTACTGTCTGACACCCCTTACAGTGACATACTCTGATTGTGAAATTAGAAGCCATTAGTCCTTTGTATGTTGGAGAGGCCCAGGGATTTGGAAGTACTTGTAAAAGGGCCTCAATATGTTGCCCAATGGGAAGCTACATCACTATCTCCACTTTTGTTCCTGAAAACCCAGATGTCCGTGGATGAATGGTTGTACACAACCACATGGGATTCCAGCATAACTGCAAGTCACTCCATGATGCATGACAACAGTCAGGTAACAAACCTTCCCCATTTCACATGTGCAATGCACTTTGCCACATGATGCCACATCAATGGCATGGAAATGCACATTGTGTGTAAAAACGTTAGTCCTACCTGTCATGTCCCTCATTGCTACTGCAGTTGTACATGCCAAATGATATGCAATGATGGGTGAGGGTATGTGTGAGCCAACAATCAATGGTGACACACTCCTGTCTGTGGCACCACTTGAAATTCAGCCCCATTGCATATGTCCAATTCCAAACACAGGTTGCAATGCACATATATGTGAGGGAATACAGAAATCATCCCATGAACACAGGTAGACCGTGCATAAAACAGCAATGTACACATTTTGTCAAAAGAGAATGGGACACATGCTAACATGTCAGTGCAAGGGATGTTGGCAACAGTGATGGCATGGGGAACGACTTCACTCACAAGCCTCTCCTGAACACTTAATAAATGTTTGGTATTACATATCTGTATGCAGACTTCATTTAGGTTTCAGCATAAGTTAACATTTTTGGGACATACCATGAATCCTAGAATGTGTTGCGAGATTTCCAGGCACCCTTTGGACATATGGCGCATAATGGGCCTTGGCAGCTGTGATGTTGGATCCAATTATACAGACTGACAGTGTTAAATCTCAGATACTTCCCATATTGAATGTTGGTGAGGTACATGAACAAGACAGTGGCAAACGCTGAGCTGTGGGCATGTATGACATTTAATTTTTGTGACAGCTTTTCTGTTGCAACTTACCAGACTCCACTCCCCCAGCTATTCCTGTCAAGTATTCAGGATGCAGGACAGCCAAGACCTTCTCCTCCCAGAGAAAGAGTGTTAATGGGGCACTGGGAGGGCCACTGCCAGTCTTCTTGGCCTGCAGCTGGTGCCTGGAGACCAGGGAACGGACCTTGCCCCTGAGGTTGTTCCACCTCTTCCTAATGTCCTCCTTTGTGCACAGGGTGTTGCCTACAGCATTCACTCTGTTGACTATCCTGTCTCACATTTTCATTTTCCTACTGAGAGGAGTGTGCTGGACTTGGGCTCCAAACAACTGTGGCTCTGCTCTAATTACATCCACCATGGCTCTCAACTCATCCTCTGAAAAATGTGGGTTTTTGGCCCTTGATTGGAAATTAAAGGGGGTGACAGTGACTAGCGAAACAAGACAAGTGAATATGGGATTAAAAAGAATAGATAATGTGTGTGAAGGGTGTAAAATGGGCCTATATCCAAGCTGCCTCACCGCTGGCGGTCTGCCTTTTTTGCTTGGTGGACAGCGGGTCACCTGTATAACTCGTAATACAGTGGTCTGGGGACCGCCAGCGTGGTGTTCTTTTTAGGACAGCCAACATGGCGGCCTGGAGGTCACACCGCCAAACTCATAATGAGGCCCTTACATATTTATATAAATTAACATACAAGCAAATTACTAACCATCCATTTTAATCATCTTTCCACCCTTTTCCCCTAAAAACCCAACATGCTGCTCCAATAATATGATCACGTTAACATTAATTATAACCATTAATAACATTTCTCATACATTTTTTTTTTTAAATGTACACAAATAACTAAAAATATTTACGAGATACTAACACAAAAACTAAGTAAAAAAATAAAAAACGTACAAATTACCCATAACAATAATATATATATATATACATATATATATATATATAAATATATATATATACACAACAATATTTTCGCAAACAATATTTTTACAACAATATTAAAAACAACACTTTAAACAATATTCTTATCTTCACTATCCCTGTGTATGATCTTTTTGTCATCCCGTTGTTCTTGACACAATATTTATGTATCACAAGATTTCTATTTGATATTTTGTCCAAAAATCTGATCTATGAAGAAAGACAAATGCCGGGGTGAAGCCTAAGTCCAAAGTTTGTAGGTGTTTCTCTTATTTTGGCCCGTATGTCTGGATATCTTTGCCTAGAAATATAAGAAAAATCACTTCACATTTGCTAATTTAAACTAGCCCCAGTGTGGGAATAATACATACCACAGAAACACATTTCAACTTATTTGTAGTTGGTGGCCAAGGAGTTTTCATCATTTATTGCAGGTATGTTGTGTAGCACACTGGCATGTCAGCTTACTTATGAGTCACTTGAGAACACTAGTTACAAATAAGGCAGCTCACATGATGTATGTTTGCCCTAAGGGCTGTTGGAGGCTGGAAAAGGGACTTTTCACAATTACATCAGTCAGTATCTAGAAGGTGGGAGCAGAGTGGTGAGGGTAGATCAGTCTTACTTTGCAAGGGAAGATGACAGGGGTGGGTCTTTGTTGGCAAACTGAAACTATCATTTTCACGTTCTTTTTTTTCTACATTTATCCATTGAATCATAAGCTTTTTTTTTTGGAGGGGGTTCACCTTTCAAATGAGTCATGATATCATGATTCACCCTTCTTTAGGGTTCAGCTCACCTCTAAGCACTGTGGGTTATTTTCAATTATCAATTGGTGTGGCAGAGATCATAGATCTGTGGATGATTCACATGTAGTCATCTGCATCCAGAAACCCTGGCTTTGGGTAATCAAATGAATGTCTAAACAGTTAAGACTTCAGCAGTTTCCTAAAACAGAGGCCTAGGTTTGCTCGCAGTGACAGATTGAGGGTGTCCAGGAGGTGACATATAGCCAATAACCTTCCTCATACATGTAAACTAGACCAGGTTACCCATGAAACAAGCATGATCATTTACAGAATTAGGACTAGAATAGAATAGACAACTCTTGAGGTATAAGGGAGAAGGTGCTGTTAATGTCTTTGCATCTCTGATAATCTAGAAAGAGCTGTTTACTGGAGGTTCCCGGTATAGGGTAGGGATGTTTTGAGTGTATGATTTGAGTACAGAAACATGTCCAGAGTGCATCCTTACCAATTAATGTGTCTGGAGGTGTCTCATGATGGGAAGTTAGGAAGCATGGTAGCTGAGGCTGGTCTACCAACCCAGGTATAGAAGTCACCCACAATAATGAGAATAAAATTAGAATCAAAAAGGTGGGTCAGCCATCCAGCTGGCATGACCATCTCCACTACTCAGTCACATGCAAGCCAATGATTTCATACAACATCTTTGACATACAATATGCTGCATGCATCTAGGCTATTACTCACACTGAGATCATCGACCAGCGCACAGGCCTCAACCACTTCCTGGTAGAAACTGGCATTGAAGCTTTTCCCAAACAGAATGTTCTCTCTCACTGTGGCAAACTGTATCCAAGGCTCCTGTGCCAGAAAGCCGAATCCATCCTCTAGATTGGGGATAAATACAGAGCCACCTTTTCTGAAAAAACAAAACAACACCAGAAAGACATACTGAAGTGCAATGACTCAAGCAGTAAAAGATTGTCTTCACAGTGCTCGAGTACATAATGTCAGAGGAATTATGTTTCTTTTCATGATAGTAGAATAGAAGTTATGGGTGAGTAATCTGTAAGAAAGTACTATTTACAAAGGTTGTAGATCTTGGGTTTCTTCTGTCTCATGCATTCTGGAGCCTCATTTGTACCTGAAGAACAATTAAGTATATTTGTATACATGGCACCCATAGGAATGATGCCTAGGCTCTTTTGCAGTTACCTCTAACTGCAGGGTGACAACATCTGCTGCCACTAACAAGAATGACTCAAAGGCAGTACGAACATATCAGACTAATTTTCTCAGATTTAAAACTGAATGCAAGCCTAAAGGATGTTGAAAGCCTTTGATATCCCTATAAATATCTCTATGTGAAGTTAATGTCACATGTTTGAATGCTCAGTCTCTCACCCTTCGAGGGAGATGTAATGATGCTGGGGAATATAAACATTATTCATAGACACATTTAAATAGCTGACTAGGTCGTATGTGTTAAATTCTTCTAGGTGGTTTCCAGACATTAGCATATCCAGTTTCACTGTGGATACTCAGGGGCATATTTATACTCCGTTTGCGCCGGAATTGCGTCGTTTTTTTTACACAATTCCGACGCAAAACTAACTCCATATTTATACTTTGGCGTTAGACGCGTCTAGCGCCAAAGTCCATGGAGTTAGTGTCATTTTTTAGCGTGGACACCTACTTTGCGTTAATTATATGCAAGGTAGGCGTTCCCGTCTAAATAATCGACTCCGAGGCATGTGCGCCGGATTTATACTCCCGGGCAAAATTCAAGCCCGGGAGTGGGCGGGTAAAAAAAAAATGACGTACGGCCGCTTCTGCGCTGTTTTTTAGCGCCTGCAAAAGGCAGGCGTTAAGGGACCTGTGGGCTCTGAAGGAGCCCAGAGGTGCCCTCCCATGCCCCCAGGGACACCCCCTGTCACCCTTGCCCACCCCAGGAGGGCACCCAATGCTGGAGGGACCCATCCCAGGGACATTAAGGTAAGTTCAGGTAAGTGTTTTTTTGTTTTTTTTTGTGGCATAGGGGGGCCTGATTTGTGCCCCCCTACATGCCACTATGCCCAATGACCATGCCCAGGGGACAGAAGTCCCCTGGGCATGGCCATTGGGCAAGGGGGCATGACTCCTGTCTTTGCTAAGACAGGAGTCATTTCTATGGGGGTTGGGAGTGAAAAAAAAATGGCGCAAATCGGGTTGAGGCGAAAAAATTGCCTCAACCTGACTTGCCCCATTTCTTGATGCCCAAGCCCCATATCCCCCTACACCGGCGCTGCCTGGTGTACGTCGTTTTTTTTAACGCACACCAGACGGCGCCGGCGGCTAACGCTGGCTAACGTCATTCAATAAATACGGCGCCCGCATGGCGCTTCACAATTGCGTTAGCCGGCGCTAATTTTTTTGACGCAAAACTGCGTTAGCGCAGTTTGGCATCAAAAAGTATAAATATGGGCCTGAGTTCATCCCAGTCAAAAGCCTAGGGATGCTAAGGCAATTCTAAATCATCCATATTTGTTCAATGATAGAACATTGTTAAGATTGCAAATGGTGTACACAACAAAATCCCAAAAGAGAAAAAGTGAGTAGGTTAATTCTCCTACAATTTGTTTGCAATATGAATATATCTGAACATACCAATATGGAATATTTTTAAACCACTTTCATCTTTGTAAGGTGAATGAAACAAGTCAGCTTAGTTGGTTAATATGTCCTACTTTTTTACAGTCCTATGAAACTGCAATGAAGTTGTAAAAAAGTGATATGTATAAACAAAACAATTACAAATGTGTGTTTGTGTGTGCACCTATGTGTGTGTGTATATTGCGTGAGAAAGAAGTGATTCATGGGTGCTTTTTCACTTGAGTGGGGTGCAAGTACCAGATTTTGCTTCAAGCTCCTTGAGTCATTTCCACACTCCTCTCCAGTGAACCCTGCAGTTACTGTGGGAAACCCTGGAAAGACTGAGCAGTACCTAATGACCCTTCGGCGTATGAGTCGTTTAGTAATTACCAGTAGAAGCTGGTGTAACCTCAGATGAAGCCCTGCTTTACTTTAAAAATGTTATGTTGAAATAACTTTATTCAGTCCTCTGAATCAAATAAATAGAGATTTTAAGAAAAAAGAAAGATGGGGCTTTGACTAACGTATTGGGAGTATCTTTATACTACATAGTGCTGCATTCCAAAGCACACCTGAATCCTTAACTGGTTTCAGTCATTGGAATTATTGTTCAAGCAGAAAATTGTGTTGTTGGGATGGAAACGTTATCTACATGGTAATAGACGTGCACCCGTACACTGAGTGCCCAACTGCACTGATGTCTGAATCCCTAATGCTGATTGTTGTTGTCATAAGATAACACAGATTGTGCGTGTGCACCATGACATTAACCTGTCTCACGGATTTCGGTCCTGTTGGACCGGGAGGGACACCCACAATGCTATTCCCATGGTGGTGGAAAGCTACCGCCTTTACCAGGATCTAAGTAGCATGAGCGCAGTGTTGGAAGCATACCTTGTAGTGATCAGTAGGAGTGACCAGGTCATTTTTGCCCTGTGTCACTGGAGTGAGGCTTGCAGTCTCACTCCCTTTTAAGAGTTCTGCTGCTGTGTGCTTAACTTACCCTTGGCCTACACCAGGTTGGTGTGAAGTACTGCACACTGCAGAAGTGATGTATCTGCACTGCATGTATGTCTGCCTGGGAAGGGTGCCAGACAGACATAATGCAATACTCAGTTGTGCATGCATGGGTTATGCCTGTGCTGGATATCCACATGCCTATGAGTGGTACAGTACCTGAAGGATGTAGTGCTGTACAGTGCATGCAGGATAACTACATTTGCTGGGTGTATGTGTTCCTGAGTGGTACAATACATGAAGGAATCAGAGCTTGCATATTAAATGCATATGCTGGATGTATGTGTGCAGATGAGTGGTACAATACATAAAGGATACAGTGCTGGGCAGTGCGCTCGTGTTAGATTCAAGTGCTGGATATATGCAGGCCTTTGAATGGTACAGTACATGGAAGTGTTGTGAAGTGTGTATATGATGTATAGCTGCACTGGGTGTATGTGTTGCTGTGCAAGTTACAATACATGGAGGGTCTTGGGTTTCATTTCGGGCGACTTGGGCATGGGGAAATATCAAGGGGAGGTAGAGAGATCCCTCAGGTAGATTTGTGGATTGCTGCGTTCCAGTAAGATGGGTGGAACACACATGGGGGAAGGCAGGACCAGGCTTCCCCTGTACACTTCAAAGGATGCTCTTTGATACAGTGAGAAGTCACAAGGAAGGGACCTGGGCACATCTCAGGAAGAGGATGGGGCTGATAAAAGAATCATAAATAATAAAGCTGGGGGCTCTGTGCTAAAGCTTGATGCCCATTTTACTATGGGCGACTCTCATGGCCTGGGTTGTGGGACCATCAGCTTTGGAGAAACTCCTGCTGTGACAGACTGATTTTCAAGAGGAAGAGGGAGCAGAAGAGCATATACTTCAAAAGAAGCCGAACCCTAACATAAAACCTCAAAGACTCAGACTGTAAATCACATTTGGTGTCTGGAAATGGACACTGGAATTATGTACTTCTTTGCAGAAATGTAATTTTGCTTGCCACATAACCCATTTTTTGCAGCAGAACCTGCAGATTTTAGCAAAAACAAATGTTTCTAATCCAAACTGTTCAAAGGTTACTGAAAGGGCAGTGACACATGTTGCCGTGTAGTGGAAGGCCCTTTGCCAAGCTTGACTGGTCACCTTTCTGTTGCTCATTGCTAAATTCGGTTGTTAAACTGGTACCAATGCCCAGACAGTGTCAAAAAGTGTGAAGATGACAAAATAATGAAGTAATACTATCCCAAAATCGGCCACATTACGCTGCATAATTTGCCTTTTCTTGCCAAATAATGTACTCAACCCTGCTGCAAAATTTGGCCTCGACTATAAGAAGGGGAAGTAAGGACTCCAACAATAGCCATCTGCCAAAGAGCTGCGTGAGAAGGGGAAGCTCTGCGATACTTGTGCCTGTGACCGGACTGCGGGGCAAGGACTGCTAGACTCCCTGCTGCCTGAGGGGGCATTACCTCAGGAATGCAAGACCACCAGCCATGGAGCCTGGAGCACCTGTGCCTGCCTGCTTACTAAAACCAATGTGCCCTATCAGGAAGTGGAGAGCGTTAGAAGTAGTGAGATCCAGTGGGGAGCCCTGTCGAGTGGATTCCTGGTGAGAGGTGTAAGAAACGGCTGCTGCACCAATTGGATCTTTGTTGGTGTGCAGCACTGAGTCGGCCACCCCTGTATGCCAGGTGGGGGCCACTGTGAAATAGCTCCATGTAAGACTGCCAGGCAGTAAGGGTGCAAGCCTTGTGCAGTAGCATGTGGTGACTCCGTATGCAAGGAGGGGCTGCCAATAAAAAGAGTGCATGCAGTAAGGCCGGAAGACTTGTGCAGTAGTGGTGAGGCAACCCCAATTGCTAGGAGGAGCCACCAATTAAAAGAGCACTGCGTGGTAGGGGCATTGTATGGCAGCAGTGCAGCGACACCAGATGCCTGAGGGGTGGCTGTGGATAACTTCACAGTGCTGATTGGGCTGGAGTCCATGGGTAGTCGGTTGCGGTGACTCCGTATGCCAAAGGGGGTCAATGGGAGCACAAGGGATTAAGGGCCAGATGTACGAAGGCATTAGCGCCTCGCAAACAGCGAAAAACGCAGTTTGCGAGGCGCTAATGCCCTCACGCGATGCAGAAACACATTTTGCGAGTCGGAACCGACTCGCAAAATGTGTTTCCGACTCGCAAATAGGAAGGGGTGTTCCCTTCCTATTTGCCACTCGCACCACGATGTAAGTTGATTTGCGACCGCTAATCAACTCGCAGTTACCATCCACTTGAAGTGGATGGTAACTCATTCGCCTTTGTGAATGCTCACAAAATTATTTTTTCAGAGCAGGCAGTGGTCCTCTGAAAAAAAACGAAACAAAAGGTTTCGGTATTTTTTTCTATTTGCAGCTCGTTTTCCTTTAAGGAAAACGGGCTGCAAATAGAAAAAAAAAACTGCTTTATTTAAAAGCAGTCACGGACATGGTGGTCTGCTGTCTCCAGCAGGCCACCATCCCCGTGAGTGCCTAGACTCGATATGGGGTCGCAAACTGCAACCCACCTCATAAATATTTATGAGGTGGGTCTTTGCGACCCCATAGCGAGTCGCAGAAGGTGTTTGACACACCTTTATGCATACCAATTTGCGAGTTGCAAATCTGGAGTCGGAATGACTCGCAATTTGCAACTCGCAAATTGCTTTCTACCTACATCTGGCCCTAAGACTTTTCCTTTCCTCCGTGTCAGATAAGTGTGGACACCTTGGAAGTATTCGTGCACCTTCACCTAGTCAAGTGACCCAAGAGAGGATAGTCGTAGCCACCCCCCTATCAGGTGTTGAAGGAACCTTTACCTTGCAGGGCGAGCCGTAGAGCACAGCTGGTCACTTCAGCAGCATGAACGCAAGTGAGAAAGTCAGCACCTGCTCAGTACAGCTCCCTGTGGAGAATTATCTAAGCTTCAATCAATCATTTTGAATTTGTATAGCGCAGCCAATCACCCGTGAGGGTATCCAGGCACTGTGTTCTTGCTGGAGTCAGTTGAAAAGCCAGGTCTTGGTTAAATTTCTGAATTCCCGGAAAGAAGATGCTGTTCAGTGTAGGGAAAGGTCATTCAAGGACTTGGCAGTGAGGTAGGAGAAGGAACGTCTTCCACTGTTCCTTCAGCAGATATGGGGGTGTGAGCAAGGAAGGAGGAGCGCAGGTGTGTGGGGTTGGTGGAAATTCAGGCAGTGGTTAATGTATGCTGGATTCTTGGTCATGGAGGGCTTGTATGAGTGTGTCAGCATCCTGAATTGGCAACCTTTCTGGATGGGGATCCAGTGGAGGTTCCCGAGGTGGGAGGTGATGTGGATCCATCTGTGGAAATCATGGATGAATCTGGCAGCTGTGTTTTGCATCGTCTTGAGTCTCTTTAGGAATTGGGTAGTGAGTCCTGTGTAGAATGCATTGCCGTAGTCCGCCCAGCTGGTGACTAGGGCTTGAATGACAGCTTTCCAGGTGTTGATGGGAAGCCAACTGAAAACCTTTATGAGCATTTGAAGGTTGTGGAAGCAGGCAGAGGTGACTGCGTTGATCTGGTGTTTCATGGTGAGATTGCTGTCCAGGATGATGCCAAGGTTGCAGGTGTGGTCTGTCAGAGTGGGTACAAGTTTGCAGGGCCACCAGGTGTCATTCCACTGGGACGTGTTTTTTTCCTGAAAATCAGTACTTCCGTCTTGTTCGTGTTGAGCTTCAGGCAGTTGGCTTTCATTCAGTGGGCAACGCTCATTATGCAGTTGTGGAAGTTGGTCTTAGAGGGGAAGGGGTTTTCTGAGAACAAGAGGATGAGCTGGGTGTCATCTGCGTAGGATATGATGTTGAGTGCATCTGCCTGGACCACGATATGGCAGTCACTTGATAAGGGTGTGGTGAGATGTCAAACACTGATGAGAGGTCAAGGAGGATCAGAGCCGCTGTCTTTCTCTGGTCAAGAAGGGTCCGGATGTCTTGTGGCCAAGTGGTCTCGGTGCTGTGGTTGGCGCAGAAGCCAGTTTGGGAGCTGTCCAGCAGGTTGTTGCTATCCAGGTGTTTGGTGAGTTGATGGTTGATGGCTTTCTCAAGGACTTTGGTAGGGAAGGAAAGCAGAGGCATGGGGCAGTAGTACTTGAAATCACTGGGGTCCGCAGGGGGTTTCTTGACGAAGGGTCTGACTTCTGCATGTTTCCACTGGTCAGGAAAGGTGGGTGTGGTGATGGATTGGTTGAGAATGGAGGTGAGTTTGCTGCTGGTTTCCTTGCTCATGAGGTTGAAGAGGTGGTGGGGCAGGAGTCTGTGGGTGCTCCAGAGTGTACTATATGAAGGCTGTGGTGCTGTGTGGTGAGCTGTTGCCATCCAGTGAGCGGATGGTTGTGGGTAGCATCTGTTGGCATGAGGAGGCTTTCAAGGTCGGTGGGTTGGGGTTTGAAGATTCTGTAAATGGTGGCTATATTGTTGTGGAAGTAGTCCAGCAGGGTGTTGCAGAGTTCCCGGGAAGGGAAGATTGTCTTTCAGTGGCTGATGAGCAGGAGAACTCTCTGACAATGTTGAAGAGTTCCTTGCTATGGTTGGAGCTGGCTTTGTGCGGTCCACCAGGGTGAATCTTTTCATGCTTTTCAGGCATTGATTGTATTTGTTGAGGGCTGACTTGAAGGTGGCTCGGTCTGTGGGATATTTGCTGGTGTGCCATCATCTTTCTAGGCATTTGCAGTTGCGTTTCATGGTCCTGAGTTCTGGTGTACACCAGCTGGCTTGTTTGAAAGATTTCTTGGTCTTGGCAGGCTTTATAGGGGCAACTCTGTTGGTGCAGTTGGTGATCTAGGCAGAGAAGTTCTTGACGGTCTGTTCCAGGTTGGTTGCAGGGTCGGGATGGGTGCTGAGGAGGATGTCCATCTATTGGTCTCTGTCACTCTGTTCCAGCTCCGGTGGGAGGGCCTGGGGGCTTGGTGGTGGGGCGAGGGGATCCCGCGATGGTGAAGTGGATGGTGGCGTGGTCGGTCCAGATGAGTTCAGTGACATGACTGTACTTGACTCTGTCGCTGGCAGTGAAGATTGGGTCAGGTGTGTGTCCTTCACTGTATGGGGGTAGGTGACCAGTTGGGTGAGGCCGATGTTGCTCATGCTTTCCAAGAGGCTGGTGGTGTTTGTGTCTTTGAGGTCGCTGAGGTGGAAGCTGAGGTCACTGAGGAAGATGTAATGCTTGGAGTCATTGGCGAGTGAGGCAATGAATTTCGGAAAGGTGTTGCAGAAGCTGGGGCATGGTCCAGGTGGTCTGTAGGCGAGGGTGACCCTGATGGTCAACTGCCATCGGTTTGAAGTTGGAAGTTGAGGTGTTCCATGATTGGTGTAGTGTTGTCTTTGGTGGTGGTGTAGCGGATGGTTTCTTTGTGGATGGTGGCAATGTTGCTTCCGTGTTTGTTGATGTGGTCCCATTGTCTCATCATGTAGCCACTGGGCAGCTTGGTGGTAGTATCAAGGGTGGAGAAGGGGTTGAGCCAGTTCTCTGCGATGAAGAATACGTCAGGGTGAGGGTGGTAATGGTGTCCCAGATCTCGATGGCATGTTTGCAGAGTGATCGGGCGCTGTGCAGGAGGCAGTGGAGTAGTTCTGGTGCGGTAGTGATCGGTGAGGTGGGTGTGGTGATAGTTTTCATGAGTGCAGTCCTGAGTTTCAGGTGGAGAGACAGTGGCAGCGGATGAATGGTCCTACTGTTAACTGAGATGTGAGGCAGCAGCTATTGTTGTGGCATACAGGGTCCATGGCTCAGAGTTCTGCAGAGGAGTATCTGTGGGTGGCAGGAGGACCAGGCTTCCTGACGCTAGGTACAGTATAGACACAGATGGGATCAGGTGGGCTTGTGCTAATGTGTTTTCTCCTTCTGGTAAGTATTCAAAAACACTTCTTTAGACCCAGTGAGGAGCATGGTTAACCGCATACAACCATTCCAATCTCAATCAATACAACAACAAATTTAAACACCATGACCAATGTGGCCACGGAAACAAAAACTCCAATCTGTGGAAGTTTCAAAGATTTACTTTATAACCACAAAGCCAAAGTAATGTAAATTGTGTGCAGGATCAGGTTATACAAGTAAAGGAAAACCATGGGCTGACCAAATCTACGAAACAGGTTTAATCTGCTCAATATCAACACCATTAAGCATGCCAAAAGAATTACACATACTAGAAAAGAAACAATTAGTGCAACAGAAATATATTTCAAATTATTTGTTGATGACACTAGTCAAGCCAAGTTCACAGATCAATTTAACAAAGTAGAGGGATAAGGTGTTGGGACAACCTACTACTATCACAAATTAGGACAAGCTTGTGTGGGAACAGGCTAACATATGTGGACAAAAGCAAAAAGAAGAAGACAAAACAAATTCGGAAAAGTCATCTATTTCGGGCTAAGTTAGTCTAACTATAAAAATAAAACAGGCAGCTGTCAACATGCTAACTCTAACTAGAAAAACAAGAAAAGGGAACAATTACCATTGCATTTGAATATACTTCTCCTGGGCTCAGCATGCAACTCAGATTTGTCAGCAAAGCAATAAATCTTTATCAAAGTCCATTAGAAGCACCATTCGGGGAGAAAGTTCAAAAATGGGCTGCACATGGAAATCAGGAAAGGCCCAAGGGGACAAGTGAACAATACAAGGATCAAGTGGGGACTTCACAGCAGATTCAAAAACAAGTGGGAACTGAACTGTAACTTAAAATGTCCATCCCTATTCTGTAATACGCAAAACACTTCTATTAGTCAATTTGATGACTCCACATTATGCAAAAAGGGCAATATCCAATGAGAATTAAAACACAAGATGAATTGGCAACAGCGATTAAGATTCACAGGTCTGGGTGAAGTCATCTATCCTTCCATTTGACACTGGCAATAACTAGCGACTCTGTACATCACTCGGTACATTCCAACATCTTACCATAGCTCACAATAGATCCAACAGTTCTCATGAGAACAGTTTAACAATGGTGCTGCTTTAGTTTCCAGTCCTCATGTACTAATGTTGAAACATCCAAGGTGGCTGTGAATTAAACTTATACATAATACAATAGGACTCTACTCTTCATGTGAAACAACCTAATGTAAAAAGTCATGCTAGAGGGAAAGAAGATGACTCAACAATTCATGTTACTGCAGTATGAAAACTTCAGGCCTAGTTAGGCTACCACAAGAAATTAAATGCATTAATATTGTCATTAATAAAGGACACATAGGCCCTCATTCCTACTTTGGCGGGCGGCGGTCGCCGCCCGCCAAGCAGGAACCGCCAGAAGACCGTACCGCGGTCAAAAGACCGCTGCGGTCATTCTGACTTTCCCGCTGGGCTGGCGGGCGACCGCCATAAGGCCGCCAGCCCGCCCAGCGGGAAAGCACCAGCAACGAGGAAGCCGGCTCCGAATGGAGCCGGCGGAGTTGCTGGTGTGCGACGGGTGCAGTTGCACCCGTCGCGATTTTCAGTGTCTGCCAAGCAGACACTGAAAATCAATGTGGGGCCCTGTTAGGGGGCCCCTGCAGTGCCCATGCCAGTGGCATGGGCACTGCAGGGGCCCCACGACACCCGTTCCCGCCAGCCTGGTTCTGGCGATGAAAACCGCCAGAACCAGGCTGGCGGGAAGGGGGTCGGAATCCCCATGGTGGCGCTGCTTGCAGCGCCGCCGTGGAGGATTCACAGGGGCAGCGGGAAACCGGCGGGAAAACGCCGGCTTCCCTTTTCTGACCGCGGCTTTACCGCCGCGGTCAGAATAGCCCCAGAAGCACCGCCAGCCTGTTGGCGGTGCTTCCTCCGTCCCCTACCCTGGCGGTCTCGGACCACCAGGGTAGGAATGACCCCCATAATATGCAACCATGCATAGCAGACAGTGAAAAGTGCGACGGGTGCAACTGCACCCGTCACACTGCCTCAACACCGCCGGCTCCATTTGGAGCCGGCGCCCATGTTGCAGCCGACATCCCCGCTGGGCCGGTGGGCGGAAACCAGGAACCCAGCGGGGATCTCCAAATGGCCACCGCGGGAGTGCGGCCGCATTGGCGGTCGCACCGCGGTTACAACTTGGTTGTTATAATAAGGGCCTATATTCCTCCTCTTCCCCATTGGCTTGCCTGTCATCGTCTTCTGCCCCCAAAAAGAAGGACGGCATAGTACCACGCTTCAGGTGTTAGAGAGTAGTCAGCAGTCCTCAGCCTGCTGCTTCTGTTCCCTTGTTTGTCTCAGTCACCGTCTCCCTGCCTTCAGTCGCCAATGGCCACCAACGACTCTCTTCTCCCCTTTTTCTCAGCATGAAGCTCTGGGGTGGTCACCTGCAATAGGGTTTGATAAATTCCTGCAGCAAGAGCGCAGGATTATGGCAGGATTAATGTGGATGTGAATGGACCGAGCCTGAGGTGCTACTGCCATTTTAGCCAATTATGTCCACCCCCCCAATATTTATCATTCTTGAAAAAAGATTCCCAAAGTAGGGGTCTATTTCTAGAAATGGTGTAACTGTAAGCATCTCTTTGCAGCACGTAGTGTAGTAGATTCACATGCACCCGCTCTCCTCCACGGACATGTGCGGCTCTGTTCACACATCTCTTTTCCCCTAAGTCATTATCTATTTTTTTACAATACACATGTGCATATTTTACTGTTCACTCACAGCTCCACACTAATATCACCTGCTGTGTGGAAAACAATATAACATGGAGTTGATGCCCATGCGGATTGTCAGTGAAGGCAGGAGTAATATACCTTGTGACTCGAAAGACTTCTTCGAAGTAGAACAACTTACAAATGTCCAAGACCAACACTAGATGGCACGAGAGTATGCAGAGCATGTGTATATACAGCAACGAATAGTATGAACATCTGGATTTACACTATTGCTCAAGTTTGAGCATCAATAACTCACTTGAAAGGTAATCTCAAGCACAGCAAAACATAAAAATGTTATAACCCTGTGTCACTAACAGTCACTAACATAAGGATAACTGGATGCTACTCCTTTGTTTGATGACCTCTTCTTGGGTTTTGAGACCTAAAGTCACACCATTCTCCAGATGGCCTTTTACGTTCCCATTTAGTAGCTTCCACCGTCAGTATAAAATTCAAAAGCTTAGTGTCCTTTACCAGGGTCGACCAACTTCTAAAGAGGGTCCCTCTTGTTGTCTGTAGGTACATTTCATTCAATGCCAATCTTAATGTGTCTTTTTTTGCATTAAGGGGGGCATTACGACCCCACCGGTTGGTATAATAGTGGCAGTAGTACCGCCAACTGGCTGGCGGTCCATACCGTCATATTATGACATTGGCGTTTTGCCCAAAGCCAAAGCGCCAATTTAACATACCGACCGCCACATCGGTAACGACCGCCGGGCTGGAAACTACTGTCTCCAGCCCGGTGCCCGTCACTAGGCCCACCACCATGGTTACAGTGGCTTCTGTACCGCCACATAAACCATGGCGGTAGGCACTATCAGTGCCAGGGAATTCCTTCCCTGGCACTGATAGGGGTCTCCCCCACCTCCATCCTCCTCACCAGAGTCCTCCCCACCCTCCCCCTCTCAAACCCCCCCCGGCATGCACACACCTACAAACACAACATACACACTCATACACATGCATACACACATTCACCCAGGCATGCATACATTCGTACACTCACACACAGAAACACTCACAAACATACATACTAGCACACACGCAAGCACACAACACAGCATACACGTACACTCACAACCATTCATGCACACACGCATTACACACACATGCACGCACACAAACAGAGTCACACACACCCACCACACACACAAAACACCCCCTCCCCTGTTGGAGAACCCGACTTACCTGCTTGCAGGGGGTCCTCTGGCAGCAGACGGACACTGCGCTGCTGCCAGCAGCAGCGTCCACCAGCAGAACACCGCCAGGCCGTATCATAGGACATGATACAGTCGGCGGCGTTCTACTGGTGTGACGCTGCTGCTGGCAGCAGCACCACCTTACCTCCGTCCGCCGCCATGGCTGTAGCCGGAATTCCGCCAGCCTTCTGGCGGAATTCCGGCTACGGTCACATTTTGGTGGACGGTTGGTAGCCACGGCTACGATATGTTGGCGGCCGTCACTATGGCGGTAGGTGGCATTTGCCACCAATGTTAGAATGAGCGCCTAAGTGTTGATCCCCTAATAATTCCAAGACATTGCTAAGGTTATTTCTCCAGTGCTGAGCACAGCTAATAAGCTGGATCTTCAAAAAATTGATTTTACACAACATAATATTCTCCACAATTGGGTCTCCAGTTTATATATACTAGTGTAGTGATTAATTTGAGTCTGTGCTTGCAGGTGGGACCCACCCGCACTCATTTTTGGGAAACAAAGCTTATTTTTAATCAGCATACTCTGGTCCAAAACAACAGAGATAAAGGCTGAAAAGGAGTAAGAAGAAGGAAGACAAAGACAGAAAAACAGTGCTAAAAGGAGATAGCAAGGATGAAAAAGACCCTGTAAGATAGAGCTAAAGATGCAGGAAGTATATGGTGGTGGATGAAAGGCGCATGAGATGAAATCAAGATCAGACATTAGCATACCAGTCATTTGACCGCAGGCTTCTGAGAAACGATATGGCCTCAGCACTTATTCTTTTACTGTACTAGTCCCTTTACATGAGAGAGCCATACCAATGATATACACCTCAATAGGGACATTACTTTAGAGAAATATGATTTTATGAGAAATAACAGTTTGGATGCCACACTGTTTATTGCCCTAGTTTGGGCCATGGTCACGCTTTTCCTTACAAAGACTGCTCGCCACATTGATTTCCAGTTTAACCTATCATCATGTGTGATACCAACCTACCTTCTATGTAATACCCATCATTTCTGCAAATCAGATGTTCTGCTTATGAAACACATGCATAGCTTATTAAACTAACTAAACGGCATTATATTAGTTAAATTCCATTGATAGTTGAATTGTTGACAATACAATATTTTTCCAGTTATTTGAGTGAACATTATAAGCCACCCACAAATACCAGCCATCCACAAAATGTCGTCCTGAGTGCTTATTACATCAGACACTCACAAGAAGTGTTGCTGAGTGCCTGGCATTCAGGCACGACAAAAATTGATTCTGAGTTTGTGAACAAGAGGGTGGGTTTAATACTGCACTTTGACATGCAGACCTAGCATTCTTTCCCGGGGTGTGTTGTATGGTGACACCAGAGACCATCCCAGTATGACTATATAGGCATGTTCCTAATAAGGTAGCTGAGAGGTCATGTGATCTCTGCTGCCAGGATCTTTCACAGGAGCATGGGTTCCTGATCCCACTTTCAAAACAAAACTGATCTGTTCAGAAAGTAACATATGAGTTACATCTTGGCCGTGTGAAGGTATTCTAGAGGTACTATGAGTGGAAAGGAATGTGGAATTTGAAGGGTGTTTGTATGCACACCAGGAGGGATCGGTTGCTGCTGGTGTGGAAGCTGGGTGCTTTGTCCATCTGCACTTGAATACATTCTTCAACAAATCACAGTGTAAGTCCAGCACAATTCAGATGAGTGATCTGCTAGCTTTCCTGTAAGGGATTCTATGGTTTGCTGTGGTACATGCCCATCCACCAGATACTATATAAGCGAACAGAAGAAATCAACTGTAAGTTCCATGTGAAATCCTTAGCTTTGGAGCCTTCAGAGTCCAACATCAAATGGCAAAGGAAATCAGTGGAAAGAAGTGTTGCAAGGATTAGGATAGCGACCCTGAAGAGTGAACTTCTTACAGGAAGATCCACCTGTGTGCCAATGGAAAAGCGCGAATGTCACAAAGGAACAGGCCTATATCTACACAAGGCCCTAAATATTAGCTAGGGGGTGACAAATATATTGAATTGCAGTTATGAAGATGAGATTCTATGACTGTCTGTATCACTGTGTATTTTTTGATTTACTAGCAGGAGTGGAAGATTTTTCTTCAATAGGCGCACATGTAAAAAATACGAATGTAACAATTTTGCTTTCTGTGCTCAACATAAACTCGAAATTATGCGCTGATTTTATTAGGGCAGGACATTTTCCCAGTGATGAAGGCCACCATGCATGTATCAAAATAGTATGAGCTATTCCTAGAATGAGCACCTCTGTCTTGTCGATGTTAAGTTTCATACACATTTTTTTCATCCAGGTTGCTACATCTTTCATATAATCAAAGAAATTAGTCTGCGCCAGGGAGAAATTGTCATTCAGGCAGGTTATAAAGTCCAAGTCGTGCACTCTAATAAAAAGGGCCAACAGAGCCATATATCTGTTAACCAGGGTTGGACTCAAAGACAACCCTGCTGGATACCACACCCAGATTTGCTATAGGTTGAAGTATAAAGTGGCAGCATCACTGCCTGGCTACTACTCTGCATAAATGACTTCAGACAATGCAAAGCCAGTTCTTTTAACCATTTCTAGTTAACCTAAGAAATCAGTATGTTATGTGACGCAGTAGCTGCTGAAATGCCACCACCCTTTGGTCATTTGGATAGGCCTTAGCAGTAACTGCAGTTAGGACCAACCTCAGAAAGGTTTGGAACTGAAAGAGCTGGAGGTGGGACTTGGTGGCACTGAACATAAACCCCAAGCTGTGAGACAGGGAGATGATAACTTGGGTATGGGCTAGACATTCCTGTCTGTTTGCACTCTCGACTAGCCAGTCATATATGTCGGAGGAGACACCCCTATCCAGGCTGAGGTGGACAGCTAACACCTCTAGGCATACAGTGAAAACCCTTAGGGTTGTAGTGACACCCAAGGGCAACACATTGAACTGGTAGTCCTGGCCACTTACCATGAAACAGAGGTAGTGCCAGGGAACTGGATGGATGGGTATGTGGACATAGGTAACCTCCAGGTCTAGTGTGGCCATAAACTCACCTTGCTGCAACAGAGGAATAACATCCTGTAGGATGACCATATAGAATATGTTCCGGATGTATGTATTTCTTGAGAGGCTGGAGATCAAGGATTGGCCTCAGGGAGCTGTCCTTCTTGGGAATGAGGAAGTACAGGGGCTAGAAGTCTTTGCCCCTGTTGGGGGGCACTACCTATATAGCCCCTTTTAGAAGGAGCGACGAGAGTTCTATCTATAGTAGGTCAAGATATTGTAGGATGAGGACATGTGTGCAGGATGGGATGTTTGGTGGCATTAAAGTGAGCTTGTGTCAGTAGCTATGCTTGACAGTAGTTGGGACCCACCGGTCTGTGGTGATTTCCTCCCAGTGGGGAAGAAATCATTGAAGCCTCCCTCCGTCAGGTGCGATGTGATCAGGGGGAAGTGTGGCAAGTCAGTGTTTGGAGGTAGAAGCTTCCTTGGATGGGTACTCCGGAAGGTGCTGTGTGTATCCTCTACATGCTTGCTGGTGATAGGCCTTTTGCAGTCATTAGTACAACTGTGTTAGATCAGAGCAGGTAACTTTTGAACCACCCCTTGCTTGCTGCCTTCAAAGTGTGCCCCTGGTTGATGGTACTTGAAGAACACCCATGGATCTAGCTATGTCTCTGTCCTCCTTTATTTTTTCCAACAACTCATCAACCTGTGGGCCAAAGAGGTGCTCCCCGTCAAAGGGCATGTTGATGAGGTGTTGTCGAAGTTCTGGTTTAAAACCAAAAACAGATAGCCAGAAGTGGAGGATGATAGAGTTGTTTACCCCTCTGGCAGCCATGTTAGCTGAGTCTAACGCACACTATATGGTGGTGTTAACTAGGCCCTTGAAGACATCTTGGTAGGTGGTGGTGTCATCTGGGGGAAGGATTAACAGGAACATGCTCGAGGTCAGGGTCTCCTGGGAGCTCCTCAGCATAGGTCTCCCATACATTGTCTGTGGGATGAGGGTAGACAGGGGCCTCAAAGTCTCTACACAAAAGTTCTCATTAGGGCTATGTTAGTCAGAGTAAGATTCCAGTGACCCCTGTGGTAAGTCATATTGAGTGGTGGAGGTGGAAGAAGAGGTGGAAGAGGAGGTGAAAGACTATAGAGAAGCATTTGGTTGTGGAGTGTCCTTGAATGAAAGCCTCTGCTTTTTTGGTAAAGTCTTTCCAGAGATGGCTGACATCTTGCTACTGTAGGGATTGATAATAATGCACCATTACCACTCAACGAGCTCATATTGGATGGTGCCAAGGAGTGGGCTTATGGGCCAATAGGAATCAATGCTTCTAGCTGTCTCCCATCTCAGGTCTGACACTTTGCCTCAGTGCCAACCACAGCTCAAAAGTGGCAACCTTACTGGTGGGGGACAGTGGTTTACGAACGGCCATGATGCCCAACCCCTCTTATGGTGTCACACACTCAACTGGTTCTGACCGCGGAGGCGATGCTGGACTTCTTATCCCCCCAGAGGGCAGCCCATGATCAAGGAACCCTAAAACTTTAAATCACACACTGCGCTCGAGGGGAAGGGTGGTTGGGACAAACTAAGAAAAGGCGGACTTGCAGCACCAGTCCTGCTCTGCTGCCGTGCAACACTGCATAGGAGTTTCTGCAGTACCTGGACCTTTTGTGTTGGTGTGAATGTAGTGCACTGGAAATAACAAGAACAGTAGTTTAGCAACAGTTCTCAGAATACAAAGATTACGTAGTTATTCACAGTATTGTACACTTACAGGCGTAACCACAAATACTGCATGAGAGGGAGCAGGTACAGATCAATATTTAAGGTTGAGTTTCTGGCACTCCCAAGAATCATTTTATATATATATGTATTTAGGGCTGTATTTATACTTTTTGGCGCACAACTGCGCCAACGCAGTTGTGCGTCAAAAAATTTAACGCCAGCTAACGCCATTCCAAAGCGCCATGCGGGCGCCTTATTTATGGAATGACGTTAGCCGGCGGAGCTGCCTGGTGTGCGTCAAAAAAAATGACTTACACCAGGCAGCGCCGGCGTAGGGGAAAATGGAGCTTGGGCGCCAAAAAATGGGGCAAGTCAGGCTGAGGCAAAATATTCGCCTCAACCCGATTTGCGCCATTTTTATTTACTCCCAACCCCCATTGAAATGACTCCTGTCTTAGCAAAGACAAGAGTCATGCCCCCTTGCCCAATGGCCATGCCCAGGGGACTTCTGTCCCCTGGGCATGGTCATTGGGCATAGTGGCATGTAGGGGGGCACAAATCAGGCCCCCATATGCCACAAAAAAAAATTTAAAAAAATACTTACCTGAACTTACCTTAAGTTCCCTGGGATGTCCCTGGGGGCATGGGAGGGCACCTCTGGGCTCCTTCCGAGCCCACAGGTCCCTTAACGCCTGCCCTGACCAGGCGTTAAAAAATGACGCAAAAGCGTCTGGACGTCATTTTTTTTGATCCGCCCACTCCGGGCGTCATTTATGCCCGGGAGTGTAAATACGGCGCACATGCCTCGGAGTCATTTTTTAGACGGGAACGCCTACCTTGCATATCATTAACGCAAGGTAGGTGTCCACGCTAAAAAATGACGCAAACTCCAAGATCTTTGGCACTAGACGGGTCTAACGCCAAAGTATAAATATGGAGTTAGTTTTGCGTCGGAATTGCGTAAAAAAAAACTACGCAATTCCGGCGCAAACAGAGTATAAATATGCCCCTTAGTGTGCTCTAATAAGTACTCTCTTGTTCTTATTACAACAATTTGTCAAGAATTACTAGTGGGCGGATTTCAGTTCTGATATAATTTAAGTCCATAGCGCCCACTCTGTAAAGGAGCTAAGAGCGCTGATGCTATTGAAACAAAGATAGTGTCTGATTTCCGGAAAGCGAGCTTTCTCTATTCAGAACTCTTATAGATAGTCTTAGGCTTGATCTATGGATTAATGCTCACTAATTTATGATCAAGTACTTACCCTTGTCTCTCCTTCTTAAAACTCGAATCCAGCAGAAGTCTTTGTAGCTGTAGCGCAGGGAGCTGAAGAGGAATTGCCACACAGAAAGCAAAGACGACAGAAGCGTCAACAGCATCAGGATCACAGGAGCTGCAGGGAGGCTTGGGCTGAAGAAGACTAGAGAGCTGGAAGAATCCGGTCGCCTCAGGAGGTGAGTTCAGGGCTGATGCTTGCTCAGGACAGGAATGAGGCCAAGTACCGACTCAAGTTTTGGGTGTTGTTTAAATACTCTATGGGTGTGGGTGACTACTGAAAGGCATGTGGCTCATATGGGAGACAGGAAGGTTTCAACGGACCCTGGAAGAGAACACCTGACAGACTAATGGTTTCAACCTCAAATGCAAGTAGGTGCAATCATTTAACCTCAGCAGGTGGAGTCAATAGGTAATGGTAGTTGGAACCAATAAACAAAAGCAGGTGGAATCAATTAACAGTAGTAGGTGAAGTCAATAGGTCATGGCATTTGGAACTAATAGACAAGAAACATGTCTGTTTCTCGCAAGTGTGCAAACATTTTGTTGTGGGCCTAGCGCCTGTTTCTCCACTTCAGAAGAGTTTTCTTGGTTCTAAAGGCCGAGCAACAGTCATAGCGGGTGTCGTCGTGCTCTGGGGAGAAGCACAAGTTACAAAGGGGAAATGCCATGGAGATCGGCCCATGGGTACTTTGAGTGCACTGAGGGTATATCTTGAAGGGAGTCCATTCCGTCACCCTCTACCTCTCTCCAGATTAGGTAAGGAAGGTGCAGACCCTGAGGGTGGGATGCACTGAGAACCAGGAGGCACAGTCTTCAGTGGCGGTGCCCAGAGTGGGTCAGTATTTAAGAGGAAACAGTACCACTGTCCAAGTTATAATCTTCTTGGTGGCAGGAATTGTTGCAACAGGTCACAGGAACATGATGTTCAGCGTGAATGCGTCAAGACTGGGAGCAACATTAATACAAATCCGAACCCAGTGGCAGAGAAAACCAAATGAACAATCAAGTCATTGCCAATGTGCGTTCACAACTAGAGGAGTCACCCATACATCATGACTCAAAAGACGTCTTTGAAGAAAAACATGCTGCAACAGTCTGAGTCCCACACAAGAGGGCAAAAGTATGCAGAGCCTGAGTATCCACAGCCACACATTTTATGACTTTGTGTTTCCTTTCTTTAAGATGAGACTTATGCTTGGGCACAGCATTAGTCTGAACTGTAGTTATGTGAAAAGTATTGCTGTTTTAATCTTATAGGAAAAGAACTGAGCCAACGTTTCACAAACCTCTCTAGTGCAACAGCAATTTGGATTGGATAACTTCACCATATTACAGGCTTTTTAGCTCGATTATTGGCCTTAGCAATTTTGTTACCATAAAATGCAGCTTTTTCCCTATTTTTTAGTATTTTCTTAAGGCCTCAAGATAATTAGATGTGATTCCAGGGTTAAAGCTAGTCTTGTGAGTCCAATATCTTCTAGGTCTCATCAGCTCACCTGAAAAGGCGTAGGGGAAGGAGCCCCTATACTGCATCTTTCAAATACCTAACCAAAGTTTCAATTACCATCTAACTAGATTAATTCAAATGTAATTCTATGTCAGGACTCAGAGGCAAGGATTCGGCTTAAACTTCCTTCACTTTTAATTCCAGCAGCCATAACACTACAAAGTAAACAACTACATTTCCCATGAGAATGTGGGAAAAGAAAAAACAGTTTGTCCATCAGAGCAGCAAAGAGTCCCATATTAGTAACTGTGGACCGCCTATCCCCCTCTTTCTTGGCTGCTCCAACAGCCCCAGATAAGTGGTTCTGCTTCTCATAGTTTTTCTTTGCCGGTTTATTCCTTGTTATGGTGGCATTGAGTGCTAGCCTGAGTCACCCGCTGCAGTGTTTGCTTCTGTTGTGTGTCTTTTCAATCCCTGCATGGCAGTGGGAATGTTTTTGTTCCGACATGGCCGCATTGTTTCACTGCCTTTTAGCACTAATGCTCGGCGTGTCTTGACCTCCTGTTCGTCAGTACGCCTCTCTCACTTGTTGGTTGAGTAGAGAGGCGCAAGTCCATTTTAAAAAAGAAACATGAATCAATCATAGTATTTATAAATCAATCATAGTATTTATAAAGCGCGCTATGTACCCGTTAGGGTTTCGAGGCGCTGAGGTGGGGGGGGGGGGGTGGAGAGGCTGTTTAGCGGTCGAAGAGCCAGGTCTTGAGGAGCCTTCTGAATGTGAGGAGGTCCTGGGTCTGGCGTAGCGGAGTGGGGAGAGAGTTCCAGGTTTTGGCGGCGAGGAAAGAGAAGGATCTGCCGCCGGAGGTCTTGCGCTGGATTCGGGGTACGATGGCTAGGGCGAGGTTGGCGGATCGGAGTTGGCGTGTTGGGGTGTAGAAGTTGAGTCTGGTGTTGAGGTAGGAGGGTCCGGTGTTGTGAAGCGCCTTGTGAGCGTGGGTAAGGAGTTTAAAAGTGATCCTCTTGTCTACTGGGAGCCAGTGGAGTTCCCTCAGGTGTGGGGAGATGTGGCATCGGCGGGGTATGTCGAGGATCAGTCGGGCGGAGGCATTTTGGATCCGTTGGAGTCGTTTGATGTCTTTGGTAGGGATGCCTGTGTAGAGTGCGTTGCCGTAGTCAAGTCTGCTGCTGACGAGGGCCTGGGTCACCGTCTTTCTGGTTTCTGTTGGAATCCACTTGAAGATTCTGCGGAGCATACGAAGGGTGTTGAAGCAGGAGGAGGAGACGGCGCTGACCTGTTTGGACATGGTGAGGGCGGAGTCCAGGATGAAGCCGAGGTTTCTTGCGTGGTTGGCAGGGGTGGGCAGGTGAAGGCTGTAATATTCAATATTTGGGCATATATCTTTCTCCCTGAGAGCCATCACCTGGAGATATTACACCTGCAACATGGGTAAGACTATCCTGCATGCAGGATTTCCCTGTACACTTCCCAGACGGCTCATTACCCACAGTGCCACAGATGGTAGTCCCAGGCCCTGTACAACACCATTACCCTGGGACCTATACTTGGATGGGTGCCTCTCATATTTTGGGCACTGCCCTTCATTATTATTCCCCTACTGTCTGGTGCTGCCTGACCTTGCCACTCCTGATACTCTGGTGTCCCCTGTACAGTAACAGAAATATTAGGGAGGACTTTGATGAGTCAGACACCTATATGGAGGAGGAGGGCACTACTTAACTGCCAATTGATGATCAATTCTGCCGCATGATGGATACATCCATCTTTAAGGTAGTGACTCAGCTGGTGGTGCCCCTGGAAAAGAGAACAGAGCAACAGGCGCAATGCCAAAAAACCCTTGAAAGGGAAGATAATGCTGGACCTTTGGTCCCTAAACCTTTGGGCGGCTGACCACCTCTATCCCAGAGGTCAAATGCAAGCACTCAGATGAGTAAGGGTTCAATAAGGATGCTTTTGTATGCCTTAAAAAAGGCTTTATGGACTCACAATTGCCCCTGTTGTAAGCTGGGCATCCTAGCACTTCCGTAACCCCTCTCTTCTTCTCCCAATGCCCCTACAGATGGGGACGATTCTCCCAATGCCTCAGATGGCGATGTGGACCCTAGCAGGATTTGGTGCCCGTTCACCAATACCGCATCACCAGATGACGGTCCTCATGGGACCCCTAAGTCAGATGCCTTCATCTCTGACATGTTGAACCCAGATGAGTTGCTGCATCCAAATCTTGTGGAGTGGTGCCCGGCTCCCAACGTAGCCTCCTACGTCACAGCTAGACTGCGGAAACCCTCTGAAGGATAAAGTTGCCCATTCCCCCAAGATAGATACCAAGATGTTCACGATCTTGTCTTGTCCGGGATCCCATGAAAGGGATAGATCGCTCCTGGTGCTCCTGCCAGGATAAACTCCTGGACGTGGCAGGGCCTTTGACAAAGATACTGGATATGGCAGAGGATGCCAATGCATCTGGTTCCTTAATAGCCCCTGAAACATTGTCCAAATGGGTTCAAAGAGCTATCATCTTTCCAGGGAATGCCAATTGTGCGATCTCAACGGAACGCCGGAGGTCTCTCCTAATAGAAATTGACCCGAAATTGGGTGAGCTAGCTACCTCTAAGGCGGGTCCTATTGCCTAAGGTCACCAAGAAAATCTCTTTGGTGACCTTTTTGTCTGAAAATTGGGCAAATTTGTGAACACATTCACTTCATTAGATAAAGTCCAGTCTTGCAGCTGGTTGTGGTAGGGGCACTCTACCAGCCCTGGGTTGTGCCAAGCCCCTGTTCAAAGTACAGATTCCCATTGTGGGCACTGCCAAGACCCATCCTGATTCGGGAATTTCTACTCAACGAGAAGTCACCCCCATCGTTGGGGGGCCAGAGGTGGTTCCAGAGGTGGTGGCACCTACAACATTTCCCAAGAAAAGGGTACAGAACTCAGAGGGGCTGAAAGTTGGGGACAGATTGGCACAATTTCTGCATGATTGGGAGTCCCTTTCGTCAGAAGTTTGGGTGCTTCAGACGGTCAAAGGTTTCAAAATAGAATTCTAAGGGGCTCATTATCAAACTTGAAGGCCAACTCCCTTGATATTTCTTCAGGAACAGTCATAGTTGGTGGAGCAGGAGATTGCACATCTCCTAGAGAAGGGTGTGATTGTCCATATCATCTTAAATCTATCGGTTTGCCTCAGAAGTCTTTTCCTGGTGGAAAAGAGAGAGGGCAGTCAGCACCCGGTCATCAAGCTAAGGAAATTCAATGAGTGGCTTGTTTACCGCCACTTCAAGATGGAAGGAATTCACCTTCTCAGGGACCTCCTGCAGGTAAATGATTTGATGGTCAGCCTAGATCTGAAGGACGCTTACCTGACGATTCCCATCTTTCCTCCTCACAGGTGCTTTTTACAGTTCCATTGGAGATCACAGATGTTCAAATTCACATCCCTTCCTTTTGGGCTATCTTCTGCTCCATGGTGCTTCACCAAGTTGCTAAACCCAGTGGTCAAACACCTAAAGCCTGGGGGGGAGGGTGTCTTACCATTTATCTAGATGATTTGCTCCTTATGAACCAATGCCAGGTGATTCTGACTCAACATCTGCAGTGGACTATCCACCTGCTGGAATCTCTAGGATTTGTGATCAATAAGAAGAAGTCTTCTCTTAATCCAACCCAGTCTCTACAATTCCTGGGTTTCATGGTGGACTCGGCTTAGGCTTCCCTCAGTCTTCCTTCACGCAAATTGACCGAGTTATGCCATGAGCGGAGATAGACTCTGTCCAAACCACAGATTTTATTGTGTCATCTAGCACGAATCATGGGTCTTCTCTCATCCTCCATCCAAGCCATTTGTCTGGGGCCACTTCATTATCGGAGTTGCAATGCCTCAAGATTTCCCATCTGCAACAGGGCCTTACCTATTTCCAATACATTCCCTTCTTTGCGGTTGCAAGAGAGGAATTGCAATGGTGGATGGCACGTATGGAGGCTTGGAATGGCCAAGCGATTTTAGGTTCCCAACCCGATCTAGTGATGGATTCAGATGCCAGAGGCTTGGGGAGCTTGCTGCTGAGAATATTCCACAGGCGGAAAATGGTCGTCCGCAGAACAGTCTCTGAACATATATTGTCTGGAACTCATGGCAGGGTGCTGGACCAAAGGGAAAGTGCAATGCTGTGTCTTCCACAGGATGGATAATGTGGCGGCGGTTCTCTATGTCAACCACCTAGGAGGGACTCGGTCAAAGAGCTTGTCGAACTTGGCTCAGACATTCGGACATCATTGTCTGGCCTATTGGATCTCGATGTCAGTGCAATCCCATCACTGGAGGGATACCAGTCTCTGGAAATTTCATCCAGGAGTGTTTCGTCAGATCCAGGACCACTGGGGGTTCTTTCTCAATAGACCTGTTTGCCTCTCAACTGGATTATCAACTCGACAGGAATTGCAGTTGGAGTCTGGATCTGGACGCAATGTTCACTGATGCATTTCTCCTAGATTGGAGCAAGGAGTCAGGGTATGCCTTACCGCAGTTCACAATGATAATGAGGGTCTCCACGTATGCCGGAGACAGCAGGTGGACCTGGTGGTGATTACCCCAATTTGGAGATCTCAAGTTTGGTTTACAGTTCTGATGAAACTTTCTTGGGATTTTCCAATCTCTCTACCCCTATTTCCAACTCTTCTCCTAGATTCACAGGGCAACTTCTATCAACTACTCCTGAAAGGCTCCCTGTGCATCAAGGCATGGCAGATTACCGGGAACATTCGAAAGTCCCAGGAATTTCACAAGACGCTGCAAAGTTACTCGCCAAAGTATGGGCAGGTAGCACGAATAAAAGATACCGTTCCGCCTGGTCCATATGGTTAGGTTGGTGTCTCCAACCCCAAGTTGATCCCGTGGGGGCAGATGCTATCTATATCCTAAACTTCTTGGCAGAGCTAGCTTCCGATGGTATGGCATACACGTGGATTAATACATTCCATTCAGCCATTTCTGACAAACACCTTCCGGTTGATGGTCATCCAGTGGGGGAGCATCCTTTGGTCTGCAAACTCTTGTGGGATATACGGTTGTCAATTCTGCCGGAGCCCAGGTACTCCACCTTGTGGGATGTGAATAAGGGTCTCAATCTATTTAAGTCCTGGCCCTCCAATATATATTTATCAAGAAAACAGTTGTCTTCTTGGTTGACCACCTTGTTATGTCTCATTTCTTGCCGAAGAGTGTTGGATGTGAGAGCCCTGGTTATAACAGGTAGGTTACTCAACCCAGAAGGGGTTACCATTCATATTACTTATAGAATGAAGAGTAATTCAAAGATTGTCTCTTATCCAACATTTCCTGATGTTCCAAATTTATGCAGGGTTAAAGCAATTAAGGTGTATGAGGCTATGACAGAGGATAGCCATCTTCCATGTGAATGACAGTTGTTGATTGCTCTTTCCAAGCCTCATAAGGCAAACAACAGTTGTTGATTGCTCTTACCAAGCCTCATACGGTGGTTTCTTCCCCTACTGTTGCCAGATGGGTCAGTTGGGCTATGTTTCCTGAGTTAGAGCCCATTTGGTGAGGGGCGCCATTGCACCTAAGGCCTTTTCTTTAGGGGCCAGACTGGAAGTTATCCTCAATTCAGCAGTTTGGTCTTCTGACTTCACTTTCAAAAGGTTTTATTTTAAACCCATCACCAATCTGGCAACTCTAGTGGTGAATAAGCTCTAGTGGTGAATAAGCTTTAAACTAGCCTAATTCTCGCCTCTGGGTCCTGACATAAAATGAAACAATTTCTGGCTATCGTAACAGAATGTTTCGAATTCTATTAAGGACACGGAGGTGAGGATTAGCCCACCCTCTGTTCTCTCATACAGTTCTCACGCCCGACCAATGGCCTAAGAGGTTTGTTCTTGCAACATTCTCATTGGATGTATATACTTATGTGACAATTTTGTTATGGTGAGGTAGACTAATGTTTGGGCGTTCCTAGAATAGTGATCTGTTGTGAACTCTCATTTCATGAACCCATTGGTTTATGCTTGCAATTCTTTCTCAGAGACGTATTCCAGAAAACAACAGTGACCTCACGGAAGGTGGCTATGTTCACACAAAGAAACAGGGGGATAGACAGTCCACTGTGGCTATTATGGGATGCTGTGCTGCTCTGATTGGATTAACTGTTTTTTTCTTTTCCCCAGTTCCCATGGGAAATGTAATTGCTGATCTTATAATGTTATAGCTGTTGGAATTAAAAGTGGAGGAAGTTTAAGCCTAATTCTCGCCTTAATAGAATTGAAACTTTCCGTTACGAATGCTAGGAAATTTGTCATGCTTCTATGAAGTAGTGGGTAAGGGGAATATTACTTACCCTGTAAGCATATGTTCATAGCATTTAGTGCTGTAGATTCACATGCTCTGCAAACTACTGTCATTTAGTGCTGGGCTCAGAACTTTGCAACTTGTTTTTCTTCGAAGAAACCTTTCAAGGCACAAGGTATGCAGTGACTACTTCCTTAGTTGGCAATACTGATGGTGCCCCTGGACTTTATGTTATATTGTGTTTCACACAGTGGTGACAGTAGAATGGAGTGATGAGGAAACACAGTATGGGCATATGAGGATTGCAAAAGGAAGTTAGTTAAAGAAGGAAGAGATCTTTGATGATAGCCACATGCTTGCGGGAAGGAAAGTGGGCACGTGTGAATCTACAGCACTACATAATAAAATGTTCCTTTTGTAGCAAGTGTTGCTGTAGATACAACTTGCTCTGTATGGACTGTAAAGCAGTACCCCCCTCCCTACAAGCGGTGGCTAGCATATGGATGATGCAGTTTTCTGGAACAGGGTTTGTAAGGCCATCTGGGAAATCGCAGCTTGTTGCTTGGTTAAGATATCCACACAATAATGCTTAGTGAAGGTGTGTGGGGGTGACCAAGTGGTAGCTTTATGTATATCAGCTAGGGCAATATTGCCCAAGAAAACCATGGTTGCTTTTATTTGTACAGAGTGTTTCCTGCATGTGTCAGGGGCTCTTTTAGCTTTGTGGTAACAAGTTTGGATGCATTTAACTTTCCATCTGGCAATGCCAGTTTTGAAAATACAGTCACCCTTATTAGCTTTAGCAAAGTCCATGAACAATTGGTCCACCTAAAAAAAGGCCAAGGCCCTATCAATACAATACATTAGAGCATGTTTGACATCTAAGGTATATGCGGGTTCCCTTTGCAACAGAGTTTGTTTTGGGAAAGAAGTCTGTGAGCTCCATGGTGTGACTGAGATAAAAAAGGGAAACGACCTTAGGTAGAAACTTATAGCTAGTTTGGCTTTGTGAACATGAATGAAGAGTTCTTGGAGTATAGGGGTCTGTAATTCACCAGTACACTTAAGAGAGATAATGGCTACAAGAAGGCTACATTCCAGGATGGGCACTGAATAGGGTCGGACTATAAGGGCTCAAAAGGAGGTCCTCTAAGTCTGGTGAGGATTATGTTAGGATTACATGCTGGAAGAGGGGTAGCCCTGGGAAGGATGAATGCTTCAACACTGAGTATATGGAATAGGGAGGAATGTTCCCTATTTTGCCTGCATGCAGCTTTGGCAGCTAAACGTAGTCATATTGACATGTGGGTCAAACCTGCCTTGCTGGTGAAATATGAAGCATATGATATGCTGGGCAGCAGGTTTAAAGGGGTGCAGGTGCTTGGAGATGCAGTGTTGGACAGATCTCTTCCATTTTGCTGCATAGCAAGTTTTTTGGGGTAGGTCTGTGGGACTCTTATAAACTGTTCCACCATTCCTGTTGGAGCTGCAGGTAGCCAAACTCTAGGAACTCAGGTGCCAATTTGCTAGATGAAGATGCTTGGGGTCAGGACACCTGATGTAACCTTGGCTCCTGGTGAGAAGGTCATCCCTGTTGGAGAGCTTCTTGTGTGGATTGATTGACATCCCAAATACATGGGGGTCATGTTGTCTATCCAGATGATAACTACTTTGCCCTGAATGATCTTAAGGAAGGCTTTGAGGGCAAGACCAATGGCTAAGAGCTTGAGATTGTTGATGTGGAGCCATTGTTGGTGATGGACTCACACTCCTTGGACTGTGGTGTGGCCAAGATGCACCACCCCCAATCAGTTTGAGAGGGTCTGGGGTACTGGTGATTTGCAGAAAGGATTCTGGAGGACAATCTCAGCACACCGAACACAATCACACTCATGAGCTCCATCCACTCAAAAGCACCCAGAGCTCGAACCCACACCAAAAGATTACGCCTGCAACCTCAGTATAATTCTCAACAGTGAACTCTCCATGAAATGCAAGGTCAACGCTGTTTCTTCCACATGCCCCTCAAGATCTTCAAGTGGTTCCCCATTGGCACGAGGAAGACAGTGACATAGGCCCTCATCACCAGCCAACTGGACTACAGCAATGCATTGTATGCAGCCACAACCACTGAAGTCATGCAAAGACTCCAGACGATCCAGAGCGCAACTGCCAGATTGATCCTCAACCTGCTCAAGAGAACCCACAATACCCAGCACCTGAAGGATCTCCATTGGCTTCCATTCCAGAAAATATGCCACTTCAACTCCTGACCCATGCCTACAAAGCCAAGCAGGCACATGGAAGTTCTTACTGTGAGGTGACAGTATGGCTGACAGGAAGCACAAGCTGTTGAAACAAAAGGGCCCTTTAAGTGCTAGGGTAGGCCCTGCCTGTGACAGAGTTGAGTACAGCCCCCTAAGAAAAGCTGGGTCTGTAGAAGCTGTAAATGGGACTTGATGGCATTGATGGTAAACTACAAGCAATGAAGGAGAGAGATGATAGCCTGGGTATGTGTGCAGCACTGGCTCTTGCCTGCGTTCTTGATCAAACAATTTCTGGAAAGTGTAAGACGTGAATTCCCCCACCTCCCCTTAGGTGGGCAGTGACTACTACAAGGCACTTGGAGAAGACCCTTGAGGCAACGGTGATGCCAAATGGAACCACTTTGAACTGATAATGATGGCTACTTAGATCCTCATAGCCCGAGGGTGGTGGTGCTCCAGAAGTCTATGTTTTCGTTAATGGGCTTGATGCCTGACCCTCTAGAGAATGGTACTCTGCCCAGACTTGAGGCAGTTTTGAAGGCCTGGTGTGTCTCTTGGCGCTGACCATATTCACAGCCCTGGCTGACTTCTTTCTCTGGGGACCAGAGCATGTGGAAGTGAGAGGAGTCTGTTGGTATCAGAAGAAAAGCCACCCCTGTGTTACGTGACAGCTGGTGGGAAGGTATGGGATATCCGAAGGACTGACTTCTTCATCATCCTCGAAGTTGTGTGTGGGATGTTCTCCGAAGATGTTGTTGCATTCTCTGAAGGGCCCACCTTCACACACGGGAAAATTTCCTTCGAGTGGAAGTTACGGAAGGCTGCGCACATGGTGTTGCCATGGTCAGGGGAGAGACAGAGGTTGTGTCAGTCCGTCCACTACAAGTTTCCATGCCACTGCGGACAGTTTTAGAAGGGTGTCCATTCCATCACCCTGTGAACATTCTCTGTCTTCCGGAAAACAATCACCAAGGAGCTTTGGTGACAAAGGCTGTTTTTCCTCACATAAGAAGTGGAATTTACCTGTTGGACCTGAATGAGAACATGAGGAAATGCGTTGAACTCAGAGCCCTGTTAATACAAGTATCGGAGTGGAATTTACCTGTTAGGCCCGAAGGAGAACATGAGGAAATGCGTAGAACTCTGAGCCCTGTTAACACGAGTTCAAATCCAGTGGTAGGAAAAAACAATCTAAAATTAAATTTGGTGCCCATGCCCATTGTCAACTGTGGGAGGAGTCACCCTATACGTCGTGACTCTAAGAACTTCTTTGAATAACAACAACTTGCAAACGTCCAAGCACAATACTAAATGGCACATATCAACAGAGCATGTATCTCTACAGCCACACATGCTGGGAGCACAGGGATTTCATCCAAGCACGGCTATAAAGTAACCAAAAAGAACCTATATGTGTATGTGATCAGCTAACACAAGCATTGTCAACAGTGACTACTTTATTTATGTTAATTGTGTTTGCAGAGAAGACAATAGAGACCACATTATTTATGTTAGTTTTTTTTCTTTCAAACTTATTCCATGACGAGATTGCCAACATCTACAGAAACTTCAAACCCCAGCCCAAGGCCAGGACTTCTTCAAGGAACACAATTACCCCACTACCCCCACCGATATCTGACTAACCAAATAGAGCCAGCTAGCCCCACAGGACACCACCTCTGTCATGAACTCGGTCCACTCAGGGGACCCAACCAACCGATTCCCTCACCACATCTTTAGCTGAGGTGAAGCCAACTCGACTGAGGAGAGACTGCGGCTCTGATCCTCCTACATCTCTCAGCCAGTTTTGATACGGTCTCCCATCACACACTCATCACAAGGCTGCACAACATAGGCATCCAAGTAACTGCTCTCAGATGGATCGCCTCTTTCCTTATCAGAAGAACGCACAAAGGGGGTTATTCTAACTTTGGAGGAATGTTAATCCGTCCCAAAAGTGACGGTAAAGTGACGGATATACCACCAGCCGTATTACGAGTTCCATAGGATATAATGGACTCGTAATACGGCTGGTGGTAAATCCGTCACTTTTCCGTCACTTTTGGGACGGATTAACACCTCCTCCAAAGTTAGAATAACCCCCAAAGTCTCCCTTCCATCCTTCATCTCTGAACCCAAGGAAATCATCTGTGAAGTACCCCAAAGATCCTCATTCAGCCCCACCCTCTTCAACACTTATATGACACCTCTGGCCAGCATCACCAACACCCACAGACTCCACATTATGTCCTACGCTGATGAAACACAACTCATCCTCTCCCTCTCCAAAGAGACCACCGACACCAAGACCAGCTTCCACTACTGCATGGTAGACATCATGAACTAGATGAAAGACAACTGCCTGAAGCTAAACACAGACATATGTACTGATCTTCAGGAACAAAAGTTCCGTATGGGAGACATCCTGGTGGCCCTCAGAACTCAGACCTACTCCTACCCCAGCTGATCACGCTAGTATCTTAGGCATCATTCTGGACAAGCTAACCATGATGACTCAGGACAGCTATGTCTCCTCCTCTTGATTCTTCACCCTCCACATGCTTCAGAAGATATTCAAATGGCTACCCCAAAGCTCAAGATGCACCATCACCCAGGCCCTCGTCTATAGCTGACTGGACTACGGCTGGACTACGGCAACCCTCTCTATGCCTGGATCACAGTTTACCTCTGACGACTACAGACCATATAGAACACCGCAGCCAGACTCCTCCTTGATCTCCCTAGATGAACCCACATCACCCCATACCTCAGAGAACTCCACTGGCTCCCTGTACAGAAAAGAAAAAAGATGCCAGTTCAAGCTCCTGACCCATGCATACAAGGCCCTACACACCTGCTAACCCGCCTATTTGAATCACTGCCTAAATTTCTATCAGCCAACCAGACACCTCAGCTCCGCTTCCCCTTCTCTAACCCTCACCTCCCACATCCAACATAACAGATGTAGAGGTCGCACCTTCTCTACCAAGCAGTGAACACATGTAACAAGTTACTCTTTCATTTTTGGACCTTCCTATCTCTTCCAGACTTCCAAAATTCCCTGAAGACCTGACTATTCAGATAATCAACTGGACCCTGCCAGCACCTGGATACCCTCACATGTGACAAGCCGCGCTCTACAAACCTACTGATTGATTAATTGATTGGCTGCAATGTAACAAACAAGTTACTTACCTTTGGTAATGCCTCACCTAGTAGAGACTCTAGCTGCAGATTCTTTACATTAGAATATCCCTAGGCATCAGACTGGATCCGGAAGATTTTTGAACAGTACCACTGCCTGCCGGTAGGTGGCATCGTTCTGCTCTGTATTTTCATCCGTGCCATAAGTGACGTGTGCGGTAAGCATAGAGGCGCCACCCCAGCGCATTGACCTCAGTTGTTTCCACAATTTGTGACACCAGGAGCATGGAGCCTTGATCAGAACTGACCACTGGTGTTACAAGCTAAGGCCCTGAGAAAGGTGTCTCTTACACAGTAATCGGTTTTCAGAGTGGAGAGGATGGGAGGGTTGGTAGGGAGCCTACGGCAAGATGGAGTTTCTACCAGATAAGGTGTTCCTGAAGGTAAGTAACTTGTTCATCTGATAGAGACTTCTAAATGATGATTCCTTACCTTAGAACAGATACCCAAGCAATGTCTCCCCAGAGATGGGACTGCAATGTCAATTAGATTAGAATGTCCTGCAGGACCAAACAGACAAAATGCCTGTCATGACGAACCTGACTGTCCAGGCAGTAGTGCTTCGTAAACATGTGCAGCGAAGCCCACGTTGCTGCTTTACAGATGCCCAGGATCCGGACACAGCGCACTTATGCACTAGTCGCAGCCTTAGCTCTGGTGGAATGAGTCTGAAAGCCCTCAAGGGGTTGCTTCTTGGCCAATGCATAGCAGATCTTGTTGCATAGAACAATCCAGTGCAACATGGTCTGTTTCTGCACCAACTTTCCTGTTTTGACTCCTACATAACCCATGAAGAGTTGATTGTCTACCCGGAACTCTTTTGTAAGGTCAAGAGAGAAAAACAAGCTCTTTTAGGGTCCAGACACTAGAGTTTCTCTTCCTTTTTGGAAGGATAAGGTGGAGTAAAGAAGGTAGGCCTCAATGGAAGGGTGACAGAACCTTCGGAAGGAAGGAGGTATGTGTCCGGAGAACCAGCTTGTCTGAGTAGAAAGTGGTATAAGGAGGGTGCACAAAGAGTGCCTGCAGTTCGCTTATCCTCCTGGCTGATGTTATGACCAATAACCAGGCAATTTTTATTGTCAAGAGCCTAAGAGGTCAATTGTGTAGAGGTCCAAATGGTGCACACATGAAAAAGGTGAGTACCAGGTTGAGGTCCCACTGAGGCATGATGAATGGCATATAGGAGACATATGCTGCATGGCTTTAAGGAATCTAGCCACTATAGGTGATGTGCAAAGAGAAGGTTGATCCGGAAACTGCAAACATGCAGAGATAACACAGAGATAACTTCTAACTTCGCCCAGAGCGGGGCAATGATGGTGGACAGTCGTCCTATACACAGGAGCCCCTGAGCAGGTCTTGAACCAGGCCCCGATTAGGACATCTGTAAGGGCTTCATTGAAGTGGAATAGGAGTTCAGTAAGAGAAGAATCTTGGCTGAAGCACCTCCATCAAGACATTCATCTTGACTGCCACTGTGCGATACTAAAGGTCCAAGATCTCAGCCACTCTACGCATCACAATTGCAAAAGAGGCTCCCTCTACCATAGCCACAATAGGAGGAGTGAGCAGGCCAGTGTCTGGTGAGATGTCTAACCCATTGGCCTTCATCAGTTCTTTGTACCAGTTG
This sequence comes from Pleurodeles waltl, assembly GCF_031143425.1. NCBI lineage: Eukaryota > Metazoa > Chordata > Amphibia > Caudata > Salamandridae > Pleurodeles > Pleurodeles waltl. Next base: position 1,805,486,834 of record NC_090444.1, on the reverse strand, counting down.
AGCTGTTCTTCATCTGGGAGCTGGTAACCATATGATTACCTAGACCCCTCCCATTCTTATTCCTCTCCAGGCCTGTCAAACAAATAAGGCACTGGCTCCACTCCAGGAAGCATGGACCTGGTTAACGGTGGAGTTGGCATTGGACAATGCCCATGTGGCTCTGTGGCAGAGTCAGGAATAACGATTGGGGGAGGGATGGGGGGTGCACACATAGGGGCATCAGCAATGCCGGGGCATTGGCATTGACACAGGAGTGGGCACTAAGGAAAGTCTTGGTCTGGCCGGCAGCTCTGCTCCAGATCCAGCAAGAGATTAATTGGGCCCAACTGGCACTGATGGCGATCAAGCCGATGTGGGTCCAGTAGAGGCCCCTCCGTGCCCGTGGGGCTGGAAGCACTTCGGATGGGACTGGCCACTGAAATATGAAGTGCATGGCCTTATTGAACTCCTTCAGCACAGCTCAGGGACACTCCGGCTCCAGGAATACCAGGGAGCAGACCTGTGTTCAGATTCCTCTGACTCTCAGGGCCTGGATTGCCGACACTCCTGCATCTCGTTGGAAGACCTCAACGGATGCAGTGAAGTCAAAGACCTCTTCGACTGCTTGGATTTATTATGTTTGAGAGACTTCCCGGATGATTTGGATTTCAACAACGACTTGTCGGGAAGGGCTCTGGGGCTTTTCAAGTGATCAGGACTCAGAGCATCATGGAGTCAGCCAACGTCGGGCAGTGAGAAGCTGGAGGGAGCACTCCCTCAGCACCTTTGGATGTATGGCACAGCAACCCTCATAGGTCCTGGAGTTGTGGTCCCGCTCCAAGCACCACAAACACACCAAGTGCGTGGATTGTCACCAGCATTTCCCTAAGACAGTCCCCACATGGTTTGAAACCAGCTGGTTTCTTGGGTGACATAGCTTACACCAGAAGTAAATTTCTCAAAAAGAATCGACAAAACATTGAAGAAAACCAGTCAAAAAGACACTGAGGAGTGGCTTAGACCAGACCAGCGCTATCTGGTGCAGAAAGAACTGATGTCAGCGCACCAGGGGGGCACCTACAAAGGTACAGAGTATGCCACTTCTGGTACGGGTGATGCGGACAACATGGAGTCGAATGACGCTAGCCACCGGCGCATAGGGGCACTGCTCAAAAATCTTCCGGATGCAGTCTGACGCCTAGGGATATTCTAATGTAAGGAATCTGTGTTTAGAATTCTCCATCATAAACTGGGCCAAGTCAGTGGTTTTCCCTATGTCAGGGGAGCCACCAAGACTTCCTTCTGACTGCACAGTGCCCGTGGTGCTAGAGATGTTCCAATACCTGGGGATCTATGTCACCTGCGACACACAAGAATTCCTGTGCAGGAACATCCTCCCACAGCTACCAGACAAGAAAGGGGGTGGGTGGTGGTGGTAGAAAGGGGTGCACTTCCCTAGGTCGGACTCCATTTCCTGCCTAGATGTGGTCGACATAGACCAGGAACGAGACTTACCACAGTCTTGGTCAGCAGGGTTTACCCTTCACCCTGTTCATTTTACTATTGAATGACCTTACTTACTTCCCTACTTACTGTGTCATCTCATAGCCTTGAAAAAGTCACCTGTTGTGACGAAACACGTGTTGGCTGTATATATGGAACTATGCTCAACTGACTACTTGGCTGTATTTATGGATCAATGCTCAACCGATCTCTTTTGATGCCCTTGGCTACTAATTGAAGGAATCCACTACAACCAACTCAACTGGAGGACATCTTTATTATGAACATTGTTTTGAGTGCTGCGGCTTCTGTGCTAAACATCCTCCCACAGCTAGACAGGCTCCGGAGCGATGTGGCTCACTGGCGGACTCTGCCATTGTCCTTAATGCGAAGAGCGGCTCTGTACAAGATGATGGCCCTTCTGCACCTCTTGTATGTGCTCCAAAACGCATCATTCAAAGTCCCACCGGAGTTCTTCCCAAAGATTGAACATGAAGTCAGACTCTTACTGTGGAATGGTGCTAAGTTGCAGAGGGGAGTCTATGACAGTGGACTGGTGGTCCCCGACATCTTGCAGTATTATTGAGTGGCACAGTTATTAGTGATAACTTACTGGATATTCTCAGACCATCAGAAACCGGCTTACCAGATGAATATAAACACCATGGGTTAAGGAGAACACAAGGTGATCCTGTGCTGTAGAAAGAGGGAACGCAACCTGCCAACACACTTTCAGGTGGTGGTCAAGATCTGGAGGGAGGCCACAACCTATCTGGGCTGGAAGGGCAGGCTCACCAACTTGACATCACTATGGAGCAGCGACTTACTACACGAAGTGAGTAGCCTTGAGGGATTCTCAAATTTGGAGCTAATGGGTATTAAGCCCCAGGGGCACATCTGGAGAGACCAGGCTCTAATGCATTTCGAAGCCCTTCAGCAGGAATATTAGCTAGCTGAAACAAAACAACATAGCTACCTCCAGCTGGTCCACGCTCTCTGAAACACATCTTAGAGGGCAAGCAAGTACCAGAGGCATTACCTCTGGAGGACTGTTTACTAACGGAGCACATACCCCACAAGGGGATCTCTACAATATATTGGAAGCTAGTCAATAATTCCCCTGATCTGGTAGGTGCATTGAGGGACTACTGGACAGCAGACCTAGGCGACACTGACGAAGGTGAGTGGTTGGACTCCATACAAAGCCAGCGGAAAATAGCAATTTGGACCTAGTTCAGGCTTGGTCAACTCAGAATTCTACACAAGTCTTACTACTCGAGAACACTGATGCACAGGATAGGTAGAGCGGACACAGCACAGTGTCTCCAGGGGGTACAGACAAGAGAGCATGTTTTTCATATTATGTGGGACTGCCTGGTGATACAGGAATATTGGTATGGGGCCACGGCGGTAATGTCCCGGGTCTTCTCCCTGGAGGTTCCCATGAGTGCTAAAGGGCTCCTCTTAGGGCCAGATGTAGCAAAGGATTTGCGCGTCGCAAACGGCAAAAATCGCCGTTTGTGAGGCGCAAATGCCTCTTTGCTATGCAGAAATGCATATTGCGAGTCGGGACCGACTCGCAATATGCATTTCAGAATCGCAAATAGGAAGGGGTGTTCCCTTCCTATTTGCGAATTGGAGTGGCATGCAATACCATTTGCGATCGCATATGCGGTCGCAAAGGGTGTCGCAGTTACCATCCACTTCAAGTGGATGGTAACCCACTCGCAAATTGGAAGGGGTCCCCATGAGACCCCTTCCCCTTTGCGAATGGACCCAATACAATTTTTTCAGGGCAGGTAGTGGTCCAAGGGACCACTACCTGCCCTGAAAAAATACTGAAACTAAAGGTTTAGGTTTTTTTCTAAGTGCAGCTCGTTTTCCTTTAAGGAAAACGGGCTACACTTTTTTAAAAAAACTGCTTTATTGAGAAAGCAGTCACGAACATGGAGGTCTGCTGACGACAGCAGGCCTCCATGTTTGCGAGTGCCTAGACTCGCTATGGGGCCGCAATTTGCGACCCACCTCATTAATATTAATGAGGTGGGTCATTGCGACCCCATAGCGACTCGCAGACGGTGTCTGAGACACCGTACTGCATACCAATTTGCGAGTTGCAAATTGCGAGTCGCATGGACTCGCAATTTGCAACTCGCAAATTTTCTTTTTGCTACATCTGGCCCTTACTGATCACAGGGGAGGAAACCTGGCCCCGGTGACACAAGATCTGGCTAGCGCTGGCAGCCGGGGTGGCCAAGCGCAACACAGCACAGGCTTGGGTAAGGCAGCATCTCCATCTGTTGAGAATAGGGCTTCAGACCTGGATTGATGTTAGAGGGCGGAACAGGAAGTCTACCAGAGCAGGGGCTGCCGCAAGAAGTGGGAGAAAGTGTGGGGACCTGGTGCACCTTTAGGGGAAAACCAGAGAGGGGGCACCCTGCCTCACACACCAGCATGCAGTCAGCCCCAATGCATCATGGTAAATGCAGTACAAGTTCGTTTTATAGCCATACAGTAAACTGTAGTTTTTCACCTTAGTACATGCAGCAACTGCTCTAAATCTCTGGACACGTGTTTCTGGGTTCAGGCCTTCATCAGCAGACAGCAGCTTTGTCTGTGGGGTTGCGGGAAATGCTGCCAAAAGTCCTCTCAGGTTTATGTACCACTCACTGGCAGGCAGGTGCTCAACCAGAGCTCCTCAGCTCCTTGGCTCAAGGGAGCCTTTTTAAATAGGAAAACCAGAGAGGGAGCACCCTGCCTCACACTCCAGCACGCAGTGAGCCCCAGTGCACCATGGCACCTTTAGGGGATACTGATGGGAGGCAGGACAGGTGGGGGGAGGAAGGATGAGCAGATCGCTCCTGGTGTACTACTAAGAGTGAAGGTTCCACGCTCTGAAACAGGCCGTAAAAAGGCCATCCTTATAGGCCATAGTATATATGCTTTGTCCTTAACGATGTACATTTTTGCTTCCGGAAACAACATGTTACTCTGCTTTCATTTCTCGTACATCCTGTATGATGAGCACTGTTCAATAAAAAGAGTTAAAAAAGCAATTCTCCATCAGATTTCAAAAGCACTGGAAGAAACCAGCAACAAGATGGAGTCTGAAGGGCAACCACTTGCCATTTGTTGGGAAGGCTGAAAGAACACATTTGAAACTTTCTTAGAGGCTACAGGGAGGGACTTTTTGTATCGAAAGGGAATCTGCCATTATTAAAACAGTGTTGGAGTTGAGGGCAGGAAAGATCTGAAACAACATCTATTGCCTTCACAAAAAATAGAATGAAAATGAATATGCGAGTTTGGGGTCTAGAACAAAACTACAAAGCCAAAGTGAACGTGGTTGTTTAGGGCACACATTTTTCTGCAGAGAACAGAAACCGGGAAAAAAAGCACAGAGTTTTGCCTACGCCGTTTCATGTAAGTTTTGGATTTACATGAACAAATCGTAAGAGACTAGTTGGAAAAGAACACTAGCATTCTCTAGATGCAAGAAATGTGTTTAAGCATAAGAAAACCATCATTAGAGAAAACGATTCTAATAGCCAGAAGAATCGAGTATGCACACAAATATGTAAAGGAACAAAATACTAATGACAAGGGGGGGGGTATGTAACAGTCACAGGAATGAAAAGCAAAAAGGAAGACAGTTTTCTTAATGCAAATGTCTGAAAGACCATTGCTATCGATGTGGCAGTGCCAGGCAAAAGGCATCCTCTGTGGAAGAGATATAGACCAAGTATAGGCTAAGAGTGCAGAAATCCTAGATCTAAGGGCCGAATTAAAGCCTCAGCTTGAGAGACACACCTTATGTAGTAAGGCCATCCCCATCCGTGTTATGCAGCTTGCATCTATCAGTGTCAAGTAGCTATCACGGTGTGATGTCAGCAGCTGGTGGTGTGTCCCAGAGTTCATTGCCGCAATTTTTCATGCATTCCTTGATTCTTTCTTTATGCGAATCAGTACCTATATATATTTCCCTAGAAATGCACATGAACTGCATAAAAACAAGCCTCGGTTTTATCGGATAACCAACTTTCCAAATGTCATTAGATGTGTAGATCGTACACGTGTCAATATGCCCACCCTCTGCCACTGAGTGTCTATTGGGCAACAGGAAAAATACTCATTCTATTAATATACGAGTGGTGTGTGATGCAAAACGTGATGACAGACATAGTAGCGCATTTCCCTGGGAGCCCCCATGATTCATACATATTGTGACACAGTGGCGTCCATGCAAAGCTAGAAAGTGGAGAGTTTGATGACACAGACATTTTGGGTAATACGCCTCTGTTATCTATTGATTGCAATCTAACACTACAATTGTTGTAACTATGATATGTAAAAATATACATTTCTATTTCAGGTGATCGTGCATATACCACACCACAATGGAAAATGTCTCCCTATATGAATCCATCCCCCCCGCAGTGTGTGTTGGTACAATGTGGCACAAAGGAAAACCTAAGGTGTGATTGAGCGCATACACAAAACACTGACAATTTGATTCAGATGCCTGCACAAGAGTGGTGGTGTATGCAGTACTCTCCAGAAATCTGTTGCAAGATTGTAGCAACATGTGCAATTCACCACAATGTAGCAATTCCCAGAGGTTTAACAGTTACTGTATCTGACTCTGAAACTCATGAAAAAGAAAAACAGCAACCACCAGTCTGCGAGATGCTGCATTGGGAGCAGCAGAGGGTTGAAGGCACAGTGCTACCATAACTGGGGATTCTTTTTCTGAGTGAGTGAACTTTTGGGAAAATATTACTGAATGAAACTCAAAGGCAGTTTGTGCATGTAAACATAAATCAACCTTTATTCCTATGTTTTATGTTTTACTAGGAATATAAGCATAGAAAACATTAGATAAGTCACGAGTGGTCTTGAAACATAGTTGGACATATATGTACAGAGAAAGGGGACAATCAACATAAACATGAAGATATCAGACTATGATGTGTTTGGTATGACCAGAAGCGCTGGCACCCAGATTTACATCTCCAGCAGCGCGACACCTGGTTCCACGCACACTCAAGGTGTCACTGACAGATATGCTACTCACACTAGAGCGGTCTTCACTCTCTGGGCAAACTACCCGGCTGACACCTGCTATCTGAGTGGTTTGTAGTGTCTCTACAGCAGTTGTCATCTGTACAATCCCCGAGTCACATCCCCGCTGTACTGCCCCATTTCAACCTAGAGGTTAACAGTACGCCTTGGCAACACAGATGTTGCATGTGCAAGTCTGTTTATTGCTCCTGTCAGTCCATCAATGTGGGCAGGCTGTTGACATTCCCTACGTCTCTGCTGTACATGGTCATCATTGATATATAAAAGTTCTTTATAGCGTCTGTAACATTAATCTTTGCATTCATGTGCTGTTGATTATCAGCTATGGTTGTTGCAATGTTATCTAATCCTGTTGCAATACTTTTTTCAATATTAGTAGGTTTATTCATCAGCTTTATTTCCCTTCTGTTGAGGGCACTGAACTTTGAGCTTCAAAGCTGCCGAGGCACCAAAGCACTTGCACATTTTGTGAGGTGCCACCACTTTCAATGTTTGCAGGGGATGAATTAGTGGGCACACGGCAAGCGCAATGTCTACGTCTGCCCAACGATTCTCTTGGCCGGAAAACAAGTTTCTGGCTCAGACTTTGAGTGCTTCCTACACCCAATACATTGGAAGACTGTGACTGTACTTGCACTGTGGGACTTATTGGTAGCAACTGCAGAGTTGTGTTTTGACTCTCATCAACAAGTGTCGCATCCTGTTGCATTGGGATATCCTCAGGGCCCTTACCTACAAAAACATCAATCCCAGGGGCAGGGATATCTGTTAGAAAATGAAATTCTTTGTATTTACTGTACTATGACTGTGTATTATGAGTTCCATTTTATTGTGTTCAAACAATACATTTTCAAAAAGCCACAGCAGTCACAGCAGCCTATTGTGAATGTACTATATCTGCACTGTTCACACTCACACTGGCATTTCTGTGTGGCTCACATCTGTTATGATTTTGGTGTTTCATGTACACACATCTACACACTTAGGGCCTGATTTATGAAAACTTGCGTACTTTTTTACGCAAAAATGGCACAAACTTATAAAATACAATTATGTTTTGTAAATTTGCGCTGCTTTTACATAAAAAAATGACGGCAAGGTGGCGAAAACTTTTCATAAATCAGGCCCTTAGTTGCTGTATGGCATGTGGTTATGCAGTGAATAATAGGTATTGGATGTGTTTATTACATTCGTGTAGTACCCTTACCTTGAGAGGTACCTGAAATCTCAGATGTGTCAACTGTGCTGAAGCATTCCACTGATTCTGGTTTTATTGTTGTTTCCACAAGTTCCTCAAGTGCAATGGGGGGGTGGTATGGGATGGGAGAAAAGTGCTGGGGGGCCACCACCAGCCGCTCTGGTCTCAGTAGCCCGGTTGCTACCTTTTCCTTTGTCCTGGATCTGAAGTTATACCATCTTTTGGACCTTGATGGACCTCGGTGTGACTCCCACCCCTGCATTGCCTTACCTAATTTTTTGTGAATCTAGCACTGCAAGAGATGGTTTTTACGAAAAGCTGATCATGGTGGGGGACACACTTTTCTGTCAGTAACTCTCTCCGGTTTCTTTTCAGGCAACTTTACTTTTCTTTTTCTGGCTCTAGCCTCCTTATCTGTGTACTTCATGACATTTTCACATAATTTAGGGGTGGATGGCAAACCCTCAGGAAGATTGAGAATGGATTCTCACACTCACTTCCACAACTCTCCTCTCCAATGTTCTCCTGTGAACTACTTCCTGGATGTCATGTAATCAAAGAAGGACATATGTATCATTAGCTTTTTTGAAAGAGATTAGCTATTTAGGTAATCACTGTTTGCGATTCCCTAAATAGCGATCTGAATGAACACTGAATCGCTAATTCCACCCTAAATAGTTTCTTACATTCAAAAGAGCAATTACCTATTTGTGAGACTCAAAAAATCATAATTAGGTAATCCCTGTTCGGATATTTCATACATATACCCCTTGGTCTGAAGGACTGCGTGAAGAGGACTGGAATGAATGACACCAAGGAGGTAGAAAATAATTTCATGCAACAAACACATGCCAAGGAAGTTTGAAGATTTTGTCATGTATTGATGACAGTTTTAGAGATAGAATTTATGTTTGTTGAAAGGAAAGTATGTTAAATGTATTATGGGAGAATATTGAAGAACGTTTATTAATATATTTTTGTTTGTTGATTTTGTTTTAGAAGGAAATGAGATACGTTACAACTTAGCCCAGAGCACGTTGTTGGAATGTACAATTAGAAGGGTGATTGTGTACACACCAGGAGGGCTCAGCTGTAGTGTGAAATCTGTTTATCCCATTTACACTTGAATATATTGTTCAACATTTCATGGTTTAAGTATGATACTTTTCAGGGTGCATCTGCCAGGTACAATGATTCTGCTGCGCACCAGCATTTTCAGATGATGCAGCACCACAGGGATCAGTCCTAGGTCTACTGTTTTCCTCCCTTTACACTACATCTCTTGGTGTTATTATTTACGTGCTTGTGTAGCTATATCCTTTTGTTTCCAACTTTCACCCTATCTTCTAACAAAGGCCTCATCTCTAACACTAGATGGTACTCCACTCTCTCAAACTAAACTAATCCAAGATAGAAATTGTTTATTTCCCTCCAAAGTCTGCACGCATATCTTTTACGGATCCCATATTGCATTCTCTCTGATGGTTTTGTGCAACACTATCAACTAGAAACCTTTACATATACATTGTCCCTACTGAGCTTACTGAATCCTTCTTAACTACCACAGCCACCACTGTCAGGTATCAATTAGAAACATCCATAAAATCTGTCCTAGAATTCTCCTCCACTCTGCCAAGGCACTTATCTCAACTAGTCTTTGGCGAACTGGATTATTGCAGTAGGTCTTCCTCATATCCATTCTTGACCCTTGACAAGGTTTTAAACCATAATCACTCTCAATAACCTCCGTAGACATTCCCCCTACCTCAAACTACTGTTGCCAAGCCAGGCACCTATCTGCCAAAAACAGATCTTTATACATGTGTGTGGTGATCTTCAGGGCATGGTTGCCAGGTTAGGTAACCATGGTGTGATGTGTTAGGTTACCATGGTATGATGTATGGGGGTACTAGAATAGTGTGATGAGAGGAACAAACTGCAGCTGGATGATTGGGATGTTTTTCTTGTATGGAGCTACATACTTCTAAATAAATACCCGTTATCTTCAATTTCGGTGTGGAATATCAATTATGGGAGAATCCTACACTGGCGACGATCGAAAACAATGAGGAAAACGTGGGCTCTGACAACATCCTAACATTGCTTCAAAATCGTTTCTGATCTCACGAGTTGATCTTGGAGTTTCTTGATCTCACGAGTTGTAAGCGGTATGTCTAGTACCTCTTAGTATGTAGAAACAGTAAATATTTAAACTTCCTTTCTTTAACACGTTGAGGAAATTTCAAAGATAAATACGCACTCTAATAACAGCTTACCGCCTCATGCAGTGACTTGCTGGCTTTTATTGTATACGTGCGTGGCTGTATTTCTAGGAGATTTCCCTGTTTCGAAGGATACGGCCCTACGTCGTCAAGTACGTCCTCGACGTGGAATTGTTAAATACACAGAAACAGAGGAAGGACCAAGCGTGTTTGGACACTCTGGCCCATATTTATACTTTTTTAGCGCCGCATTTGCGGCGTTTTTTTACGCAAAATCTGCGCAAACTTACAAAATTCAATTGTATTTTGTAAGTTTGCGCCGATTTTGCGTCAAAAAACGACGCAAATGCGGCGCTAAAAAAGTATAAATATGGGCCTCTGTGCCTTCTCTGCTTGTTTATACGATCAGTGACAGGCACACCATTTTCTGTTTGTCTTTCCAATCGGTGACAGGCACACCTTTCTTCTACGCAATTTAAAGATAGTTTTAGGTATTGGTGACAAATATATCTATATATATATATAAAAAATAACAAAACAGATATTCATATTTAGGGGAAAACACGTTGTTATAAATATCATACTTGTTTATATGTGACACATTTCAAAGTATATATATATATATATATTGTTACATTACAATTGTTATCCAAACTTAGAAGATTTCTACCACATGATGCAGAATGTTACAGCCCCTCCATTTTTCTTGGCACATCCGGGTGTACCACCTCTAAAGTGGGCAAAATGGAAAAAAGTTTTCAAAATATATTCCAGAGTGTGTGGCACATCCTTGAGTGGAGAAAGGAGAACGGTGCTTTTACTTCACTGTCTTGGAGCAGAAGGCCAGGAATTATTTGATCATCTCCCAGATATACCAGACAGTAAGGCTATTGATTTGAATGAGTATAAAATGTGTACAAGGAAGTAAGACTTACATTATTTACCTAAAGTGAGTACCATCCTAGAAAGATACAATTTTGTGAAAAGAGTACAAAATAGGAATGAATCTATAGAAAGTTATATTACCAACCTACAACGCTTAGCATCCTCTTGCAAGTTTGGTAATCTTGTTGACGAAAGATTAAGGGATCAATTTATGCTTGTTGCAATATTGAGAAAGTCCATGATGAGTTCTGGCTATGAAATGAACCAACTTTAGAGGAAGTCTTGAATGTGGCCAGGAAAATTGAACATTCCTTAAAATGTGTTGAGGTAATGAAGAACTCTACCGATAAAGGAAGGAAGGGATTCAGCCAAGAGGTACTGATGGTCAAACAGGAAAAGAGACGTGTGGATCAAAAAACCTTGGTCATGACAGACAAAAAAGGAACAGCTAAAAGATGTTTCAGATATGCTAGAGAAGGACATTTTGCTAATGACAAGAACTGTCCAGCGTTAAAGGATCGCTGTTCATTTTGCAAAAAGAAAGGTCATTTCTCAGCAGCCTGAAAACTAGCCAAGCAGTAAATGAGGTGGTCTTAAGCGACAATGAGGAGGAAGACAATGCTGGAATGGAATGTGGACAAATAATTTTGCAAGTCAGAACTGGTAGAGTTCCTTCTGCTATTATTGAGGTTGGAATGGAAGAAAACTAATGTACTGTTTGATTCTGGTGCAAAAATTACTATAGTCACACACAAATTTTAGGAAGATCAGTTAAAAGGGAAAGTTAGTCTGCTGAAACCTGAGATCAAACCTTGTGCTATGGTGGAAAGCCTATTGAGCTGCATGGTTACTTTATAAGTTTAATTGAGTATGAAAAACGTTATACCAGGGGTAAAGTCCATGTGCCAAAGAAGGGTGATAGTATAATAGGCTGGTTGTATCAGAAGGATTTGGGTGTGATGCTAGACCCCAATAGTTCTCCACCTATCATACTGAAGTAAAAGGTAGATGTCAAAGTAGTGGAAGAAAAAGAAGGAGACACAATTCTTCGAGACAGACTGAAATTGGAATTTCCTAATGTTTTTAGAAATTAACTAGGTTGTTTGAGGGGTTATAAACATAAGATACTGATGTCCCCTGATGCTCAACCAACTTGTAGTAAGGTGCGCAATGTTCCCATAGCGGTAAAACAAGAATTGCATGCTGAGTTGGAGAAACTCAAAGAACAAGGGGTCATTGAAGAAATAGAGGGTACAAAGTGGTTGGCTCCAGTTGTAGTTGCTAGAAAAGTGAACGGCAGTGTGAGATTCTGTTTTGACCTCAGGGAACTTAACAAAGGGGTGGTTGTTGACAAGTATCCTTTACCAAATATATCTGAAATGTTGATGATGCTAGGTGGAGCAAAGATCTTCACCACTATTGATCTTGCTTCTGCTTACCACCAAATTGAGTTGGAAGAGTCGTCTAAAGATCTCACAGCCTTTGTTACGCCATTTGGAACTTTCAGATATAACAGGCTACCTTTTGGTTTAGTTTCGGCGGCATCAGTTTTTCAGTGTGTCATGGAAAGACTATTAAGTGGAATAAATGGTGTAGGGGTTTAACAAGATGATATACTGGTGTATGGTACGGATGAAGTTGAGCATTTAGATAGAATAAGGAAAGTTCTTGGTAGGTTGGAGGAACACAATCTCACTGTCAAGATTGGAAAGTGCAGGTTTGGCAGTCAAACTATCGATTATCTAGGTCACACATTAACAGGTGATGGATTAATGCCTAAAGCTGAGTTAGATGACAGCATTCAGAATATGGTGCCTCCCGTGCCTCCCATAAACAAGGAAGAACTTTTGAGATTTTTGAGGATGGCGGAGTACTATAATAAGTTTATTAAGAAATTTGCTGATGGTAGTTTAAACTGCGATGTTTGTTGAAGAAAGGGGTTGTGTTTGTATGGGATGCAGAGTGTGAGAGAGAATTTGAGGCTCCAAAGGCCAGATGGTCACTTGCCCCCAAGCTTAAAGATTTTGATCCTATGAAGTGTTCCATTTTAACTACTAATGCTAGTCTAAAAGGGCGAGGGGCTGTTCTTCAGCAAGAAGGTAGTAAAACTGAAAACACGATCATGTTTATTTCAAAGAGTTTGAAGGGATGAAGACGTGATATTCAGTGATAGAAAGGGAAACATTGGCAGTATACTAGGCCATCAAGAAGCTTGAGAAGTTCTTGCGGAGGGGTTGTTTATTATGAGGACAGATCATACGTTTTTAAATCAAAGGGATTGTTGCTGTTTTCAGTAGGATTACTAGATGGCTTGTTGGTTTGCAAAAGTACGATTTGGAGGTGAAATATATTCCAGGAGTGGAAAATGTCTCGGCAGCCACCTTATCCAGATTGGTGTCCTCTGAGGGTTTTGGTGTCAAAGAAGGTAGGGAAGAGTCTGATGAGGATGAATGTGTCTGTGAGATTGATTTTGAAAGTATTTCTGAACAAGAATGGTTGGATGAGCTCAAAGCAGACAAAGTTCTAAGCACAGTTAAAAACTTGTTACAGCCTGGCTGAAAATATAAAGACCAGGGTGGTTTCAAGTGTAGGGATTTTTGGTTAATTAAAGAGCAACTGGTGATAGAAAAAGATTTGTTGTTTAGAGGTACTAGGCTGGTTTCTCCTACTAAATTAAGAAGAGAATTGTTAGAACAAGCACACACGTCTCATTTGGGAATTTCTTAAACAAAAGAAAGGTTGAGTTTGTCATATTGGTGGCCTGGGATGGATATTCAGACAGAAAGGTTGGTAAGGGAGTGCATGCAATGTTCTGTGAGTGACAAAACGCTGAGGGCTAGAGTAAAACCCATGGTACTGAGGAGTCTTCCTGCTGGTCCCTGGAAGGATATAGCTCTGGACATTCTAGTACCAAGTTTTAGTGACAATTCACAAGACTATGTTAATGTGGTGATAGATACCTATTCCAGATGGCCAGAAGTACATTTTACCAGAGGTATAGAAACTAAGGTTGTCATTACGTTTTAAAGGAATTGTTTGCAAAGGAAGAGATTCCTGAAACATTATTGACAAATAACGGCGTACAACTAGTTTCAAAAGAGATGGAAGGATTTTTGGGAGATTGTGGAATCATACATAAAAAGTGTGCCTTATATCATCCGAGACTAATGGCATGGTAGAAAGGTTTAACTGAGTATTGAAAGCAACTATTTCTCTTGCTAAAAGCAATCACCTGCCATGTAAAGTAGGGTTAGTGAATATAGGTTCACACCTCATTCAGTCACAAAAGAAACTCCATTTGCTCTGTTCAGGGGTTGACAACCTAATACAATTTTGGAACCATCTTGGGTGAACAGATACTTGAGTAACAGAGGGAAGAAGACAATTTCGGAGGGTTGGAATGTTATGGAGGAAGCAATCAGAGAAGCTGGGAAAAGGTATTTTGACAGAAGGAAGGCAGTCAAGAAGACTGAAGTTGGCGTAGGTGATTGGGTCAAGATAAGACAACCAGGTTTGAGAGTGGAGGTGAATAAGTGGTCGAAAAGTATGAGAGCGATAACAATTTTCAACAATGCTGTAAAAATGGAGGATCGTCGAATCTGGAATTTAAATAGGGTGGTGAATTGCAGGAGTTTGTGTGATCATGACACTAGGGAACTGTCGTTCGAGTGAAACAATGTTCCTCCTGTTCCTACTAAAGGACAGGAGGTCATTATAAGAAGTTCCAATAGGAGTTGCAGAAAACCAGTTCATTTAAAAGACTTTGTGATTGTAAGAGTGTTGTAGTTTGTACAGTTCAAAGTTTATCAAGTAGTTCATAGTCATTTTTATTGTGTCTTATGGGAGGGAGGTGTGTGGTAATCTTCAGGGCATGGTTGCCAGGTCAGGTAACCATGGTGTGATGAGTTAGGTTACCATAGTATGATGTATGGGGGTTCTAGAATGGTGAGAGGAGAGGAACAAACTGCAGCTGGATGGTTGGGATGTTTTTCTTGTACAGAGCTACATACTTCTAAATAAATATTCCTTATCTTCAATTCCGGCATGGACTATCAATTATGGGAGAATCCTACAACGTTACTAATATTTGTCTTCATATTTGTGAACGCATTATCCCCAACTACTAATCCAGAATCCTCACCAAATACATAACCCTCTGCAATTTCATTCCGTAAACCAAAACATTCTATCCATACAAATCAAACTGTCCACTTTCAAGACTGCTAGAAAAATAAATCTGCTCAGACAAGAAAATGTTAATTGTATTTATATAGTGCTTACTACCCCTGACGAGGCGTTGAAGCGCTTTTCTGCGAGTTGCACACTACTCCGTAACCCAAGAGGAATTAGTGGTAGATTAATAAAGGGAAATATGACTAGAATATTAGTATTAGCATGAGTTAATATGAGCGGAGGATATGTGAGTTTGTTAGTTGGAGTGACTAGAGTAATGGAGGGATAGAGGAGGGAAGAACCCAGAAGTGTTAATTGGGAGTTTATAGTAATAGGATGAGGCTTGGGATGAGTAAAGGAGAGATGGAGGAGGGAGGAGTCTGTGGAAAGGGGTTAGGAAGACCATAGTTTTGGATGAGTAAAAGGTGAGTTAAATGAGGGAGAATTTAAGAGGGTTGTTTGGGAGATCATAGTAGTAAATTGAGGTGTGGGGTGAGCCAGGAGCGGTAGAGGAGGGAAGAGCTTAGGCAGGGTTATTTTGGAGATCAAAGTAGTAGAAATGGGTTTGGGATGAGTCAGAGTGGGGATGGAGGATAGATTGATAGAGATTTAAGGTGATGGAGAGACAGAGTAAAGCTTATGAGCGAGTCCTTTTTATTTTATTTCATTCTTTATTTTTTGTAATTTATATATTATTTAATTTTATTTAGCTTTATTTATTTTTTCTCTAGTACAATAGGACTAGAGTAATAAATAAATAGATAAGTAAATACATAGTAAGTGAATGTATGTGCAAGGAATATAATAATGGGTATAACAATATGAGAAGTAAAGTTGCATTGTGTAAAGACAGACTTTCAAGAATTTGTAATATTTGTTGTTAATGAATAAGTGTACTTTTCTAACATTCATTTATCTTTCCTCAACTTTTCAATAGTGAAATGTTTGCTGTTAAATAGTTATGATAAAATGTGTGCATTGTGATATTAAAAAGAAAGCAGGGTTTCATAAGTATCTAATATAATAACGTATCTAGGAGCTATTCAATGACCTATGAACATGTTCAGCATAATATACACATCTATATGTATATAATCACATATATATATATATATATATATATCTATATGTCTATATATCTATATCTATATGTATATATATATAAGTATAAATATAGATATATATAGATATATAGATATATTTAATACACACCTCACACACATATATATATTTAACCATGAGTAAATATACATTTGTTAAACAGGCTTAAAGAGTATGTGTATAATTAATTATTATGAAAGTGTAACTATACATATTTCTTAAAGAACTTTACATATCTAGAATATACACATAATTAGATTATAAATATTTATCAACATAGACATATGCAGTCCATTGCTGTTTGAATTTGGTGGTTATGAAGGAAAGAGATAACTCTTGAGTAGTCTTCTGAAGACAAGATAGTTATCCGTGGAGCTTATATTTGGGGGTAATGAATTCCATAGTTTGGCTGTTTGAACAGAGAAGGATGTACCACCTATTGTCTTTTTCTTATATGGTGGTGTTTTAAGGTGGGGTGCCAATCTTGAGCGGAGGTTTCTTTGTTGAATGTATTTGGTTATTTTGTTTCGGATGAAAAGCAGTCCTGTTCCATGTATAGCTTTGTGGGTGATACATGCTTGAAGGTGTATCTTCTGGCAACCAGTAACCAGTGTAGTGCTCTGAAGGAAGGATAGATGTCTTGTGGGCTTGGGGTTTTACATGTAATAGTAGCCTGGCAGCTGAGTTCTGAATACGTTGTAGTTTTTTCATAATAGATAGAGATGATCCATGGTACTCCAGAGGCATACGATGTTTTCGTTGTGGGGATCCAGGGCATATTGCTTCTAGCAAAAAGTGTACCACCAGGAATGTAGTTTGCAGGTATTATGGAAGGAGAGGACATTTAGCAAAAGTGTGTAAATCAACAGGAATTCATCGGGATGTAGATGATATATGTGAAAGTGTACATGTTTTGGGAAAAAAACTGATTGTTTTATAAATAGCAATCTCATAAAAGTGATTGTGGATTCAGGAAGTCTATATATTCTCTTGTCAAAGGAAACATATGAAGAAAATTGGTTGGATGACAGTTGCTCATCATTGGAAAAGTCAGATGTCAAAGCAGTTTGGTATGCAGGCAAAATAATTTAAATACTGGGGAAGAGATGGATGACTATTAAATTCATGGAAGAAGCTGTTCATGGATCAGACTTACCATCAAAAAGACTTAAACATCATTATAAATCTAAATGCTAAAGGAACTAGTAATGGTAATTGAAAAAACGGTGGCTGTGGAAGTAATGAGTAGCCATGAAAATAACATAATGCTAAAATATCCTCAAGTATTTACTGATTAACTAGCATTATTGAAAGGATTTTCCCACAAAATTAGACTGAGGAAAAGTGCCAGACCAATTGTACATAAAGAAAGGAATGTTCCAACTATGATGAGGGGACCATTACGCATGGAACTGAATAAATTGCTAATCCAAGGAATAATTGAACCTATAGAAGCATCTGAATGGCTGTCTCTTTTGGTGGCAGCACCAAAAGAAGGATGAAAGATTTGACTTTGCATAGATTTAAGAGATTTTGGGGGTCATTACAACATTGGTGGTAAAAGGCGCTTACCGCCGTGCAGAAGACCACCAATACACCGCCGCGGCGGCGGCATTCCGCCACAGCTATTATGACACACATCTTGGAATCCGCCGAAATTCAGACACCCACACAATACCGCCACACCAAAGGTCAGTGATAAACTGTCGGAAACAAATCCTCCACCTCCACGGCAACAGAAACACGCCCATGCTATTACAACCCACGAATCCACACGGCGGTCTTTCAACCGCGGTATTCCATTGGCGGTACACACCGCCGCGCTCAAAATACACACACATCTCCAAAACACCGCCACATTGGACAATTCCAAATACACACACCTGATACACATACAAACAACACTCCCACACACCAAACACAATATAAAACACACACCCACATCACCCACAAACACCTACTACCAAAAATTAGACACGAAGGCGACAGAGAGAGAGCACAGAATAGACAACCCCACTACACAGAGGCACACAACACCATCACCCACACAACATCCATGCACAAAACACCACACACCACTACACTCACCACACTCATCACCACATACACCACCCCACACATCACCCACACCACCCCATGGCACGCCAAAGACACCCCCGCTTCTCCGAGGAGGAGCTCAGGGTCATGGTGGAGGAAATCGTCCGGGTAGAGCCACAGCTATTTGGCTCACAGGTACAGCACACATCAATAGCCAGGAAGATGGAGTTATGGCGCAGAATAGTGGACAGCGTGAACGCCGTGGGACAGCACCCAAGAAATAGGGAGGACATCAGGAAGAGGTGGAACGACCTACGGGGGAAGGTGCGTTCAACGGTCTCCAGGCACAACATCGCGGTACAGCGGACTGGCGGCGGACCCCCACCTCCTCCCCCCACAACTAACAACATGGGAGGAGCAAGTCTTGACCATCTTGCATCCTGAGGGCATCGCAGGAGTCGGTGGAGAATGGGACACTGGTAAGTCAATTCTTAACTATCATATCCCCCACCCTACCTGCATGCTATCACACACCCCCTCCCTAACCCCCTCCCCTATCACTACAACTCCTCACTAATGTACCCATGACACAAACCACCCATCCCAACACCAAGCCCTGCATGACACAACTAAGCATGGACACCCCTCACTAAAGCATGCCCACTGCACATACCCAGTACACCCCCCCAACCATCACCACACGAACTCACACACAGGAATGCATGCACTGGGGTACACAAACACCCACCCATTGCACACCATTACACACACACATGCATTAATCATGCTCTTATGCCCCTGCAGGAACCCGAAGGACCATCACCACACCAGAGGGTCCAGACAACACCACTCCACCCCCAAAAGAGGCCCACAGTGACGAGAGCAGCTCTGCCCTACTGGATCCTGATGACCAGCCCGGACCATTGTGGGCCTCGGGACAGTCGGTTCCCCTTGCACAGGCACAGCCCAACACCGACCTTCCACCCTCTGGTAACACCAGCACAGCACCCACCCAGCGGGCCCAAACCTCCCTACCCAGGACAGGTCAATCAGCGGTGTGTCCACCACTACAGGGCACCCAGGCTAACCCACCACCCCAACAACAACAGGGACCTGGGGGCAGTGGTAGTGGGCACACAGTCCAGGGGACGGAGGCACAGGAACACAGGGGAACTGGGAGGGCTGCTGTGCGACAGGGGGCGGACAGGCCAAGGGAACCCACTCTCCACGAGGCCCTCTCCTCCATCAAGGGAGCATACCACCACTCCCAGGAGACAATGGCGACGGTTCTGGACAAGTTGCAGGAGACCCTGCGCCTGCAGGATGAACTGTATTTGGGGTTCAGGGAGGAGCTCAGGACCATCAGCTCCGCCCTGGGCACCATCGTAGGGGTGCTGAAGGACATACAGCAGACCTTGAGGGACACTGTGGCACTCCAAGGGGCCCCTGACACTAGCCAGGACGATGAAATGCCCACCACCTCCGCCGGCGCTAGTGGACAGGACGCCCCACCACAGGACCACCACACCAGCACCCCACCCCCTGCAGACGGACAACCACCACGCAAGCAGTCCCTGAGATCCAGGAACAGGACAGAGCAAGATGGCAAGACCCCCGCCAGGAAATTACACCACCCTGATTGTCCTCCCACTGTCCCACTTTGTTACCCTGTCCATACTTTAACTGCCCCAGCTCCTCTTCCTATGCCCAGATGGGCAGTGCACCTGTGAGACTAATAGACTGGACTCTGCCATGGACCTTCCTCCACCATCACCCATCCTCATTTTACAACCCCCTCCCATTTCTGAGCACTTCAATAAACACCCTTGAAACACAAAACAATCTGGAGTCAGTCTGTGATTTAGTAAAAATGTATTATCAATGACAGTGTCATAATGGGTGTACCATTCTAAAGCTAACATACCTATGTCACACATCACAAGCCCTTGAAGGATGCAAGCAGTTGACACGTAGGTAACCACACCTGTGAAACCGTAATGGAAGGGTACAACTCAGTTACCAAATGTTGACTTAAATCGAAAAACAGGATAGAGGTAGACGTGTGAAAGTTAATGTAATGCTAAAAATGAAAATGTTCTCACCTGTGTCTCACTGGAAATATTGCTGTATGACTGACTCCCTGTTGTCGTTGTCTTCTTCATCAGCTTCATCCTCATCACTGTCCACAGGCTCCACAGCTGTACAACACCGTCATCTGGATCATCCTCCTGCAGAAAAGGCACCTGGCGTCGCAAAGCCAAATTATGGAGCATGGAGCAGGCGATGATGATGTCGCACACCTTCTTTGGTGAGTAGAATAGGATCCACCTGTCATATGGAGGCACCTGAACCTGGCCTTCAGGAGGCCGAAGGTGCGTTCGATCACCCTCCTAGTCCGCCCATGGGCCTCATTGTAGCGTTCCTCTGCCCTGGTCCTGGGATTCCTCACTGGGGTCACTAGCCACGAAAGGTTGGGGTAACCAGAGTCCCCCAAAAGCCACACACGGTGCCTCTGAAGTTGACCCATCATATCAGGGATGCTGCTATTCCGCAGGATGTAGGCGTCATGCACTGAGCCAGGGAACATAGCATTTACCTACGAGATGTACTGGTCTGCCAAACACACCATCTGTACATTCATGGAATGATAACTCTTCCTGTTCCTGTACACCTGTTCACTCCTGTGGGGGGGGACCAGAGCTACATGGGTACCATCAATAGCATCTATGACGTTGGGGATATGTCCAAGGGCATAGAAGTCACCTTTCACTGTAGGCAAATCCTCCACCTCAGGGAAAATGATGTATCTCCTTACGTGTTTCAGCAGGGCAGACAACACTCTGGACAACACGTTGGAAAACATAGGCTGGGACATCCCTGATGCCATGGCCACTGTTGTCTGAAAAGACCCACTTGAAAGGAAATGGAGCACTGACAGCACCTGCACGTCAGGGGTGATTCCAGTCGGATGGCAGATTGGTGACATCAGGTCTGGCTCCAACTGGGTACATAGTTCCTGGATTGTGGCACGGTCAAACCAGTAGGTTACGATGACATGTCACTCTTCCATTGTCAACAGGTCCACCAGCGGTCGGTACACCGGAGGATTCCGCCATCTTCTCATATGTCCCAGCAGACGGTGCCTACGAAGGACAACAGCGAAGAACCAGTCATTATTCCTCCAGGTATGTACCCATAGTCACACACAAGACTACACCACTCACATAACCCTTCCTGTATGTGTGTTGAGTGTAGGCCTAGCTATGTGTGATTGTGGGGTAACAGCACTGGCGTTACACACCGTCGCGGTAGGCGGTCGTAGACCGCGGCGCAATGCTGCATTGGTTAACATTGGACCCTATGGGTCCCAGGAGCCAATGAACAGGTGCGCTGGCGTTGATGATGGCACCGCCGCGGACATCACCGCTGCGGACGTCACCGCCATTTTCTATCTGTTCAATCACTAGATACCTGACCTTCGACAGGAGAGGACCTACCCTGCAAGTGCTGCTGTGACCTCGGTCTGGAAGCGACGATGGCTGCTGCGTCTGGGGAAAGGGCCCCTGCCTTCACTGCACAGGAGTTGAAGAAACTGGTAGACGGGGTCCTCCCCCAGTACACGCTACTCTACAGTCCTCCAGACCAACAGGTTAGTACACAGGGAGCACGTTGTATGGGCTAGGCCTGGGTGGAGAGGGCTGGTTGGAAGAGGGAAGGGGGCAGAGTCCATAGAACATTAATGCATGGGAATGAATGGGCCACATGGCCAGAGTAGGGAGAGGGCCACTCACAACGACGGTGCAGTTGGTAATGACTGGTCCTCTTTCCTTGTGCATGTCTTGTAGGTCAGCGCCCACCAGAAGAGGGACATTTGGCGTGCCATCGCCAAGGAGGTCCGGACCCTTGGGGCCCACCAGAGACGGAGCACCCACTGCCGTAAGAGATGGGAGGACATTCGCCGCTGCAGCAAGAAGACGGCGGAGGCTCAGCTGGGGATGGCCTCCCAATGTGGGAGGGGTGCCCGTCGCACCATGACCCCCCTGATGTTCCGGATCCTGGCAGTGGCCTACCCGGAGTTGGATGGGTGCTTGAGGGCATCACAGCAGACACAAGGGGGTGAGTACAACCTCATTCTGCTGACTTTGCGTGTAGTGGAGGTGTCTGGGTGGTGGAGGTGGGCTGTGGGTGTCCCTATGCCAGGGCGAGTTCGGTAGGCAAGGCCTCTCCGTAATGTAGCCCATGTGGCACTCTACCCCACCTCAGCAGAGTGCCAAGTCGAGGTATAGTTGCCCCTGTGGCATCCATGTGCGCCGATGTCCACCATTGCCATATAGGCCATATCCCAGAAATTGCATGTGCAGAGGGCAGGAGCATGGCGTAATGCAGGGGGCATCTGCGTTTGTCTTGTCCGCCAACGGTAGCGGTATGCCATGCACTAAAACCCTCTTTCTTCTGTCTCCCCCCCTTTGTCTGCTCTCCCTGTCCTTTTGTACATCAGCATCAACAGGCGGAGGTACAGTGGCACCGGAGCACGAGGGAGCTGCATCCCACATGGCATTGGAGGGCCACACCACAGACTCTGAATGCACCAGTGGGACGGAGGGCGAGGGGAGCTTCACATCGTCCACCAGATCACCAAGCAGCGACACGGACTCGTTCGACGATGGGAGCTCCCTTGTGGTGGCGGCACCATCTGTGCCCCCCACCTCTACAGGTACAGCCGCCACCTCCCCTACCAGCACCACCCTCCCAGCAGCCCCTCAGCGTTCGCCCCGTGCCCGCTCACCCAGGAGGGTGGGCATCACCTTCGCCCCAGGCACCTCAGGCCCTGCCCCAGTCACCCCTGATGCCCTCAGTGAGGAGGCCATTGACCTCCTCAGGTCACTCACTGTTGGGCAGTCTACTATTGTGAATGCCATCCAGGGTGTAGAACGAGAGTTGCAACACGGTAATGCATTCCTGGAGGGCATTCATTCTGGTCAGGCTGTCCTTCAGCGAACCCTGCAATCTTTGGCCTCAGCACTGATGGCAGCAATTGTACCTGTGTCTAGCCTCCCCCCTCCAACTTCCTCCACCCAGACCCAATCTCCTGTACCCCAGCCCATCCCAAGCACACCTACAGACCAGCATGCACACAAGTCAACACACCCAAGTAGCTCAAGCAAACATAGGCACCACACACACCACAAGCACTCACGCAAGCCTCACCCACATACAGACACAACAACATCCACTGCCTCCACTGTGTCCCCCTCCTCCTCTTCTCCCTCCTCCCTCCCAGTGTCGTCTACACTCTCCCCTGCATGCACTACATCTACAGCCACTAGGACTCGCACCAGAACACCCAGCACCACACCCCGCTCACCTGCACTCACCACCTCCACTGCCATTTACACGTCCCCTGTGTCCTCTCCCAGTGTGTCTGTGACGCCCCCTCCCAAAGTACACAAACCCCGGCAATCACTAACCCAACATCCATCCACCTCACGACAGCCTCCAGTACCCGCACCTGCACCCAAAACACCTAAAGTGACACCTCCGACAACCACCTCCTCTTCCTCTACTCCCGAGCCCCCTCCAGCTACCCATCCCAGTGTTCGTCAGAAACTGTCCCTCTGTAAAGTTGACCTTTTTGCCCCCACCCCACCCCCTCCAATTCATCAGTCCCATCGTAGCACCTCAGCCAAAAAGCCTCCAATACCAGTGGTGCCTGTTCAAGGTTTTTGGAGTGCACCGGCCACCAGGGCAGGCAGTAGGACCCGGAGCCAAGGCACCGTGTTAAGACTCCAGGTGGGAAAACAACTGAAATGGGTTCCAAGGGGTTTGGAGAGTCAGCTGTGACTCCACCAAAGGTGGGGAAGGGCCAGAGGAAGTCTGCCCAGCCTGTTGTGAGTGTCACGGCGGAGAAGTGCGCCATCATTTCCGGCGGTCGAGACACAACCGCCAGCACCGTCGTTACTGGTCCAGAGACCACCGCCAGAGTCACAGCCCAGGAGGGCGCCACTATCGTCACTTGTCCGGAGACCACCACCAGAGTAACAGCCTAGGAGGGCCCCACTATTGTCACTGGTCAGGAGACCACCGCCAGAGTCACAGCCCAGGAGGGCCCCACTATCGTCACTGGTCAGGAGACCACCGCCAGAGTCACAGCCCAGGAGGGCCCAAGTATCGTCACTGGTCAGGAGACCACCTCCAGAGTCACAGCCCAGGAGGGCCCAAGTATCGTCAGTGGTCAGGAGCCCACCGCCACCGCCGGAGTCAGTGCCCAGGAGGGCCCCACTATCGTCACTGGTCCAGAGACCACTGCCAGAGTCACAGCCCAGGAGGGCCCAAGTATCGTCACTGGTCAGGAGACCACCGCCAGAGTCACAGCCCAGGAGGGCCCAAGTATTGTCACTGGTCCAGAGACCACCGCCAGAGTCACAGCCCAAGAGGGCCCCACTATCGTCACTGATCCAGAGACCACCGCCACCGCCGGAGTCAGTGCCCAGGAGGGCCCACTATGGTCACTGGTCCAGAGACCACCGCCAGAGTCACAGCCCAGGAGGGCCCCACTGTCGTCACTGGTCAGGAGACCACCGCCAGAGTCACAGCCCAGGAGGGCCCAAGTATCGTCAGTGGTCAGGAGCCCACCGCCACCGCCGGAGTCAGTGCCCAGGAGGGCCCCACTATCATCACTGGTCCAGAGACCACCGCCAGAGTCACAGCCCAGGAGGGCCCCACTATCGTCACTGGTCAGGAGACCACCGCCAGAGTCACAGCCCAGGAGGGCCCCACTATCGTCACTGGTCCAGAGACCACCGCCAGAGTCACAGCCCAGGAGGGCCCCACTATCGTCACTGGTCCAGAGGCCACCGCCAGAGTCAGTGCCCAGGAGGGCCCACTATCGTCACTGGTCCAGAGACCACCGCCAGAGTCAGTGCCCAGGAGGGCCCACTATCGTCACTGGTCCAGAGACCACCGCCAGAGTCACAGCCCAGGAGGGCCCCACTATCGTCACTGGTCAGGAGACCACCGCCAGAGTCACAGCCCAGGAGGGCCCCACTATCGTCACTGGTCCAGAGACTACCGCCACCACCGGAGTCAGTGCCCTGGAGGGCCCCGGCTGCCACAGCCCCGCTGGGCAATGATGAAACGTCATGCCACACACCAATGTCCAGTGTATAGAACGTCATGCCACACACCAATGTCCTTATCAGAACCGCCATGGCAAAGCACCGCTGAACTGTCCTGAACCGCCATGGCAAAGCAGCGCTGAACTGTCCTGAACCGCCATGGCAAAGCACCGCTGAACAGTCCTGAACCGCCATGTCAAAGCACCGCTGAAGAGGGCAAAGACCGCCATGTCAAAGCACCGCTGAACAGGGCAAAGACCGCCATGGCTAAGCACCGCTGAACAGGGCAAAGACCGCCATGTGAAAGCACCGCTGAACTGTCCTGAACCGCCATGGCAAAGCACCGCTGAACAGTCCTGAACAGCCATGTCAAAGCACCGCTGAACAGGGCAAAGACCGCCATGGCTAAGCACCGCTGAACAGGGCAAAGACCGCCATGTCAAAGCACCGCTGAACAGGGCAAAGACCGCCATGTCAATGCACCGCTGAACAGGGCAAAGACCGCCATGGCAAAGCACCGCTGAACAGGGCAATGCACCGGGTAGGAATGAATGGCCCGTCACATCAGGCATCCTTATCCCATGTGCAGCTGGGACAGTGACAGGACACGACCTTTCACGGGGAGACTCATCCAGTCTGGGCACCAGTCCCCCCCAGTACCAGTAGAGACCTGCATCAACTTGAGAGACTGTGGCTTTGCACTCCCCAGGATGGCACAGTGGGCAAACCACCCATTGTAGAGACTTGAGAGACTGTGGCTTTGCACTCCCCAGGATGGCACAGTGGGCAACCCACCCACTGTAGAGACTTGAGAGACTGTGGCTTTGCACTCCCCAGGATGGCACAGTGGGCAACCCACCCACTGTAGAGACTTGAGAGACTGTGGCTTTGCACTCCCCAGGAGGGCATAAATGGGCATGGAGCCCCGTCGTGGATCTGGCTTTGCAGTCATCCGGCTGAGGTGCCCCCCCTTCCCTTCCCCCTGAGGTGCCTGTAGTATTTCTATCTGATGCCCCGGCAGTGTTCTCTCCGATTGTGGTCAGGTATCGTTTGTGGGCCTCGCCCATGTATTTTTGGACTGATGGTGCACGGACATTGTTATGTACATATCTGCACTACTTTTCGTATTGTATATAATTATGACTGATTTTCAAATATATATCTGTATATTTTTGTATGACATGTATATTGGCACATTACATTGTTTGACCAATTTTTGCTTTGTGTATTCATTCTTCCGGGGGGATCGTGGGTTGGTACTGTGATTTTTGTGAATGCATTGGTGTGTATGTTGTAATATGCGGGGGTGGGGGTGTTTTGTGTGTGTCCCCCTAACTTTTGCCTCCCCCTCCCCCATGTCGTAGGTGCAGTACTCACCGTTGTCTGCAGCACCTACGTAGCTGTTGGTCGTAGAAGAGCAGAAACACAAGGGCAGGGAGTATTTGGAGTTCCGGCTCCATGGATTCCTCGTGGGATATGTTAAGGTGAGCGTTTTCCCATAGCAAAAGCTGTTTCCGCCGGGTTTTTATCCACGGTGAATCCGCCACGGAAAAGGTGGCGGATTGGCGGGTTGTAATACTGTGGGCGGTACATTGTCTTCCGCCTGTCTGTTGGCGGTGACCGCCGCGATGCTTGTCTGTACCGCCGTGGCGGGCGAAGTGTTAAAGTGGCTGTCTTTGTTGGCGGTTTCCGCCAGGGTCATAAATCCCTTTTTTTGTCCGCCGGCCTGTTTGCGGTATTTCCGCTGCTTTAACACCATCCGCCAGGGTTGTAATGACCCCCTTTGTTTTTATTATTTTATTATTAGAATGAATGAGAGTAACAATAGCAATGTTGTGCAGTATATCATTCGAATGAGTCAACAGTATTATAAACATGCTCTTACATGTATGTTGAAACATTTACAAGTGCTTAACTCAGTTAGTGGTACTTAAGTTATCACAATGCTTTCAGAAGGACAGTAGTACTCATATTCTTAGCATTGCATATTCAAATTTCTGCAAAATACATTAATCTACATGGATGTCAACTGAACTAAGGTATGTAATCACTCATACTCAATTGATGGGGGTGGAGGGACAGAGAAGGGCAGGGGATGGGGAGAGAGGATTATCTTTCATCAGGTTGTGTGGGGGGTATTGCCAATATAGATGTGTATTTGGTCAGTATTTTCACCTAGATCTCAGCCAGTAGAATAGAGCCTCCCACCTGAGAGAGGGGAGAGGGCATGAGTCTAGTATCTCCAAGGGTGAGGACAGCATTGAAAATGTTCAGGAGGGTCGGACGTCATATTTAGCCTCTACCTTCCCCAAATACTTTGCCAGTCGGGAGGTGTGGCCGGCCCAAGCATCCTGATCCGCCACTACACAGTGCCTGCTGCTCTGCTAGTATACCAGAGCCCAGATCTCTCAGCCACAGATGAATGGGGGGTCGAGGTGAAGAGAAGATTTCCAGCTCATGGCTATCCTGCATTTAGCCAGAACTATGGCTAAATCAATAAATGTATCAACAAGCTTGCAGGCTGTGAAGCAGGGGGCAATGCTCGGTCCCTCCCTCTGGAGCAGGGAGCCCAAGGCCTCCAAGTACAATCCCGTAATTTAAGTAAGTGACAAGTTGAGGGCAGGTCCAGACTATGGGCCTGATTCTGAGGCTGGCGGGCGGCGGTAGCCGCCCGCCTGCCGGGAACCGCCATATGGCCGCTCCGCGGTCGAAAGACCGCGGAGGCCATTCTGGCTTTCCCGCTGGGCTGGCGGGTGACCGCCAGAAGGCCGCCCGCCAGCCCAGCGGGAAACCCCCTTCCCACGAGGAAGCCGGCTCCGAATGGAGCCGGCGGAGTGGGAAGGTGCGACCCGTCGCGAATTTCAATGTCTGCTAAGCAGACACTGAAATTCTTTGTGCCATTGGCATGGGCACTGCAGGGGCCCCCAGGGGCCCCACGACACCCCATACCGCCATCCTGTTCCTGGCGGGCGAACCGCCAGGAACAGGATGGCGGTATGGGGTGTTGGAATCCCCATGGCGGCGCAGCAAGCTGCGCCGCCATGGAGGATTCCTGAGGGCAGCGGAAAACCGGCGGGAGACCGCCGGTTTTCCTGTTCTGACCGCGGCCAAACCGCCGCGGTCAGAATGCCCTGCGGGGCACCCCCAGCCTGTTGGCGGTGCTCCCGCCGACCCCGGCCCCGGCGGTCCTTGACCGCCGGGGTCGGAATGACCCCCTATATGTATAAAATGTGCCGCAGTGATCGTGGGCAGGTATCTGCGACTCCTGAGTACATGCGCGCCAACTGTTATGGGGTAAGATAGGTGTGGTGAAGATAGTTAAATTGTGTGTATTTCAGTCTGGCGTTTGTGGACATGAATTTCGGTACCCCTATAAACTGTTTCTATTGTTTATCAGTAAGACTGATGTCGAGGGCGGCATCCTAATAGGCTTGAAGAGAGTGGAGGGGTACTTCCCTAACAGTATGTAGGGAGCTATAAAGATATGTAACAGCCCTTTGACCACCCCCAAGTGTCAATAATAGCTGGAAAAATAATGAAGTCTCTGGCTCATCATGCGTTTTACACCACATCTAGTGTAACTGTTGCATAAGTGTGGCATAGAAGATAAAGGAGTCTGGTGGCATACTATAATCATCCACCAAGCTCTTGAACATGCCAAGAATCTTGTCAGTAAAAAGATCGCCCCATGTAGTAAGGCCAGCCTCTGACAATGAGGTTGAGTCCAGCCACAAGCGTAACAGCCAGGCAATGCCCAGAGGGGTAGTTCCTGCGCATACGAAGGGGGAGGATGGGTTTTGAGCATATATGTGATCCAACAAGCCTCAGCCATCCCCCACCTCCTTGGGACCTCCACCTCAGAGCCCAGCAGCCATTGCAACACAGGGAGTGGTGTTGCTCTACCAAACCAGTGTCTCAGTTCAGACAGATTGTGACCCACCAGCCACCGCGTGGGCCGCTGCAGCTGGGCAGTGGCATAGAAGTGTTATAGTTTTGGGTACCTAGTCCACCCCCTTCTAAAGAGGCACAGAGTTTGGTGAGCACCACTTGCCTCCTGCCCTTGCCCCATATCAGGGCGGTCAGGAGTGAGCATAGTTCTGCCAATAGCCTGTTAGGTAACAGGACAGGGATGGTGGAGAAAAAATACAGTAACCTAGGAAGTACCATCATCTTAGAGATGGCAATCTGCCCCACCGGGGAGGGTGGCAAGGATGTCCAGAATGGGAGGGATGACCTCATGCCAGCCAGGGCCCTGCCCACATTGGCATCTATCAAGTCTTTGTTGGAATGATACACTCGGATACCCAAGTATTTAAATATGTCACAAGACTAAGGGAGCAGAGTATGCTGAAGCCCTCTCCACTAAGCCTCAGGCAGGGCTGTCAGGGGGAACAAATGAGATTTGTCCCAGTTCACCCTCATTCTGGACACTTTGTCAAACTGATGTAGGAGTTCCATTAGTCAAGGGAGCACTGTAGCAATTTCCCTTAAGGTATACCAGAGCATCACCAGCCTACAACAAACCCATGTGCCACCTGTCTGTGACTTGGATTCCTCATTCCAAGGCTCACATCTAGAGTGCACATGCAAGGGGTTCCATAGCCAAAGCAAGGGGTGACACGTGGCAGCCATGGCGGGTGCTGCATTCATATTAAATGGATCGGATATGGCATGTCCAGTTTACACCCGGGAAAGTGGTGTGTTTATAATAAAGCAATCCATTGGAGGAATCTGGGGCTTATCCCAAATCTCGCAAGGACCACCTTCAGATAATTCCACCCCAGGGTGTCAAATGCCTTCTCTATGTCCAGCGATGCAACCCAGGGGTTCATGCTCAACGACCGTGGCCAATCCATCAGTATGAACAAGTGACACAGGTTCAGAAACGTGTTCCTGACAAGTATAAACCTGTTTTTGGGTGTACTACATATTGTGCTAATGGGATCAGCCAGTTGGCCAACACCTTAACAAGGACCTCATAGTCCATGTTCAATAAGGAGAAGGGCGATATGCCCAAGTAGTAGGGCATCCCTATCTGGCTTCAGTAGAACGAGCATGACCACCTCCCAAAGTGAGGGAGGAAGTATGCCAGCTGAATAGGTGGAGTTAAATACCTTCAACAAGTACAGGGTGAGTTTGGAATTAAAAGCAGAGTAAAATTCAACAGGCCAACCATCCACGCCGGGGTCTTGCCTCACGCCATTAGTTTGTTCACTTCAGAAATTTCAGCTGCTGATAGGGGTGTCTTGAGAGCCACTCACTGGGATGACTGTAGTTGCAGGAGGTGTATATTATCTAGAACCGACCCAATAAAAGTTGTTTTTACAGGCCTTGGGGCTATATACAGCTTGGTATAGTAGGAACGAAAAGCATTATTAATGACATCTTGGTTATTGAGCAATAAACCAATCTCACTGTGTATAGCAGTAATTGGAGCCATGGAGGAGTTGGAACAGAGGAGCCAGGCCAAAAGCCTCCCTGCCTTGTCGCCCTCCACATGTTTTCTCAACAGGTTATCTCTATAACCCAGTTTGCCCAACGCCTCAAAGGTTCATTTTGTGGGCGAGCCTTGCTCATGCCAGTGAAGCAGCAGCTCTCAGGCACCATCTGCTCACATCTCTGGATGTCTGTTTCCAATGTGTGTAGCTCCCTACGCAGCATTAACTTAGTGCTGTACACCATCTTGATTGCCTGACCGCAACAGACCATTTTGAACATGTCCCACTCTATGCCAGTGTTAGATGCCGTGCCTTTGTTGTCCTTGAAGTATGAGGTGATATGGTTGAGAGAGTGTTGCTGAATACCCTGTCCTGCAGGGCGACCGCAGGGAGGAGCCATGTAGGTATGCATAGGCAACCTTGGCCCCATGACAATTGGAGTTGTAAGGGACAATGATCTGAGGAGGTGCGTCCCAGGTATTCAGCACATGTAACCCTTGAGAGTGCCTCAGAGCTGCAGTATAAAAGGTTTATTCTAGTGTGTAGGTCATGTAAACCAGAATAAAAGGAGTATTCCCTAATCGTGGGATGTAGGCTTTGCCAGATGTCCAGCACCTGATTGTGAGAGGCCCAGCATCTAAGGTGTTGAGTAAGAGCAGTGGATTGCACCCTGGGTACTGGTGGGTGAGAACGGTCACAGTCTAAGTCGGGAATGCAATTAAAATCACCTCCCCAATAACAAGGTGCTAGTGCGTTATGTATGAGAGACAATTTGAGGGATTGCAGAAAAAAGGCCTGATTGGTGTAGGAAGCATATAAATAAATTAATGAGACAGGGAGGCCATCTAATATCCATTCAGGTTCCACATACAAATATTCAACAAATAATTACTTAGCAAGTAAAACAGTTGTCTTCAAACACCCCCTCCTGGGCTAGCACACCAACGGGTGTCTGGCCAGAGGCACTTAAATGCAGCAAAGAACAAAGTTGTAAACCAGTCAGTTTCAGTGTCACTGTCTATATATGGGGTAGTGGCAGTACGTCAATAACAATATTCATGGATGGATGGATGGAGTTACTCGCAACTCTCAGCAACTGCACCAGTTTAATGCCCCCCACCGATTCAATACAGCATGTTACTCACAGAGGCATAGTGGAGGCAGTTTTGAACCAGTTTAATATAGGAGCCTATATCATATCTTCAGTAGTTTGAGAGGTTACCACAGGAACTCACCAAGCAATGTGGCAACCAAAGTCAGGGCTGTGTCCGAAGTCACGTCGTCAAGTCTCCCCAACACTGAGCTAGCAGGCGATGGGGTCAGAACATGCTGTTCCACCTCTGCAACCACCTTGGCCCTTTCTTTGGCAGCCTGTTCCTTTGATGGGTCTACCATAGGACGCTTGCTGCGAGTTCTGCAACATCATTGCACCTTTCACTTGGTTGGGGGAGTCCATCTTCTCTGGAGGGCAAGTAGCAATGCCTTTGTCTTCCAACCAAGTCCAAGCTTCCTCTGGAGTTGCGCAGAAAGTGGTGCTGTCTCTGTACATTATCCTGAGGGTGGCAGGGAAATTTAGAGCATATTTGATGTTGTGATCATGGAGGCATCTTTTCTCGGCTAGAAAAGAAGATCTCCGGCGCTGCTCCTCCATGGTGTAATCAGGGAAAATGTTGACGTGGGAGTTCTCAGCCATCGATGGGCCTTTTGTTAAGGTTACTTATCGGATATAACCCCTGTCTCTATAACTGAACAGGCTGGTGACCACTAGGCGTGGGGAAGTCCCCAGAGGAGGCGGCCTGCCCAGGACCCTGTGGGCACATTCCACATAGAAGAATGATGAGTGCTTGCCTTGCGTAATCGTGGTGGAGAACTACTCCTCAAGGTAAAGTTCCACACGGGGGCCCTCAACTTGCTCTGGGAGGCTCACGATCCTAACATTGTTGCGCCGGGACCTGCCTTCTTGATCATAAACATGTTTTCTGAGGTGGTCTACCTCCTCTTGAAGGGCCTTAATGTGTACACTTGTGTCTGTGACTGCAGGTCTGAGGGAGGCCAGAGTGGATTCTGTGTCCTCAATGTGCTCCTTTAACTTTTTTTGGTCTTCCCTCATAAGACCCATACCAATCCTCAGGGCTCCAATCTTTGGTTCTAGGGTGGTTTTAATATCTAGCACATCAGTCAGAATTTCAACTTGCATGAGTGGGCAACTTGCGTGTTCTCGAGGGACACCCCGTAGGGTGAAGTGTATCTCCTTCCATTCCGCTGCCCAGGGCACCAGGTCCCACTGCCCTTGCCCTGCCTTGCTATATACAAACTACGCGGGTGAGTCACAGTGCAGGTAATTATTTATGCAAGGTAATCCCAGGGCCCACCTGTTTGCTGCCTTGTAGCAGGCTGTTGATTGCGTGGGGTACAGGGTATAGTAAAATGTGGAGATAAGAGGAGATGTGGGGGTGAATTAGTCACCCTCCAGTAACCCCAACTCCTCAAGTTGATTCTCAACAATCTCCCCATATTCTCAGGCTCGATACAGTGTCCCAGACAGTTAGGCAAATACATTTATCATGTAGCGATAGGGGGACAGTGAATGAACTGTACGCTGTTCGCCTTAGTATCAATTCCTCACCTCACAGAATTGTCTCTAGTTGGTGATAAGGGGACAAGAAGGGGGCCCTTCATGCCTCCACCTATGGTGTGCCACTAGGGTCCTGTCACTGGTGTGTACCATTGTTGTGGTATCCCTGGGATGGTTTGCAGCGTCTCAGAGGTCTTGGGTGTAGGAAGGAGGCCAACATGACTATGTGGTGTCATTAGGGCCACACTGGTCCCCATGGGAGGGGGAAACCAGTTAGCAGGTTTATGGCATCCCAACAGGGGCACTCACCCGTTTCTGCATCGGAAGGGAGCAGTGCCACCATGCAGGTTCAAAGTCCCCTCACAATGTGATGTCATCACCGTGCCCAGAGGTAGAAGGCAGGTGTGGCCAAATGCGGCATGATATTTTCTAACTCCATCCAGGGAGGTCAGATGTTCGTGTAGTAAGGGGCCCCCTCTCAGGCTGCCTGGGAAAGTATCTGTCCCAGATGAGTCACTTCTCAATGGGCAAAGCAGGCCTGTTGGAGGTCGCAGGCCGTGTCTGCGGGCGAGCCAATCATCTGTGGCTTCAGAGAGAGAAGGAGGCTTCCACATCATGCCGTCAGGTGCCAGGATCAGCAGCTGGCATCACAGGCAGCGGGAGGTCTCCATTATGCGTCAAGATGGCATGTTTTGGGCCGAGGGCTGAAAAGCTCCATGCTTTGCAACTCACACGGTCGTTATCTTGACCATGCATCCTAGATTTACAAGACTTAAACAAGAATATATGGGTAGACAGGCAACCTCTTCCCAATTTTTCAGAGATGATTCCAGTTATGGGAGGTGGATCCATATTTTGTGTACTAGACATGTCTGCTGTATGTCACCAGGTGAACTTACAGGAGGAATCGAGGCACTTGAAGTAGTTTGTGATGCCTCACCTTTACTGAAAAAGATGTCTTAGGACCGCCTGGCCCACTGCTACCACCTCTTGAGTGGAATCGAGACAGTAATGTTGCATAAAGGTATGTTGATTCTTCCAGATAGCTGTTCTTCAAATGTCCTGGAGTGGTACACCCACAAACACTGCAGTTGAGGTCGACACAGTTCTCATCGAGTGAACATGGAGATAAGTCTGCAACGGCTTGCCTGCTGCCTGGTGGCAAAATCAAATCACATCGGATATCCATCTAGTGATGCTTTGTTTATAAAGGGGTTGGCTTTTTCTGGGTGTACTGTAAGCGAGAAACAACTGGGTAGTCTTACAGAAAGAT
Organism: Pleurodeles waltl; assembly: GCF_031143425.1. NCBI lineage: Eukaryota > Metazoa > Chordata > Amphibia > Caudata > Salamandridae > Pleurodeles > Pleurodeles waltl. The sequence goes on along the minus strand of NC_090444.1, from coordinate 1,805,452,253 downwards.
TGGTCCTGTCAAGGTAGAATTTGATGCACCTTTTAACATCCAAACAATGAAGATCCCTTTCCGCTGGTGTTAGGTGTTTGGAAAGAAGGTCTACAGTATTAGCTGCTCATTGATATGGAAGTCCGAAGGGACTTTAGGTATGAATTATGGGTTTGTATGTAGGATTATCATGGTGTCTCTAAACTGTAAAAAAAAGGTTCCTGAATCGTCAATGCTTGGTTCTCACTGATCTGTCTGGCAGATGTGAGAGCCACCAGGAGGGCTACCTCCGAGGATAGAAACTTCAATGAGGATCTGTGAATTGGCTCAAATGGCTGTTTTATGAGCTGTGCAAGGACTGTGTTCAGATGCCACAAAGGACGAGGAGGTCTGAATGGTGGGATGACTCTGAAGAGCCTTTTCAGAAATTGTTTGACAAGTTTGCAGGGCCATAAGGAGGGTGTTCTATGTGAACGTCTCAAACAAGAAATGTCAGCTAGATGAACCCTGATGGAGGCATTAGCTAGGCCTGAATATGCCAAATGCAATAGGTAGGGTAATATCTGCTCCAGTGAAGTAGACAGATGTATCTGTTGCTGTTGACACCATAAACCAAACCTCTTCCACTTACAGTTTTGTTAGTGCTGGTAGCTTTGGCCCTTGAGAGTAGGTCTGTGTACTCCAGAGGGATGTGCAGATGGGAAAACTCATTGTGTTCAGGAGCCAGGCTGATAAGTGAAGAGATTCTGGATTTGGGTGGAAGACATGACTCTTGTTCATGCTCAGGAGGTAAGGCGAGTCCTTTAACGGGATGTGAGGTCTCACTGACAGCAGAAGAAGCTCTGTAAACCAGTGTTGGCCCGGCCACGTTGGGGCTATTAAGATCAGTGTGCAAGGCTCAATCTTCATTTTGGTGACTACATTTGGAATCAGGGGAATGGGCGGAAAGGTGTAAGCAAAGATTCCGTACCATGCCATCGAAAATGTTCTCCTCATAGATGCACCCCATGTGTGATGGCCCAATTCCAAAATCTCTTGTGATTCTTGAGAGAGGAGAAGAGAGCTCACACCTCCCTGCTTGTTGAGGTAGTGCATGGGGTGGTACTGTTTGTTCTTTTGAAAACCTCTAAGTTGGCAATCCTCGGGAGGAAAGCTTGCAAGGCCAGTTTAGCTACTTGCAGCTTGAGAAGACTGATGTGCGAACTTTGATGAGGTATCTTCCACTTGCCGCTGACCTGTGGGTCTTGAAGATATGCTCTCCATCTGTCCAGCGAGGCTTAGGTGATGATGACCAATGGAGATTATTGAGGGAGGAAGGAGAGGCCGATTGAGAGGTGCTTTTGCTGAGCCCATCAACTTATGGTTTTGAACACGACTGAAGTGATTGTGATGAGATTTGAAACCACCGGTGCCTTGAATCCATTGGAGGCTTAGCTCCTCCTGGAGGGGATGCATACGTAGGGCACAGAACAGTAGTAGTGGGATGCACGAGGACATCATCTCTAATAAAGACATGTAAAGGTGTACTGAAACACCTTAATGGCTTTTCCCAATGTAATCAGTCTTTGTTGTCTTTCAGCAGTGAGAGGCTATGTTGGATGTGGTGTCTAGGTTTCACCCCAAAAAAGTTGTAGTCCGTGAGGGCTGAGGACTGGACTTTTTCCAACTGAGAGTGAGGCAAAGCTCATTGAACATGGCAATACACGCCCTTGTAGATTTCTTTGTTGCCTGAGGTGACTTTGCCTTAATGAGCCAGTTGTCCAAGTACAGGAAGACTTGGGGGCTGATGTAAGAGACCCTGGCGCCTCCTTGTGCCACATTATCGTAAATTTTCCCCGCTAATGTGGCCTAACAAGGCCAAAATTGCTGCATCAAAATTAGCAGGAAATTGTTTGATGCTAATCCTGCAAAGCTCCGAACTAGTGTCAAAAAGTTTGACGCTAGTTCCCCTAAATACCACCATGGTGCGCCATATCTTAGATACGGTGCACACATCGTGGTATTAGGGGGCGCTAAGGGGCGCCACTTTTCTTAAATTTAAATCAGGGCCTTGGTGCTTCTGTTTTCTTAAGAATGAGGCCATCAGTGCCAGGCACTTTATGAATATCCTGGGGTTTATTATAGGCAGAACCCAATAGGGAGATGAAAGCACATGGCCTGCAGATCAAGGTTGGACATATAATCCCTGTGGTTTATGCCAAGGAGAATATTTTGTAGCGTTAACACGCAGAATGATTGTTTCTTGAGATAGATGTTTAGATCTCTGAAGGCTAGGACAGGTCGCCGGTCCTTCCAATTTTTGCGAAGTAGAAAGACACAGGAGTAGAATCCTTTTCCTTGTTGGGAAAGGTGGACCCTCTCTATCGCGCCTTTCTGAAGCATGATCTTGACTTCCAATTTGAGCTGATGGAGATGTTTGGGAATGGACGTGTGTGGTGGGTTGGGAGGTGGATTCTGGACAAACTCCAGAATGCTTCCAAACTGAACCAGGTCCAGAACCCATTGGTTCAATGTTATCTCTTGCCACTGATGGAGGAATGAGGATATTCTGCCCGCTAGCCTGAAATTTGATAGGACAGGGGTAGCTGGAGCCTGGAACAGGTCACTGGCGGCGAATAGAGTCTTTTCCCTGACTGGCTGGTTGCCCTCTGGGCACAGGTCTGTTGTATGCCACTTGTGGAGGTTGTCTTTGTGTGTATTTCGATCATTTCTGTTGATGTCCTCTCTCCGTCTTGCAAGATCTTTTTTGCTTCTAGCTTGGTTGCTTCTGGAAGCTGATCTACGTATTGGGTAATAGCTATTAACTGTCTATCGTATCTGCCCAACACCACCACAGAGTTGGCCATCTTCAGTGTGAGACCTGACATACATCATCAGAGTGATGGGTGATGTATCCGTCTTCAGCAGAGTAGTCATTGAAGGGGGCATGGACTGTTGCACTGTGAGTAGCATCAAAGGAAGAGGCATCATCAGTGTCATCAACGATGAGGAAAAGGCGATCTTGAGGGTCGACAGCTTACTCAAGGACGCTGTTATCGACGATGTCACCGTTGAGAAGGAGGTAGACGTGGACGGAGAAGAGATGGTGGCTATCATCTTCATCCATGATGCCACCGTATATGTCTTGGTCGTCGTTGGTGGCGACGAGGACACTCTCGTCAACGGTGGGGTGCTCATCAATGATCTGTTGGCAGGTGGAGCTAAAGAAGTTTTTTGAAAGCATATGAGACCTTAGGAGGTGGTGTAGGCGGCTCAGAGGAGTATTTTTAAGTGTTCTCAGAGGAGGTAGAATGTTCTTTTCTCTCCTTTACTGATGAATACGACCTGGATCTGTGAGCCCAGAGGGCTGTGGCCTCTGTAAGACCCTGAAGCGGTCTTTTTTTAGGCTTTTTTGGGCTGTTCTGAGGAGGATCTAGCATGGGGCGATCTCTCTGTCCTATGGGATCTCCTGGAAGACAAAAAGGAGTCCTCACTATCAGAATCTGAAACTGGATCTTTCCTGGTTTTAAGCTTTTGTAGCCAGATAAGCAGCCTTCCTTCTCTGTCCTTTAAAGTTTTTTTGTAGAAAAGGTAAGACATACCGTACAGTCCTTCGCAGAGTGATCGGGGTAGAGGCAATAAATGCAGTCCTGATGCGGGTCCTCAGAGTGTAACCTCTTTTTGTCACAAGTATTGCAGGGTTTTCTTTTTCTTGTCAGATATAGGCCCTCATTACAACCCTGGCTGTGTTAAAGCGGCGGTATGACCGCCAACAGGCCGGCGGTAAAATAAATGGAATCACGACCATGGCGGAAACCGCCAACAGAGACAGCCACTTTAACACTGACCGCCACAGCGGTAGAAGCAAACACAGCGGCGGTCACCGCCAACAGACAGGCGGAAGTCAATGTACCGCCCACACTATTATGAGAGGCCAATCCGCCACCTTTTCCGGGGCGGAACCAACATGAACAAAATCACGGCGGAAACAGGACTTGGAAGGGGAAACACTCACCTCTACACAACCCACGAGGAACCAGGACGCCATGGAGCCAGAACTCCAAATACTCCCTGCGATAGTATTCCTGCTCCTCTACCAGGAGCACAAAAGACGGCGGCGAAGACCACAGTGAGTACTGCACCTACAACACAGCGGAGGGGGGAGGGAAAAGAGAGTGACACACACATGCAACACGCAACACCCCCACCCATACCCTCACCCACAACAACATACACACAAATACATGATGCAACATTACATTTACACCCCCCAAGCCCCCCCTGGAAGAACACAATGACAAAAGGAAATGATTGTAAGGATTGTAATCAATAAAAATCTATTAGTCAAAACTTTAAATATAAACAATTATGTACACCAACTATTCAAGTCCGGGTAGTGCACCATTCATAGTCCGTGGACCACTGGGCCCAAAATGCATGGGCGAGGCCCACACTCGATACCAGACTCAAAACGGAGAGAACACTGCTGGGGCATCAGATCGAAATGAATAAGGCACCTCAGGGGGAAGGGAAGGGGGGCACCTCAGCCGGATGAGTGCACAACGCCAGCTCCACGAGGGGGTTCCATGCCCATTGATGTATCCTGGGGAGTGCAAAGCCACAGTCTCTCAAGTCTCTCCAGTGGGTGGGTTGCCCACTGCTTTATCCTGGGGAGTTCAAAGCCACAGTCTCTCAAGTCTCTCCAGTGGGTGGGTTGCCCACTGCATTATCCTGGGGAGTGCAAAGCCACAGTCTCTCAAGTCTCTCCAGTGGGTGGGTTGCCCACTGCTTTATCCTGGGGAGTGAAAAGCCACAGTTTCTCAAGTGGATAACAGTCTCCACTGGTTCTGGAGGGTCCTTTGTGCCCAGAGTGCTTCATCCTGCCAAGGACTGAGGAAGTGGATGTGATACTCCACTGGTTCTGGAGGGGACTTTGTGCCCAGAGTGCTTCATCCTGCCAATGACTGAGGTAGTGGATGTGATACTCCACTGGTTCTGGAGTGGGCTTTGTGCCCAGAGTGCTTCATCCTGCCAAGGACTGAGGTAGTGGATGTATCTCTCCACTGGTTCTGGAGGGGGCTTTGTGCCCAGAGTGCTTCATCCTGCCAAGGACTGAGGTAGTGGATGTATCTCTCCACTGGTGCTGGAGGGGGCTTTGTGCCCAGAGTGCTTCATCCTGCCAATGACTGAGGTAGTGGATGTGACACTCCACTGACAGTGGTGCAACATGCAAGCTGCCCAGGCTCCTGGAACTGACCACCAGCCTTGTACGACTGAACACAGGGGATGGCAGCCATGTCTGTGGTGGTGCCACTGGCTCAGGATGTTGCGGGGCTGCTGGCGGCGGGGTCAGTAGCGGCGGTGCTTGCGGCGGGCTCTGTGGCATCGGTGCTGGCGGCGGTCTTTGTGGCAGCGGTGCTGGTGGCGGCCTCACTGACTGAGGTGCTGGTGACGGCCTCACTGATTGCGGTGCTGGCGGTGGTGTCAGTAGCGGCGGTGCATGCGGTGGGCTCACTGACTGCGGTGCTGGCGGCGGTGTCAGTAGCGGCGGTGCTTGCGGCGGGCTCACTGACTGCGGTGCTGGCGGCTGTGTCAGTAGCAGCGGTGCTGGTGGCGGGCTCACTGACTGCGGTGCTGGTGAAGGGCACAGTGTCTGCAGTGCTGGTGAAGGGCTCAGTGTCAGGGGTGCTGGTGGCGGTGTCTGTGGCGGCAGTGCTTGCGGCGGTGCTGGTGGCGGTCTTGTCCGCCGTGCAGGTTGGCGTCGACGCGGACCTGCCTTTGATTTTCAGGCCCTTCCCCACCTTGGATGGTGGAGCAGCTGTCTTGCCACTTTCAACTTTTGTCTTGTCTGAGCCCTTAATGGCAGGTGTTTTCGCCACCTCCCTCTGGGAAGTGGGCAACTTTTTCTGTTTTGTAATGTCCTTTCTCTCGCTCCTTGGGACACTGGCAGCCCTGTTGCTTGGCGCACTCCAGAATCCTGCTATTGCTGGCACCACTGTGCGCCGTGATGTGGTGGCTGAGGTGCTGGGTTGGGACCTGGAAAGGCGGTCCCTAGGGGACGGACGAGGGTTGAGAGGTGTAGGGAAGAGGTCAACATTTGATAGGAAAAGCTTTTTAGACACACTGGGACGGGTAGATGGAGGGGGTTTAGGAGTGGAGGAAGAGGTAGTGGATGTAGGAGGTGTACGTTTGCTGACTTTGGGTGAAGGTGAATGGGCTGGAGGCTGTTGTGTGGTGGATGGCTGTTGGGTGGGTGTGTGACTGCGCTTGTGTACTTTGGGAGGAGGGCTCACAGACACACTGGGAGAGGACACTTGGTATTGGGTCTGGGTGGAGGAAGTTGAAGGGGGGGAGGCTGGACACACGGACAATGGCTGCCATCAGTGCTGAGGCCAGAGCCTGAAATGCTCTCTCTTGGGCTGCCTGCCCAGAATGAATGCCCTCCAGGTATGCATATGTTTGTTGCAACTGCCTCTCTACACCCTGGATGGCATTCAGAATTGTAGACTGCCCAACAGTGAGGGATCTCAGGAGGTCAATGGACTCCTCACTGAGGGCAGCAGGGCTGACTGGGGCAGGGCCGGAGGTGCCTGGGGCAAAGGAGATGCCCACCCTCCTGGGTGAGCGGCCACGGGACACATGCTGAGGGGCTGCTGGGAGGGCGGTGCTGGTAGGGGGGTTGGCGGCTGTACCTGCAGATACAGTGGGCACAGAGGGGCCCACCACCGCAAGGGAGCTCCCATCAGAGGAGGAGTCGGTGTCGCTGGTCTCTGCTCCTGTCCCCGCCGTGGAGCTCCCCTCGCCCTCCGTCCCATTGGTGACTTCAGACTCTGTTGTCTCGCCCTCCAGGGCCATGTGGGATGCAGCTCCCTCCTGCTCCGGTGGCACTGCTGCTCCGCCTGATGATGCTAATGCACACAAGAACAGGGAGACCACAAAAAGGGGGGGAGAGAAATAAGAAAGGCATGTTCAGTGCATGCAATACCGCTACCGTTGGTGGACACTACAGACACAGCAGCCCTCTGCACTACGCCATGCACTTAGAGTTCCCTAATTAATCACAGGGACATAGGGTACAAGGCCTATGTTCGATTGCTGCACACATGGAAGTCACAAGAGCCTGACTAGGTGTAGATGGCTCTTACTACTGGTGGGGTTGGGCTGCCACATAGCCTGCCTCACAAAGGGTCCTTGCCTACAAAGCTCGCCCTGGCCTAGGGTAACCCACTGCCCACCTCCCCGAACCAGACACCTCCTAATGCGCTCAGAGTCAGAAGGACGTGACTGTACTCACCCCCTTGTGGCTGCTGTGATGCCCTCAAGCGCCCATCCAACTCCGGATACGCCACCGCCAGGATCTGGAACATCAGGGGGGTCATGGTGTGATGGGCACCCCTCCCACATTGGGAGGCCATCCCCAGCTGGGCCTCCGCCGTCGTCTTGCTCCAGCGGCGAATGTCCTCCCATCTTTTACGGCAGTGGGTGCTCCGTCTGTGGTGGACCCCCAGGGTCCGGACATCCTTGGCGATGGCACGCCAAATATCCTTCTTCTGGTTGGCGCTGACCTAGAGGAATAGTACAGGGGAAAAGGAAAAACTTTAACCGTCTGGACCGTCACAGTCATTGTCCCACGTTCCCACCCTTGCCCTGACGCACATACACTCACCGTCCGCTCATGCAGGCCTCAGTCCCCCCACCCCCTGTATCTTCCATCCACACCACTCCAAACAGGCATTGCCCATACAGCATGCTCACAGTGTACTCACCTGTTTGTCTGGAGGACCGTAGAGTAGTGTGTACTGGGGGAGGACCCCATCCACTAACTTCTCCAACTCCTCTGAAGTGAAGGCAGGGGCCCTTTCCCAAGACACCTGAGCCATCGTTGCTTCCAGACACAGGTCACAGCAGCACTTGCAGTGTAGGTCCTCTCTTGTTGAAGGTCAGGTATCAAGTGAGTGAACAGACAGAAAATGGCGGTCACGTCTGCGGCGGTGCGTACCGTCACCGCCGGCGTACATCGTCATTGGCTCCTGGGATCCATAGGGCCCAATGTTAACCAATACAGGATTGCGCTGCGGTCTTCGACCGCCTACTGCGACGGTGTACAACGCCAGCGCAGTTACCTCATATCCCCTTGTCCCACATTATAGGTCAGGCAGCCGCCATTTCAGGGGGCCACATGGCATTATTTTTAAATGTGTCACACATATCTAGGCTTTGCATACACACAGAGACAGGCACATAGCGGATTGACAAATGTGTGCAATAAATTTTTCTTTTACTACCTCAGTGTTGGCTGACTCTGTGCTCGCTTTTCTCGTCTATAGGGCACGTCCGCTGGGGCAGGTGAAGAGATGGTGGCATCCTCCGGTGTACAGACCGCTGGTGGACCTGTCGACAATGGAAGAGAGACATGTAATAGTCACCTACAGACTTGATCGTGCCACAATCCAGGAACTGTGTGCCCAGTTGGAGCCAGACCTGATGTCAGCTATCCACCATCCCACAGGAATCCACCCTCTAGTGCAGGTCCTGTCAGTACTCCATTTCCTGGCAAGTGGGTCTTTTCAAACAACAGTGGTCATTGCATCAGGGATGACCCAGCCTATGTTCTCAAACGTGTTGTCCAGAGTGTTGTCTGCCCTGCTGAAACACATGCGCAGCTACATAGTTTTCCCTCAGGTGGAGGATTTGCCTACAGTGAAAGGTGACTTCTATGCCCTGGGACATATCCCCAACATCATAGGTGCCATTGATGGGACACATGTGGCCTTGGTACCCCCCGCAGGAGTGAACAGGTTCAGAGAAACCAGAAGAGCTACCATTCAATGAATGTGCAGATGGTGTGTTTGGCCGACCAGTACATCTCCCATGTGAACGCCAAGTTTCCTGGCTCAGTGCATGACGCTTACATTCTGAGGAATAGCAGCATCCCTTATGTGATGGGGCAACTCCAGAGGCACTGTGTGTGGCTAATAGGTGAGGACAAGGACCCAATACAGTGTGAATAGTTGTCTGGGTTTGGGCTTGTCCCTACGGGTTATTGTGTGTCTAACAGTTGTCCCTCGACATTTGCAGGTGACTCTGGGTAACCCAACCTGTTATGGCTACAGACCCCAGTGAGAAATCCCAGGACAAGGGGAGATGAACGCTACAATGAGGCACATGGGCGAACTAGGAGGATTATAGAAAGAACCTTCGGCCTCCTGAAGGCCAAGTTCTGGTGCCTCCATATGAGAGGTGGTTCTCTGTACTACTCACCAAAGAAGGTGTGCCAGATCATCGTGGCCTGCTGTATGCTCCACAACTTGGCTTTGCGACGACAGGTGCCTTTTCTGCAGGAGGATGGTCCAGAAGGAGGTCTTGTGGCAGCTGTGGAGCCTGTGGACAGTGAAGAAGAGGAGGCAGAAGAAGAGGATATAGACAACAGAAACAACGTGATCCAGCAATACTTCCACTGAGACACAGGTAAGAAGACATCACTGCCTCCTACATCTCATACAATTGTTAGACCTATCATATGTCTGTCACTTTCACCTAGTGTATGGACCTTGACCTGTCACTTTGCCTTTCCATTTCACAGATGTGGGTCCCACTGTGTGACCTCTGCTATGTTACCTCATGGACTAGAGCTGTGTGACATAGGTATGTTGACAATACAATGGACATTGCTATTTTCCTCAGTTATTGCAAATACACATTTGTGAAAGCACAGACTGACTCCAGATTGTTTTGTGATTCAAGGGTGTTTATTTAAGTGCAAATTAGTAGAGGGGGTTGTAAAATGGTAAGGGGTGATGGTGGAGGAATGTCCATGGCAGAGTCCAGTTATCTGTCTCACAGGTGCATTGTCCAAAGGGGCATAGGAAGTGGAGCTAGGGTAGTTGATGGATGGACAGGGTGACGAAGTGGGACAGAAGGATGACATTCAGGGTGGTCTCATTTCTTGGTGGGGTCTTGGCATTGTTCTCTGTCTTTGTCCTGGATCTCAGGGACTGTTTGCGGGGTGGTTCTCCATCTGCACGGGGTGGGGTGCTGGTGTCGTGGTCCTGTGGCGGTGCCTCCCATCCACTAGCGCTGGCAGAGGTGGTGGGCAGTTCATCATTGAGGTTAGTGTCAGGGGCCCCTTGTTGTGCCACAGTGTCCCTCCTGGTGTTCACAAGGTCCTTCAGCACCCCTACAATGGTGACCAGGGTGGTGTTAATGGACTTCAAGTCCTCCCTGATCCCCAAATACTGTTCCTCCTGCAGCCGCTGGGTATCCTGAAACTTGGCCAGTACCATTGCCATCGTCTCCTGGGAATGATGGTATGCTCCCATGATGTTGGAGAGGGCTTCGTGGAGAGTGGGTTCCCTGGGCCTGTCTTCCCCCTGTCGCACAGCAGTCCTCCCAGTTCCCCTGTTTTCCTGTTTCTCTGTTCCCTGAGCTGTGTGCCCACTGCCACTGCCCCCAGGTCCCTGATGTTCTTGGGTTTGTGGGTTTGCCTGGGTTCCCTGTAGTGGTGAACACACTGCTGCTTGACGTGTCCTGGGGACAGAGGTATGGGCCCGCTGGGTGGGTGCTGTGCCGGTGTTTCCTGAGGGAGGGGGGCTCTGTGGTGGCATGTGCCAGTGTGTGGGGAACCGACTGTCCCGAGGTCCCAGATGGGCCGGGCTAGTCATCTAGATCCAGTTGGACAGAGATGCTGTCATCATTGTGGGCCTCTTCTGTGGGGGGGTGGACATGTCTGGAACCTCCTGTCCGGTGACATTGGGTAGGGGTCCTGCAGGGGTGTAGAGGCATGATTGTTGCATCTGTGTGTGCCATTGTGTGCAATGGGTGGGTGACCCTGTACCCCAGTGCTTACATTCTTGTCTAGGACCTTGTGTGATATTTGGTTTGGGGATCTGTGTGGGCATGTGTAGTGGACATGCTTTGGTGATGGGTGTCCATGCTTTGGTGTTGCATGCAGGGCTTGGTGTTGGGATGGGGGGTTTGTGATAGTGGGACATATTTGAGGTGTTGGAGTGATGGGGGTGAGGGTGGGGGTATGTGATAGCATGCAGGTAGGGTGGGGGATGAAATAGTTAAGATTTGACTTACCAGAGTCCATTCCTCCAGCTACTCCTGCGAGGCCCTCAGGATGCAGTATAGCCAAGACCTGCTCCTCCCATGTTGTTAGTTGTGGGGGAGGAGGTGGGGGTCCGCCGCCAGTCCTCTGAACTGCAATCTGGTGTCTTGAGACCACGGAACACACCTTCTCCTGTAGGTCGTTTCACCTCTTCCTGATGTCATCCCGTGTTCTTGGATGCTGTCCCACTGTGTTGACCCTGTCGACGATTCTGCGCAATAGCTCCATCTTCCTAGCAATGGAGGTGTGCTGCACCTGTGATTCGAATAGCTGTGGCTCTACCCGGACGATTTCCTCCACCATGACCCTGAGCTCCGTGTCAGAGAACCTGGGGTGTCTTTGCGGTGCCATGGGGTGGTGTGGGTGATGTGTGAGGTGGTGTGTGTTGTGATGTGTTTGTGTGTGTTGTGTGAGGTGCGTAGATTTTGTGTGAGTGATGGTGCTGTGTGCCTGTGGACGATAGTTTGTTGATGGTGGTGTCTCTCTCTGTGCTTCGTTCTAAATTTTTGTCGTAGGGGTTTGTGGGTTATGTGGGTGTGTGTTTTATATTGTATTGGGTGTGTGGGAGTGGTGTGTGTATGTGTATGTGTATCAGGTGTGTGTATTTGAATTGTCCAATGTGGTTGTGTTTTGTAAATGCGTGAGTATTATGAGCGCGGCGGTGTGTACCGCCAATGGAATACCGCGGTTGAAAGACCGCCACGTGGATTCGTGGGTCGTGATAGTATGGGCGTATTCCTGTTGGCGTGACGGTGGAGGTTTTGTTATCGCCAGTTTATCACTGACCTTTGGTGTGGCGGACTTGTGTGGGTGTCTAGATTTTGGCGGATTCGAGTTGTGGGTCGTAATAGCTGTAGCGGAATTCCGCCGCCGCAGCGGTGTGTTGGCAGTCTTCTGCACGGCAGTAAGCGGGATTTACCGCCAATGTTGTAATGAGGGCCATAAAGTTATCCCTCTGATAAGGTGAAACTGTGAGTACTGAAGGTGAAAAAAACCTTCAGAACTTTGTAGAAAAATTAGACTATAGTCTTATGCAGATATTGAGAAACTGAGCAGGGCTCAGGGGAGACTCCCTAGTACGACGTGTGGTAGAAAATCGGAGGGACTGGATCTTCTCTCAGGAGTGTTTTAAAGGGCATTACAGCCTGATTGGCTGAAGGATAGGTTTGGTCTCTTTTTTAAATTGACTATGATAGACTGCAACATTGAAGGGCCTAGGGCCTTCTGCTCTCTCTGTAACATGGTATTACTATTAAATGGTACTGGGGACTCCCATCTTGTTGACAGGGAATGATTCAAGCATGTGAATCTATGAAAGTTCCAGTAATGGAGTAAAGCAAAGTTGTGCAACGATGGAGTGATGGGGATGGGTTGAGCAAGGAGTTAAATTAATTTTACAAGATACAGGATGAATTGAGTTTAACCGGGGGCCTCCTGCTGAAATTTGGAATTGCAATGTTACCATTGCACATGAGGGGCATCCATGCCATAATATGACTTAAAGAAGGGTGAGACAGTGGTTGTGATGATCCAGAATGGATGGTGATATTGAGTAACTGGTAAAACAGTGTCATGCATATGCAAATAGTGACAAAACCAGTCGTAAGACAGCCACCGCTGGAATGCGTGGATTTTCCTGTGCGACCATGGCAAAGATTAGCTATCGATTTTATAGGGCCTAGTAATTCTGATTCTACTTGACTATCACACAAATTGGTTTGTTGTGAAAATTATTGACGAAGTGAATATTTCCAGTGTTATTGAATTTTTGGAGAATGTTTTAATGGAGGAAGGAGTTCCTAGGACTATAGTCTCTGAGAATGGAGTTCAGTTCATTTCCAAAGAAATTATTGATTATCTTTCCAGAATGGGAATTGTGCATAAGAGGGTGGCTCTGTTTAGGCCGCAAGTCAATGGATTGTTGGAGAAAGTGAATTGTTTGGTAATGGAAAACATACAACTCGCATTGGCTAATTTACTTCTATGGAAAAAAGAATTAAGAAAATTGATGTGGGCTCATATAAAGACTCCTATTCTGTAACAGATGTGTCACCATTAATGCCTCTGAAAGGAAAGGAACCCGGAAGGAAAGAGTGTCCTGTCTGTTTGAGTGAAATGAAAAATGTTTGGATTGACTGTGACGAAATTAAAAAGAAGGTGAGTGGTGTACAGAGAAGAGCAAAAGAATATTACAACAAAAAACGGAACGTCAAAAGACTCTGGATAGACAGAGGTAATTGGGTAGTCATACGAAAGGGTGGAATTGTTCGCAAGGGTGGTAGCAAGCATTCTGGCCCACAAAAAGTTAAGGAAGTGGAGAGCAATGTAGTTGTTTTGAGTGATGCAAAGACGTGGAGTTTTGGGAATGTGTGTAAAATCAATAAACCTCAAACTCAATAGGTGGAATGAGTAAACTAAAAATGTATGGATGTCATTAAATACATTATGAACTGACATGTATTTCTATGATTATTCAGTGTAGGAAAGTGCCATCATTCTAATACAGTTACCCCCACTTTATGCCTGATGTCAGTTTAGACTGTAACTCACTGGGATGCTGCTAATCAGGACCCCAGTGTCTGTGCTCTCTCCTCTAAATTTGGTTGCTGGTAAACTTTTTACACCCACAATTGGCATACTTGTGCAATAATGTAAGTCCCTAGTATATGGTACTTAGGTGCCCAGGGCATTAGTACACCAGGGGTCCCCCATGGATTGCAGCATATGTTGTGCCACCCATGGGAGCCCATGCAAACTGTCTGCAGGCCTGCCATTGCAGCCTGCGTGGAATGGTGCATGCACCCTTTCACCACAGATATAAGGCTTGACTTATATCCTGGTCACTGCACTTTGACACTGTAAGTCACCCCTCTGGTATGCCCTCTGATTTGTGGGTCACTTCAGAGAGTAACCAACCCCCTTTCAGGATTACTTAAGGCCGTCCCCGCGGGTGGGTTCTCAGATTCATTGAGTAAGACTCTATGAGGAACTCTCTGCAAAACATCTGCTTCTAGCCTCTGGAACTGCTGCTGGTCTGCTTTGGAATCAAAACACATCTGCTTCTGGTGGGAAAGTTCCCATTGAAACACTGTTTCTCTGGATCCTGCAAGAATTCTGCAACATCCAAGGCTTGTCATCCTCCAGCATCACAAAGACTCTGTTTGCACCTGGAAGCACAAAGGAATCTCCCTAGGTGTGAAGAAGTCACTCCCCTGCATCCACAGGCACCTCAAGACAACATCAACTGGCTGGTGGGGTCTGCTGTCCCACGAACATCAAAAGGCTTTGCATCACAGGTAGTGGGTCTGTGGCTTCCTCTGGGTCCTGCTTGCCTTCTGACCAACTTGGGAGACTGTGGGCCCCTGCTCCTGCCACTGGGCTGGAACCCCTGTGCACCGCGACTGTTGACTCTTCCTCCAGGAAGGCACTAAGAAACCCAAGCCTCCAACACCCTGCAATTCAAAGATCAACCCCTGTTCTGCAACTCCTGCGGCGTGGGGCTTCTGTTTTGTTGTGCTGCTGTGACCTCCTGGTGACTCCCTGCGTCCATTGCCTGTGGGTCACTCGTGGGGGCTCCAATAACTTCTGCTGGCCTCCCTGCGTGCTGAGGGCCAGCCCTGACTCCCCATCAAGAGTACAGTCCCTTGGACCTTGCTGGTCCCCAAAACTATGCAAATACATCTTCAGCTCCTGCTTGTATTTGCCAGCGCTTGTTGGTGACCTGGCCAGTCACTGACCCTCCCTCAATTTGGCAACCGTCGAGGGGCAACTCGTAGGTGACTCCTGGGATCTTGGGCAGCTCCTGGAACCCGCAGCTGGACTTCTTCGTCCATTGACGTGCAGGAACTTCACCTCTAGGAGGGTAGCCATTGCCACCTGCATCCTCTGGGCACCTCCAAGGGTGCCAAACCAGATCCTTTCCTTTTCAAGTCCTCCACATCTGGAATCCATCCCTGGGTTCCACCGGGCTGGCCCACGGGTCGTGACAGCAGCTGGACAATGCGAGGCTTCCACTGACTTCAGAGAGAGTCCCTTCTCCCCTCTGCAACTGGCTCCCCTGGTGTAGGTAAGCCAGTCTTCTGGGTACCATCGGTGGGGGCACTCTCCATCCTTCCTTCTGTCTGTTGGTTTCCTAGGGGTCCAATGGGAAGGGTCCTGAAAAACACAAACTCCAACCACTACTCCCTGTGTTAGTCTATGGGATGACTGGATAGGTAACCACCTTGCACCTGGTCGCTGGGGACACTCACTGTACTTACCGCTGGTATTTTTATCTTCTCCTAACTAACTACCACACCTACCTTAGTTGGGTTCACTATTTAGCATTCCACTTACTTAGTATATGGTTTGCCCCCACCCCCAATAGGGCCCTGTGTATCCTATGCTATTTCTGCTGGTTATTTTGTGTATATATTGTGTGTAGATAGCTCCAAAGGGAGATATACCAATGCTAGTCTAGTAGTTAGTGCTGTAATAAAGAATCCTTTATTTTTGCAACCCTTATGTAGGTCTTTCTTGTGAGTAAGTTACTGTCTGACTACAAAGGTATTGCAAGTGCTTTGCATTTGTCCTTGATAAGCTTCAGCTGCTCACCTCAGCTTCCCCTACAGAGCTTTTGCTATCTTGACACCTATTCACTATCGCTAAGGATTGCCTGGACTCAGTATAGGGTGCCACACCATAGGTGTACACCATAAGCTGAGCCAGTCTCCTATATTCAGAATATTTGCTTGTACCATCACTAGGTAGAAATGTGCATACATTTTTGTTTAAGAAGAAGATGTTGATGTTAAACTCCTGTTAGCCTCTGTAATTGAAGGCAAAGTTTAAGTATTTATTAATTATTTCTGGTTAAAAATATAAGGGGAAGATGATGTAGAGTTGTAGTTACATAGTGGATAGAATCTTAGCTATGGAATTGTGACATCGTTTGGAATGTCCAAGGCTGATGGGAGAGAAAACTGAGGGAAGGAAGACGGTTGATTTGAGCTGGAGATGCGACCTTATTAAAGAGACTCAATGGCAAAGAAACAGTGTGCAGAACTGTTCATACCACTGTACTGCTTATGTTATTCACCCAAGTTGTTCATCACCTACTTTGCTGTGAATCTTGTTGATAGGTCTTGTTGTCATGTTCTGGTGCTGTTGTTATAAATAAATACATGAATAACTAAATAGTGCATGCACACATTATTTTAAGTTAGAGTTGTGTCTGCCTCTTGTCTCAAATAGGGAACTATTGCAAATGAGAACTCAATAGTCTCTGGCTAATTAGAGTTAGGTTCCTAGGAGACATGTCTGAAACTCTATTGTGGCACCTGGAGATCATGATGTGAGCCTGGACTATTTGTTCCAGGGTGGAAGTGAGAGGATGGTCTTTAATAGAACATGATTATCACATTTAATTATAACCAAGAGACCCAACTCATTCAACATTATTACCTGTTCAGTTCTCCAGTGATTGCTGCAAGCAGGGAGCTTTTTCCGCAGCCAACTTTTCCAACAACCCCGACCAGCAAGCCCTGAATAGGAGAAAAATGAACAGAAGAAAAATGCTCACAAAGTGAGCTAGTGAAACTTGCTAAATATAGGACACAACTGAAGACCTTATTCCTTTTGAACCAATAGTGAAAACTATATTGAGGTGTGAACTGAGCAAAAGAGTTAACCACAGGGATCTTTCACCTGGATTCCTATTGGCACAAGTCCACATTGGATTACAGATGATCATTTGATGCTAATACGCGTCATTGGTAGATTATACACGTACAACTCTGGAAGCTGGCAACCAGACAAAAGCATTGCTACAAATGTTCAAGTTGCAAAAAAAAAAGGATTACTTCTATTCAACCTTCACAAGCATTTTGTGATAAACTTCAGTGCTACTTTCCTAACAGAATACAAAACATCATTTTAAGAAATTAAATTCTTATTTGGGATGGGTGGCTGCCCACTTTAAGGTATAATTACCCCTCTTGTCAGTATGAACCCTCCAAATCACCAAATTAACCTTAGCTGAACACACAGGTAGCTATGGCACAGAGCAGACAGGCTTAACTTTGGGCAATGTGTATATATGCAGTAACAAAACAGTATAAAAGTCAAAATGCCTATCAATTAAAATCCCAAACTGAATTAGAAAACTAGAGTAAATATATTAAATGAAATTACACCAAAGTGCCAAAATTCCAATAAGGCGAGCCGGAGTTATGAGTTATTAAAGATTTAAGGGAAAATACACCCAATAAGCACAAATCAACAATGACAGTCTATGGTCATGGTAGAACAGTACCTCTTTGCAAATTCAGGCCCAACCCCGAAGAATCACAGGTCGGCTACACCAACCAGGTACTGCCCGGTCAAAGATTTTACCACTGACTTCTCTTGTAAGTCCCAACATTTCAGGGTTTCTAGAGCAGCTTCTATAGGCTGCTTTTAAGGCTTCCAGGACCTCCAGGGCAGAACTTATGGGCCAGAATGCACTTCAGCAGAGGCCACCAGAAAGGTCCAGTCCAGGTCCAGCTCCTACTGGTCAGCAGCTGGGATCACCAGGAAAAGGCATCTTGCAGCTTGTTGTTGCCCTGTAATCACACAGGAGGTCAGCCAACTAACCCTCGGGGTCCACGTCTGTGGCCTGGGTACAAGAAGGAGCAGGTCTAGTCCTTCAAGGCTCTTCTCTGCTCACAGACAGCAGGTCAAGTTCTCTACTGATATTCCGTGGGTCCAGAAAGTGTTCTGAAGTGGATGTCTGGAGCAAGGCTATCTTTGAACTGTTCCAATGCAGAATCTGTATTGTCCTCAAAGAGCCTGTAACTATCAAATTGCCTATTAATAAGGGATGCCTGGATGGCCAAAATTCCAGTGCAGCATATGCAGGCTGAGCTCAGCCAATTCTGACAGCCCCGGCTGGTTCAAAGAGTGTAGTTCTCTGAGCTGCTAAACCTATGCATTTGCCCTCCAATCTGCCTGCCTTTTCGGAGAACCTTGTGTTGCAGCAACAGGGGTGGATAATTAATCAAACTCTCTACAAGCTACACCTCCATGAGTGGAGATTGAGCAGAAACAGCTGAGTAGTTTTAACAAACCTGTAGGATGGTGGATGTCATTTAGGCGGCCAGCCACCAAGTTGATCTAATCTAGCCTTTCAGCAGAGTTTGTGTTTTGGTGAGAGGACCATCGGATTGATGTGCACATGCAAAGCTTTCTGATGTACTTTTTTTGTTGTATCCTTGGACAAGCAAGGATTTGCGTAGGCACTGTTAAAGGTAACTGTTGACTTTTCTGCATTTGCCTGACCAGCTCTACCTATTTAAGTCACTGTTGTGATGTCTTTTTGAGGGTCTTTCATATTTGTTTCCTCCTCTGCAAAGTATTATGCCATAGTGTGACCTTAATTTGTTTCTAACTTTCTGGATGGGCACAACTTTTGAGCCTATGCACAGTTGTTGATTGAGGTTGCTGACCCTGAGGATCCCTTCCACTTGCTGCATCACAAACAGCAGCCGCTATCGCTGACATTCCTATATACCACCTTCTTCCTGGACAAGTTGGTACTTAGAACCCGGGTACTCTTTCTGCATAAGGTTGTGCTGTCCTCCCTTGTGGAGCAGTCCACCATGATTCCTGCTTTCCTCCAAGGAGGTAAGGCTTCATTGTCTGGTATTAGTCATTTGATTGTATATTGAATTAATAAAAACTGGTGTTGTGCTCATCACTAAATGTGACAAGCAGCACCATTGATAGTAAAGGTCCATTGTGACCTGTAGTGTGGCTACTCCCACCTGCAGTGTGGTGTATATACAGTGAAGATTCATCCTGCTCTCGTGAATGGGCTGCATGGTGAATGTTATAGATGGTAAAGATCCTTCCTAACCAGCACTATGGTGTATGTGTGGTAAATTCTCATCCTTACTAGCAGTATGGTAAAACATGGTATGTTAAAGATTCATAACGGCCTCTGGTATGGTAAGTTTGCTAAAGATTATTTTAGACAACAAGTATAATAAAGATTCATGTTGAGCATCTGTACGACCAACTATGATGTGATAAGTATTCGTCAAGATCTCAAGACTGGTAAACCTCTCAAGCTCCTTCCAAGTTTGCGAAGATGGTAATTACAAAGTTCCTGTGGCTCATGGTTCTGAAGTCTCATGTCAACTGTAACACTATCAAGAGTACAGAAGCACTAGCCTGCCTCAATAACATTCCATGTCCAAGAATTTAAAAAAGTAGCAATATACAAAGGAGACTTCTCAGGTCTTCTTAGTCACAGCAATCAAGAGTGCTCCAAGGGTGTGCAATTGCATCCCTAATATTTTACATCAATTGTATTTGTGGAACAATAACACGTCTGTCACCACACTGCCATGCCACTGGATTCAAGCTAGCCTGGCTGATGAGGGGTGAAACCCCGAAACCGGTCCCAGGATGCTTGTTTCCAGTCCAGGGAAGACCTGGCCTAGCAGTTCGGGCTGGACTGTTCCCATGGGGAACAGGGTCAAGACTGATTTGCATATGGCTGGGTCCAAACTGGAATGGCATGGGCAGCAAAAAAACGATGGATTAAACCCAGATCTGTGACTGGGGGTGAATGTTTGACAATGTTCAGCATTCCGTCCATCACTTGTTGTTTTTGCATTTGTCGCCCTAAGTGGGAAGGGTATGCCCAGACGTGGGTCCCGTGCTTCCCATGCCACTGGATTCAAGCTAGCCTGGCTGATGAGGGGTGAAACCCTGAAACCGGTCCCAGGATGCTTGTTTCCAGTCCAGGGAAGACCTGGCCTAGCAGTTCGGGCTGGACTGTTCCCATGGGGAACAGGGTCAAGACTGATTTGCATATGGCTGGGTCCAAACTGGAATGGCATGGGCAGCAAAAAAACGATGGATTAAACCCAGATCTGTGACTGGGGGTGAATGTTTGACAATGTTCAGCATTCCGTCCATCACTTGTTGTTTTTTCATTTGTCGCCCTAAGTGTGAAGGGTATGCCCAGACGTGGATCCGTGCTTCCCATGCCACTGGATTCAGCTAGCCTGGCTGATGAGGGGTGAAACCCCGAAACCGGTCCCAGGATGCTTGTTTCCAGTCCAGGGAAGACCTGGCCTAGCAGTTCGGGCTGGACTGTTCCCATGGGGAACAGGGTCAAGACTGATTTGCATATGGCTGGGTCCAAACTGGAATGGCATGGGCAGCAAAAAAACAATGGATTAAACCCAGATCTGTGACTGGGGGTGAATGTTTGACAATGTTACCATTCCGTCCATCACTTGTTGTTTTTGCATTTGTCGCCCTAAGTGGGAAGGGTATGCCCAGACGTGGGTCCCGTGCTTCCCATGCCACTGGATTCAAGCTAGCCTGGCTGATGAGGGGTGAAACCCCGAAACCGGTCCCAGGATGCTTGTTTCCAGTCCAGGGAAAACCTGGCCTAGTAGTTCGGGCTGGACTGTTCCCATAGGGAACAGGGTCAAGACTGATTTGCATATGGCTGGGTCCAAACTGGAATGGCATGGGCAGCAAAAAAAACGATGGATTAAACCCAGATCTGTGACTGGGGGTGAATGTTTGACAATGTTCAGCATTCCGTCCATCACTTGTTGTTTTTGCATTTGTCGCCCTAAGTGGGAAGGGTATGCCCAGACGTGGGTCCCGTGCTTCCCATGCCACTGGATTCAAGCTAACCTGGCTGATGAGGGGTGAAACCCCACAACCGGTCCCAGGATGCTTGTTTCCAGTCCAGGGAAGACCTGGCCTAGCAGTTCGGGCTGGACTGTTCCCATGGGGAACAGGGTCAAGACTGATTTGCATATGGCTGGGTCCAAACTGGAATGGCATGGGCAGCAAAAAAACGATGGATTAAACCCAGATCTGTGACTGGGGGTGAATGTTTGACAATGTTCAGCATTCCGTCCATCACTTGTTGTTTTTTCATTTGTCGCCCTAAGTGTGAAGGGTATGCCAAGACGTGGGTCCGTGCTTCCCATGCCACTGGATTCAGCTAGCCTGGCTGATGAGGGGTGAAACCCCGAAACCGGTCCCAGGATGCTTGTTTCCAGTCCAGGGAAGACCTGGCCTAGCAGTTTGGGCTGGACTGTTCCCATGGGGAACAGGGTCAAGACTGATTTGCATATGGCTGGGTCCAAACTGGAATGGCATGGGCAGCAAAAAAACAATGGATTAAACCCAGATCTGTGACTGGGGGTGAATGTTTGACAATGTTCAGCATTCCGTCCATCACTTGTTGTTTTTGCATTTACCACACTGCCTTACATCATGTTTCAGTGAAATCAAATAAAACGCTGTTTGCGCACCAAATAATCAGAAATGTTGCTATTTGATTGTTCCACATTTCATTTTGTTCAGATTTCGGAAGTAGTTATGGTAAAAGAAAATACTAATTATAAAAACACAAGATTTGAATTTATCTCTTCTGTTGCTTTGTTGGAGACAACATGGATGTGAATTTGGTGACTTTACCTTAAGTTCCAGCTCATATCTTTCCTCCAGTGTTACCAGTTTCCCAATGGAAGGGACACTCCTACCTTTTTCACAGCCAGATGATCGATGACTATCTCCAAGGCACCCTTTTGCTCTTCCTTGGGATCAACCTGACCAACACCAGATTCTTTCGGCAGAGACCAGGAGAATGTGGCTTTGCACATTTCTAGGGCCAAGTCTTGATCTGATGAGGGAGCTGAGAAAGGGCATCACAAAAGATAAGTTCAAAAATTAGTCTGTAAAAAAGATGGATTTCTAATTATACTCTCTACTGTATCTCTTATTGAATGAAGTCTGTTACCAAAAAAAGGTGACAGAGTCAGAACTATGTGCAAGGCACGCAGCGCTACATCCTTATGGATGGAATGTGGCCTTATAATAATTTCGTCCCTCTGCATTGTCACCTTCTTATATTCCGAAGTTAAGTCATGTCCATAAAAAGTGATCTGCGCTAGCCCTTTGAACTTAATAAAACTAAATGTAGTCATAAGTTTCAGGGGCATCAATGTAGTGTGCTTGTGAAATGACTGACCACTCTCTGGTGGGGCTTTAGGACAGATCTCAGCTATAGCTGGCACTTCGTGGTTTTTCCATACATGTAGAGAGTCCTTGACTAACAAATACACACTGTTTGACCTCCTGACACTCCACATTTCTTAGCAGATGTTACTTTCCTGCACAGGATTAAACAAGAGGAGGAAGCATGCCACATTGTGTAGGTAAGGGCTCAACACCCTTTTCATCTGAATCTACATCAAGTAGAGTCAAACTTTCTTCTGCATTCGTGGTGGGGTACCTCAAAGTGTAACAATAGCACTAAAGGGTATACTCTATCAGTGTGTTACAGATGTGTGCTACTTTTCCCTCTCAGAAGTTTTGTTCTGTCCCCCATCAGAGCTGTACTGCTTGGAACATCCTGATAAAGCAAGGACTGTGACCAGGAAGGCTTGGAATCGGAGTAATGAAGATTACTGGCAAATACTTGGGCCATTGCTGCTTATCGTTTACATTTGCTTGCCCTGATACTGACAATCAATATATGGAAACTTGCACACACAATTAACTACACTTCTTCAAAACCGAGCTCTGCAAAGTCAACAGTTGCTAAATCTGGAACATATACCCCAACATATTAGAAATTACAGAAATTTGTTGACTGCAACATCCTTCTACGTTAAGCAAAATTTTGACAAAGTTACATGGTGGGTGGTTCAAGCTCAGGATCATGTAGTAGTGAGGAGTTCAACACATATATCCTTCTGTTGCTGTGTTTTTGTTTGTTTAAATGGACTCTCTACCCCTTCCACAAATCTGTGCTGCACCAGTTTCTATTCTTTTGTCTCTTTTGTCAGCTATTATTTTACATATTTGAGATGTCCAGTGAGTACCTCAGAATTTGGTAGTGGAGAGCAGTACCCACAATTATGTCCACTCAGATGGCTCTTAAAACCAGTCATCAAGCATGTGTTGGAACTCCCCAGGAACACTGAATACCAGGGTTTTAACATCGCCTAGCTCGTCTTCTTCGAGGTATTGAAAATTAATTGTGGAGTGGCCCCTGTGTTTTTGTGGTGAATGATTGCGATCAGAACATGCTGCATGCTTATTCAAACACTTTTGACTATTCTAACAGAGGCATGCAGTGCCTAAGAACCCCCCTAAAACAAATGAATAAATCATGATCTCTATCACTGGACCTTGTCCTGTCTGAATTCGGCGACAAACCAGAAGCACCGGTGGTGACTCCCCAGCCTTGTAACAGGCTTGTTGCCATGGCATGGGAGTGCACATGCTCTCCAACAGCAATTATTTGCTATGCAGTTTGGTATGTGTCATAGATGCCACTCATGCATTAGTGCATTTAAAAAGAGAAAGGGTAGGGTCAGGGGACATGGTGGCTGCCAAGCCATGTTTCAATACCAACATCTAAGGAATCTTCATTATAGACGATGCCTTCACAACCATAAATAACTCCTGCCTCCTGGTATTTATGGACCTCTCAGTTGCCTTCAACACAGTCAACCATTCTACCCTCATCTACATCCTGAAGTCTCAAAGGGAATTCACAGGCAGTGTCCTTCACTGGTTCTCCTTCTACCTTTCTAACAAGCGGCAGTGTGTTCTCATGGACACCTCTAGATACTAAAGTATGCATTTCAGTTTCATATGTATCCAAGGTTCCATATTGTCCTATGTCATCTTCACCCTCATTATGGAGCCTCTTGGTGCTCTACTCAAAGAAGACAGCATCAAGATTCAGCAGAATGCGGATGATACACAGCACTACTTGAAAGTCTCTACTGATTCAGACATCCAATACTGCCTGCACTTCAGCCAGAATTGGATTCCCGGGGCCTATCTGAAGCACAACCCAACCAAGACAGAATTCCTGTAATTTGCCAAACAA
The DNA here is from genome assembly GCF_031143425.1 of Pleurodeles waltl. NCBI lineage: Eukaryota > Metazoa > Chordata > Amphibia > Caudata > Salamandridae > Pleurodeles > Pleurodeles waltl. The sequence continues at coordinate 1,805,428,284 of NC_090444.1, read as the reverse complement.
CAAGCATGAATCATACAAATCTGGCTCAATTACATGAACCTTGATGGCTTTGAACCCCAACCTTAACTGAATGCCAAGCCTCTTGGAATCAACTTGGACACAAACCTCATATGAAGGAACACACTGCTAAACAACAAAGATAGTCAGGTACCAGCTCTCTTTTTTAAAGAAAGTGAAAGCATTTCTTCTAGCACGTTCAAGCCCTCATACTCTTGTATCTGGAAGAATGGTGTTACCTCCCTGCTCCATAGCCTTCCAGACTCCATATTCCTTCAGGGCATCCTCCAGGCCACAGCACATCTCATCCTGGGCCTACAGAAATATAATCACATCACCCCCTTCCTGATGTACTTGCACTGCTTGCTCTTACCTGCCGACATTATCTTCAAAACCAGCTCCATCATTTACAAAATCATCACAAGCAGAACCCCTGCTTATCCTGCAGACACATTTACCATCTCTGGTGGTTCTCTGCACACCTGCAGCCAGGCCACGATCAGATTGGAGACTAAGAAGTGTTAAAAAGGTAAAAACAAGGCAAAGGCATTCTCCATCTATGCACCTAGGATTTGGAAAAACATGCCTTTACTAGTAAGGACCTCCACAACGTAGTTCCAAATTAGAAATGATTAAGATACACTTCTTTAAATAACACTACAACAATGCAATAACAGTACACTTCTACTACCAGACTCAAGCAAACTCTCCATTCGTTTGTTGACTGTAACTTTGCCTTTGACCCTGTAGAGCACTCCACTGCCGTTTGCCTATGTTCGCACTTTACTAATAATACATACATATATACCTACTTACAATCCACACTCTGCTACATGAAATATGTGTGAGCTCCAGTCTCTACATCACGTGTTTCCTTTACTTGTATGTGCTAAGGATGGGCATTATAACACCGTGACCTCTATGCACCTATATGGTGCACACAGGGAATGGTAACTACATTATCTCCAGTATGAGCTTTCATTCTGCTAATTGGCACATTACTGGTAGAAATCCTAATGTGTGCCACACATGTCAAGGCATAAACACTGTGATCCACTGAGACCTAACCTCCAGTGACAGATGATCTGATCTCTCTCAACATGCTACAAAACAGAAAAAGCACTCATGTCTGTAAGCGTGGTAGAGCCATTCATAGAGACACTAAGGGGGTCATTTTGACCCTGGCGGTCTTGGACCGCCAGGGCCATGAATGACAGAAGCACCGCCAACAGGCTGGCGGTGCTTCAATCCCCATTCCGACCGCGGCGGTAAAGCCGCGGTCGGATTGCCGGGGCCGGCGGTCATCTGCCGTTTTTGCCCCGGCTGGGAGAACCCGCCAGGGCAGCGCTGCCCTGGGGATTCTGACCCCCGTACCGCCAGCCTGTTTCTGGCGGTTTTCACCGCCAGGAAGAGGCTGGCGGTAACGGGTGTCCTGGGGCCCCCTAACAGAGCCCCTGCACTGCCCATGCCACTGGCATGGGCAGTGCAGGGGCCCCCTAACAGGGCCGCGGCCTGCTTTTCACTGTCTGCATGGCAGACAGTGAAAAGCGCGACGGGTGCAACTGCACCCGTCGCACCGCCGCAACACCACCGGCTCCATTCGGAGCGGGCTCCTGTGTTGCGGCCTCATTCCCGCTGGGCCAGTGGGCGCTAACTTGGTTAGTGCCCGCCGGCCCAGAGGGAATGTCAGAATGGGGGCCGCAGAATTTTGGCCGAGTGGCGGCCAAATGGCGTTACCGCCGTCCGCCAGAGTTGGAATCGCCCCCTAAATCCTATGTAACACTGCCTCTCTTGCAGTACCCTTGCAAATCTAATTCAAAACATCTGCAAACCAGCCTTGCCTGGTATGTTCACCACGCAGAGCACAAAAGCATCTGACCACATCCAGCGCAACATACGGAATCAGGAACATCTTTGACAAACCACTGATGTACCATTACCTCTGAAACTGTGCCCACCTGACGTACATGAATATGCAGTGCTCTAAACCTGCACAAGGCAGCTTGTTAACACCATAGGAAGGAAAGGTGATTTAGGCACAAAGTGCTTTGCTGCCGTAGCAATTGTAGATGGTGCTATACACAAGCTGAAACACAACATAGTGTGCTGTGTGGGTCACTCATCATCGCATGTTTCCGTCAGTCTGTGCCTCTAAGGGACTGTCATTAATGTGAGACTGGTACGGCTTCACAAGGCAACAGTTGACTTAATCTAGACTTAGACACCCCCCACCACCGAACAACAAAAGGGGCGAATGACACTACATCAAGGTCAATAATATCTACCTACAATTATGTCACTTCCAGTTCATCGCCTACTACTGATGTGGTTAGTATATTAGCCTTATTGTTATTTCCACATCATCTGCGTTATAACGTATGTGATATGAGACATGTGACATTTGACCTGTGATATAGAGTATGTCTACCATCTGTACATAGTCCTAATTATGTGTCTTCATATAGAACTTCATACGGATCTTCTGCCATTTCGAGGCACTGTAAATAACATTTATTGCTAGTACCCAACTTATTTGTAATTAATTTATCAACTTTGGAAGGGTAGAAGGCTGAGGTGGCCTAGTTGGGATTTCAACTTGTGATCACAGCCGATGTCAGAGATTTGTCTTTAACTCAGAGACCTATCGCTCCAGCATTCAGTGGTCCACCATGTAAACACCTTTGCATTCCATTATGTGGATTTAGAGTTTCCATTATATTATAACACACAAAATGCATTTTAATCCAGAGTGTTTGCCAGCTCGAGGATTACTTAGCCACATTCCTCCTGATCCGGTACCTTCTGAGCTTCCCTGACTTCCCACTACTGTTTTCTTCTTTTCCTGTTCCTGAACCTTTACCTGTGACGTAACAGGAATCCACATCTTGATCGGGGACTTGGAGGAACCGCTCGATCCGATCCAGAGACACCTTGGCTTCCACAATTGAAGTTAACAGCCATGGTAAGTTGTTGAGTGGCACAATCAGGAGGTCTATAAGACAGAAGGTTGGATAGACCTATGGAAAAATAAGAACATTGCATCACATGTTTTTTTCACAGACTCTTATAGCCAGAGTTTTAAGTGACAGTGGGCCTGATTTATATATTGGCAGAGACGGTATTCCGTTGAGATAGAGTTCTCTACCTGCCAAAATAGTGGTCCGCCTGCCAAACTTAATTGCTGACTACTCTGTCTCCGTCATGGCCAAACTTCTCCAGTGGTTCTGGGGAGTAAGGGTTTTCCAAATACTGGCTACATGTCGCCTTGCCCAATTTAGATGGAGTACCTTAGACGCCAATTTATAAATCAGACCTGTAGTAATGTTTTACTATTTTTCATGGGCAGGTAATTCCTGGCCGTAAGAAAAAGTAAAAAAATTATAATGCTCCCTCCGCCATGGGAAAAGCCTTCCATGGTGAGGGGAGCTTTAATCTTTTGTCTTTCAAAAAGAAAATCCTGTTTCTGGATTTTCTTTTTGCAAAGAAAAAAATAATATTGTGTGCCAAACCGCCACATCCTTCCGACGCAGCCCTGTAGCAAACAGTAAAATGAACTGACAGGAACCGTCCACCTAAATCAGCCCCCCTGTCAAGAACAGGTAAGTGCTAAGATAGCAAATAGAAAGAGAGAGCAAGAAAACAAAGGCAGATTAAAACCGAGACAACACAAGCTGAGTGTAGTGTAGGCAGAGGGCAACAATACAGGGTGAAGATGAGACAGTAAACGGAGGCCCTCAAATAACAGTGCCTTGGACTTGTCAAAAGACAGATCCACACGATCATTGGCTTGTCTCCAGATATATGCAGAAATTATAGGAGCTGGCAACTGACCACATTGAGGGTAATTTGACTACTGTCATGAAAATTAGGCTTCTTAGAACTGTAAAAAGATGGGTAACATCACTACTACAGTTGTAGGCCTTAGAAAAAGAGACTTAAGGTCTGATTTAGCCTTGAGGGCTCTTTACTCCCTGTTACAGTGAGGTAGGACTCAATGCACAGCTGTCATCTTTTAGGGTACCACACATCAAACTTTTTTGTTTTTTTCAGGAACAAACTTCCAAAGCAGAAGTTTGTTTCTGAAAAACAAAAAACTATTAGCCCCTCACACCCAAGAGTCTTCCCTTAGGATGCTTGGGAGGGGACCGGGGGTGGTACTACTATTTTTAGTGTTTGTGACCGCTGGGATGAACAGAAACAAAAGGATATCAGACTGTCTGCTCTAAATAGGGCAGGCAGTCTGATGCCATTCCTCAGATGGCCACTATTCAGTTGGACCACAACAGAAAGTTTTCTAACGGTGGAACCAGAGGGGGCGAAGCCCTTGGAAGACTGGTGGTCTGCTTGACTCAAAATAGAGCAGGCGTATTTAGGGTTTAGTGGACAAGGAACTCAAACACATTTGTGACAGAGTGCCCTGCCTGCTAAACTCTCAATCAGACCCTTAATTTCACAGATATTAGATCAGTTTCTATAATTCAGTTCTAGACTACGGGCTGCCTCCATAACATTGATTATAAGTTGGGATACTATTAGTTTTGTAAACAAATTTTACTGAATTTTCCCTGTCACAAGGATTACAAAATTCAATCATTTAAACTTAGGACACGTGTCATAATAATATGTGCTTCCCAGGGTCAACTATACTTACAGCAACTATGATAAATATACAATATCATTTCTTCCCTTCTATTCTCCCTATTGAGTTTCTGACATGGTAGTAGATCAGTTACCTTGTAGGTCTGACAAAATGAGAAAAAAAGCTTGATTTAATTAGAGAACAAGTAAGAAACATTTACAGTAACGGAGATAACTCCCAAGCCTGTCCCCCATGGCACTCGGTACACTACATGGAGCTTTTAGGTTGCCCGTTCTCCTCCTACCAACAAGGCCATATGTCTAGTAGTATTGTCCTCAAACTGACTCAGGGCCTGATTATGAACTTGGCGGATGGGATACTCAATCTCAAATGTGACGGATTTACATCTGCTGTATTAGAAGTTCCATTATATCCTATGGAACTTATAAAATGGCGGGTGGGATATCCGTCACGTTTGTGACGGAGTATCCCATCCCCCATTGTCGTAATCAGGCCCTCAGTGTTGAATAAATGTAAAGTTCAGATCCTGAGTAGAATGTTTCATTCACAGGACATATGCATCAAGAATTCTACCACTGGGGACCAAATGCAATCGCATTTAGTATTAGATTGTTGAATGGGTCTGGAGCCCCAAATCGTGGATTTGCTCCGCTATCTCCACTTAGGAACAAATGCAACTGTGAGGTGTGGGGCGAAGGGGGAATGTACGGAATTCTTTGGGCTGAGCAGGGGTGTTAGACAGGGGTGTCTTTTGCCCCCCACCCTTTTTCTTTTATACACAAATGGGCTGTATGATTTCTTAGTGGGAAAATGGAAGGATGTTCCCATAATAAATGGAAAGAGTGTCCCGGTCTTGATCTATGCGGATGATGCAGTTCTTATGGCCCGCACTATGAATGTTCTCCGCGAGGTGGTTAAAGCATATGGAAATTTTATGACTGACCTAGACTTAGAGATTAATAGTAGCAAATCACATTTTATGGTTTGTGGCAAACCTCTGAGTAGGGTTGGTGTGTGAAAGATAAATGATCAAGTAATAAGTCCTGTACAGGATTTCCCCTATTTAGGGGTAACCTTTGATGAAAAGGGAACCTGGAAACCTTGTATTTCTAGGAGATGTGTGCATTTTAATGCCACGGTAGGAGCCACTTTTGAGTTTGACTCAACAGTGGGTAATAAACCAATAAAGTCCCTGCTGGAAGTGTACAGGTGTAAATGTCTCCCAGTTCTAACGTATGGGGCATCACTCTGGGGCTACTCAGTTAGTAGGGCACCTATGACAGAGGAAAATCATTTTTGTAGAAGGCTGCCAGGTGTGGGACAAAACACCTCTGTCTTTTGCACACATTTAGAATTGGATCTGGGCTTAATAGAGGATGCCATTAAGATTGCTCCTCTTCTGCTTTGGATCTCCATCTGGTCAAATGAGCGTGCCTCCTTAAATAGAGAAATCCTGCATGACTGTATGATATGTGATCACGCGTTGGATATCCCCTGGCTGTCATACATAATAGAAGCTGCTATATCTCTTGGTTGCCCAGATATGTTCAATGCGCCAGAGTCTCTAATACGTTCTGATAAGCACTGGGCAAAGGAGAATTTTCTCAATATTTTAGAAGCCAAGAGGGAGGCAGAGGAACTAAGGAAAAAATCGTTGAGGGACTTTCAAATGTTAAAAACTCTGGCGGGCCCAGAGATGTACCTCTTGGTGATAGAAAATGTCTGGGAAAGGACACTCATCTCGCGATTTCGGTTAGGTGTAATCAGAAGCAATTTGTGCTTCCCACTGGGACAGTTTGACCCAAATTTTATACAAATCTGTCCCTGTGATGGGGTGTCCTTACAGTCCTTGATCCATTTTACTTTGTTTTGTGACTTTTACGCTCCATTTGGGTGGCAATTTGTACTCCCTCTGCTGAAGAAAAGGGGCTTTGTGCAGCACCACCCAGCCTATTTGTGGCTGCACATGGTCTCTGATGTGTTGGTGTGTTGGGGGGCAGGATCCTTTTTAAAGGGAGCCTTAACTTGGCGGAATAGTGTAAATCCCTTTTAATCTTATTTATAGGTTTTAACTATCTAAAGAATTTTGTATGGGAAATGATTTCGGATGTATTTTAAAGTTCTGTAAATATCTGACTTTTAATCTGTTTTGATTATTATATGATATGTATTTATTTGTCTTATGGTTGGTAATACCAAACCGAATAAAGAACTTTGCTAAAGATTGTTGAATGGTATGGTATGTGTCAGCTTTTCTACTGCTAACTTCTGAGAAAGGTTATTCATCCAAGTGCATATGACAGTGTTTCCTTCAAGTACAGCATGATGAGTCACTTGGCAAGTCTTGGCTGCCCCCAAATAGATGCTATCTATGGGTTCTACTTGTTTTACCCCCTGTCCCACCTGCTACCGGTCACTCCAGTCCTTCAGATGAAATAAAATTACAGTTGCATTTCGTAGTGTTGTTACACCCTAATAACCACATCAATGTGACTCAGGAATTTCTTCCAGAAGCTTTTGACTGTCTTGCACTCCCACAAGACTTGGAAAAAGGTGCCACTGTCTTTTCCACATCTCCAGCAAGTATCCTACATTGCAGAATAAACAGGTTTTATTCTGCTCAGGGTCTTGCATCATCTTATTAGTAACTTATATTCAGCTTCTGGGGCGCATAAATCTTTCATGCATGTTGCACCATACTTTTTCCCATCCTGTGTTGCTAAAGTCACTTATTTTCCGTTACAGTGGTGTCAGATAGCCCCATCTTTTCAGTGGAATGCTAACACTTAGTAGGCCATGTAGATTCGATATCAGACCTTTCGGCGTATGATATATGCTTAGGAGCTTACAGAAGGGAGTGAAATGTCTAGTGGTGGGCTCTCTATCTTGTGGACACATTACCCATTGTCCAAGCTGTGCACACTTTCTCCACTGGAAAGATTTCTTGCAAACAAGGACTTCGCTGGTCCCTTTTCAAAAATGTATTTAATCATCAGATATTCTCTCTTTCTCCAGTTACTAAACCTTGCTCTTTTCATCAGCGTGATTAAGGTGAACTGGCATATATGGGGCCACAGCATATTCAGACCGCTCTTGATTGCCTCTTTAGCCCATATTAAAAGAGGAGCTTTAGTAATCTCTGAAATATATAGATTTGGGGCCTCGCCCCCCTTTCTAAGCCATGGGATGCCCCTTAAACGGCAACCCACAAAGGCAATTCTATCAATAGCCATTTTTTGAGACTCTCTAGAGGACCATTCTACTAATATTCTGAGGGGTGTGGCATAATAATACTGAAGTGTATTTCGGCAGTCTTCCTCTGTGTAATAAGGACGCCTTTTTATTAAGCATTGCTTCGTCTCCCATTATGTGGTTTTGTAGGAATGCAAGCTCTGTGATTGGTAACTGTAGGAGGCTGGCCCTCTATGTAGTGTGCAAAGCTAGGCACACTGTGCAGAGGGTCCAGGCAACCACATGTTGGTTTACAGGGGTAAAAACTAGACTTTTTATGGTTGCTTGGTCAAGCAGTTAGGCCAGTTTTGGAGAGGTGCAAAGCTTTTGTTGTACTCACAGCATCAATCTTGCATCTCACACACTCAAAGGAATAACTTGAGACCAATTTTGTAAAATACTTCGGATTTTTATGAAAATTTAAAGACCAAGATCATCAACATTGGTTAAGTATTTTTTGAGATATGAAGTTTTGAAGTTTAATAAAAATAGTATTTTTGTGCGTAATTACGCACCCTAGGAATCAATGGGGGGGGGGTCATCTCTAAAAATACACATACAACCAGGCAGAGCAGTTACCAAGTTCTCCCTTTGCAGGTTGGTCAAGGTCATTGATGGCCACTTTGGGTCAGCTGCAGAAGTTTGAACAGCTTCAGGTTCCGGCAGAAGCAGTGGGAAAAAGTCTCTGGAGCAGGTCTTTGGCCACTGCGGGGGGACACTTGGAAAAGGTCTGCACAGTCTATTTTAAAGATGGATCCTGGGGTCCTCTTGGAATGGCGAGGTCACAAGGGGTGGGGTACCCTTAGCGCACAGCTGGTTCTTCGATGCAAACCACAGGGCGGCCGGATGCAGAGCGAGTTGGTGATCGAAGAGCTGGGCGAAAAGATGCCCTCAGAAGCAGAAGGTATGTCGGTTTAAGGGTCGACTGCAGGACAACGGGGGCACTCTGGTGGAAGGTCCAGGTTGTTTCTGAAGTCCCTGACTGGGGCTTCCTCCTGGTCCTTTTACAGTCCCGGGTAGGCTGCTTTTTGGGATGTCCAAAGTCAGGTGACCAATACTCAGGTTATTGGTGTGGTTCAGCCGCTGGAGGGTACAGTACCACAAAACTGGGTGAGCTTGCAAGGTTTGTCCTCGCGGTCTTTGGTGTTGAGCTTGGTCCAGCTGCAGCATCCGATTCCAGAGTTAGCATCTGGTCAGTGAAGTGGATCGCACTGGCTTGTTGGTTCCTTGTGGATTTAGAGGGCGTTTTCTGGCAATTTGCAAAGCCTGGAGGTCCTCTGGGGTTCTTTAGAATTTTTCCAGCTGTCCGCAGCTCCTCAATGGCGATTGTCAGATCCTGGGTGCAGCAGGCATGGTTTGGCGCCTTTTTTTTGGTGCAGCAGGTCCACAGTTCTCGTGCCTGAGATCTTCTTGGTGCTGGTCTTCTTCTGTCTGTCGAATCTGAGTTCTTGGTCTAGGGGTGCCCACTAAATACTGTATTTAGTGGGTATTTTAGGGGGAACCTGTTAGTGGCCAATGGGCCATCTACCTTAGGGTGGCTACACCCACTAAGTGACCACTTCTGGTGGGCAAAAGTCACTTCCCTACCGCTGATTGGCTATTTTCTTTTCATCCGAAATGGAGGTAAATGAAATGGAGATGTCACTTCGCATGCAAAGCCCCCACCGCAGTGATGCAGACTTGTGTCTGGACGTGGCAGGCTGAATGTGACAGGCCAGCAGCCATGCCAGGGTAGATAGCTTTTGCAGGGGGCACCTCTAAGGTGACCCCTGGGTACATTCTATAATAAATCCAACACTGTTACCACAGTTTGTATTTATCATTCTGAGTTGTTTGATACCAAACAACCCAGGGTTCAGAGTGGCCATCATGTAATTGTGAAACTCGTACTGACAAGTGTCTAGCACATGCATTTAAAATGCCTGCTCTGTTCACTCACTATGTCCCAGGTTTGGCAAATGACACAGAGGGGGCATATTGCTCATGTAACTATGCCCTCACATACATTAGAGTGCACCCTGCCTTAGACCTGGAAAGCCCGCCAGAGGGGTTACTTCCCTATAATGCATGCAGTGTGTAGTGGACAGGGCACACAGGCAGTGTGCCATGTTGAGTTTGCATTTTAGGTTTGCATCAGGACACTCAGCCTGCAATAGCAGTTCTGGGTGCATCTGAATGCATGGCCCTAGAGGGTGGCACAATCAGTGTTGCTGCCCTCAGGGGCCTACCCTTAGTACCTCCTGCCCTGGGTACCTAGGTACCATTTACTAGGGGCTCGAGTGGCAGCTAAACGTGTCTCCAATTGTGCCAATGCATCACAACATTTTTGGGGGAAGAGATCTGGCCCAGGGAACCTGGTTAGCAGGGGCCCTGGGCACTAACAATTTCTAGGCTACGTCATTCACCATGGAAAAAGTGGGAGCTAACCATGTCAAAAAGAGGCCTTTTCTCAAACTGTCAACACTAATAATGCTTGGAAGAAGCAAAGTAGGCATGGCAGGATATTTATTTGCACCAAGTTGACCAATGCCCAGGTAGGTGATGTATTGCCTCTTCCGTTAGGCAAGATGTTCTAAGATTTGGGCCTTGAGGTTCAGACACTCAGCTCTGGTCCAACTTTTCACCGACTGCGTCCTATTTAGCCCCAGGTATTTTATGGATAATTTCTCCCAATCTATTGGCGATAAGTCTCTAAGCGATGCCTCCTTCTCATTCAGGGTTGAAATGTTTAGAATATCTGTTTTATCTTTGTTTTTTTAATTCCTGAAACCTTTTCAAACTCCTCCAGACATTTCACAACTTCAAGCAGGAAATCTTCAGGTTCTTTTAGGGTGAGAAGCACATTGTAATCGAATGAGCTGACTTTTTGATCTCCTGCTCCCAAGTGCTCTCTCTGATTATTTTTTTTAGCTCATACTAGCGGTTCAATGACAAGAGCAAAAAGGATAGGCAATAAGGGAAAGCCCTGTATTGTCCCTTTTTAAAGCTGAACTTTGTTAGAGCACATTCTCTTAACTTTAAACCTGGATTCTAGGTTCTTCTAGTCAGCCAATATCCCTATTCTTTCAAGGACAACCTTGAGGAATCCCCAATGCACCCTCTCAGGTGCTTTGTCTGTACTCAGAAATACTAGAAGAGCTGGAATTTCTTTCCTCTTAATTTTCTTGACTAAGGGGGGCACTTTCCTCCTGTTGTCAGAGCCCTGCTTGTCCCAGACAAAACTCACCCACCAATACTGACAGTGCTTTGTCTAGATTCTTGATAAGGAGCTCAGTGAAAATCTTAATATTGTTAACCAGATATATTGGGCCATTTATCGATATATGTTACGTTCCCGAACTTTTGTTTTTAAACCAAACGTGATCAGAAGCACAGTGAATAAAAGTATTGTTTTTTAATATCAAAATGTGGAGTTGACACTCAAAGAAAAAATAGGAGGTCAACAGCAGTCGCCTCAAGTCCATAATAGATTGGGAAAGATGAAACAAAACGATTTTTGAGACTTTTTACAGAGCATAGTTCACAGTTGAATTCCTAAAAGATTCTGATGTTAGAAAAGGCCTCTTGAATTGAATGTGCAATTTGTGCAAGGAAATGCATTGTTTTGCGCCTGACAAGATAGCTTTGTATTATATGCTTGTAAACCCATATTTAATGAAAACAAAAGCATTTGTTCTATCCCGCTTCTGTGTACAGCACAACGCAACCTACCTAATTTATCATCCCTGGATAAAAAGATACATGCAGAGAGGGAACCCTATAGTAACAATCAGGTGCAATTAAGTAATAAATAGCTGAAACACTGAGGTAGTACAGAGGTATATCGATTTTTAATCTATGTCTTGATCCTTTCATGTCTCCTTTCCCAAAGGTGGCTTCCTCAGCCCTTGCCCCACCCAGCCACACCCAGAATATCTGCTGTAACAGCAAGCAGAAAGTGTGCTACCTTGATGTGGATATTTTTGAGCATCGCACAGACGGAGAAGGTTTTCCTCTCTTTGTAGTTTAGCATCTTTGATATGGCAAGCCCCTTAAATGTTGCATTAAAGGCATCCCAGTGGTTATTGAGGAAGGTGTCACAAGGACCATTTCCTGAGTAGTCCTTGATGCCCCTGTGTTAGTTCAACTTTATTTGCTGGATCACTTACTAAGTTTGGTTGGTATTTCCAACTTCTCCTCATTCTGGAGATGAGCCTCCCTCCAAGTGAATTTCTAATTGGGAATGATCCAAAAATGTGAAACTTTTTATTTGTGCAGTGTGAAGTGTGTGAAGTAGGCATTTTGAAATTAAGTTGATCATTTTCTATGATTTATGAATATACGAGCAGAAGGACTATCTTTCTCCTCTAAACAGTGGTATTGCACTGCATCCCGATTCATATCTATAACCGAACACACATCCTGTTCCTCAACCCAACCTCAATGTTGAGTTTTCTCGCCTCCTTAACTGTCTATCTCAATGGCTGTGATCTATTGGTCCTGCTTTCGGAAGTAAACACTGGCTGCACGATGTAGTTGGAGTATATTGAGCGTCTGACTTGTCCTCATTGTGTTACAGATACCTAGGGACCAACCCTTGTTTGAAGATTTTATGGTAATTCCAGATCCTTTCCATGTAAATTGCATCCTCTCGGGTATGACCCATCTATACTGGCAAGTTTCTGGGTCACCTCTTTATATTCTCTACTTTGCATTATCACCACCACCAGGTCTTGGAAGAAGACTACTTTACTTTCAGAGAACTCTATATTTTTCATTGTGCAGGCAGCTGCCATGATCTTGTTTTTCAGAGAGTAGCTGGAAAGCTTTACCACTATATTTCTGGGTTGGTCACTGCACCAGCTGTGCTGCACACCCCCACTCCACACCCATTGGGGAAGTAGGTATTATGGGTTATATGTACAGAATTTAAAGAACTGCAATTTCGTAATAGCTTTTTCTTTGCAAATCGCAATTAGGAAAATCACAATTCCTAATGTACAAAACGTACAAGCTGTAAATGAAAGTGATTCCTAATGGAGTCACAATAGAGCTTCCTTAGTAATATTAATGAGGTAGGTTGCAATGTGTGACCCATTAGGAACTGCAACTATCATAACAATGGTGACCTGCTGGGGTCAACAAGCCACCATGTCTGTGAGTGTTTTTTAATAAAACAAACTTTTTTTTAATGCAGCCCGTTTTCCTTAACCCCTTCGCTGCCAGGCCTTTTCCCCCTCCTGTGCCAAGCCTTTTGTTGGCTATTTGGGGCCGTTCGTGCTTAGGCCCTCATAACTTTTTGTCCACATCAGCTAGCCAAGCCAAATTTCATCCTTTTTTTCCAACATCCTAGGGATTCTAGAGGTACCCAGACTATGTGGGTTCCCCTGAAGGAGGCCAAGAAATTAGCCAAAATACAGTGAAAATTTCATTTTTTTCAAAAAAATGGGAAAAAGTGGCTGCAGAAGAAGGCTTGTGGTTTTGTCCCTGAAAATGGCATCAACAAAGGGTTTGCGGCGCTAAAATCACCAGCTTCCCAGCTTTCAGGCAGACTTGAATCAGAAAACACAATTTTTCATCACAAATTTGGCATTTTACTGGGACATACCCCATTTTTACGATTTTTTGTGCTTTCAGCCTCCTTCCAGTCAGTGACGGAAATGGGCATGAAACCAATGCTGGATCCCAGAAACCTAAACATTTCTGAAAAGTAGACAACATTCTGAATTCAGCAAGGGGTAATTTGTGTAGATCCTACAAGGGTTTCCTACAGAAAATAACAACTGAAAAAAACCAAATTGAAATAGAGGTAAAAAAACAGCAATTTTTCTCTACGTTTTACTCTGTAACTTTTTCCTGCAAAGTCAGATTTTTTAAAGCAATATACCGTTACGTCTGCTGGACTCTTCTGGTTGCGGGGATATATAGGGCTTGTAGGTTCATCAAGAACCCTAGGTACCCAGAGCCAATAAATGAGCTGCACCCTGCAGTGGGTTTTCATTCTATACCGGGTATGCAGCAATTCATTTGCTGAAATATAAAGAGTGAAAAATAGCTATGAAGAAAACCTTTGTATTTCCAAAATGGGCACAAGATAAGGTGTTGAGGAGCAGTGGTTATTTCCACATCTCTGAATTCCGGGGTGACCATACTAGCATGTGAATTACAGGGCATTTCTCAAATAGACGTCTTTTTTACACACTCTCTTATATTTGGAAGGAAAAAGTGTAGAGAAAGACAAGGGGCAATAACACTTGTTTTGCTATTCTATGTTCCCCCAAGATACCTCACTTGTGTGGGTAGGCCTAGCGCCCGCGACAGGAAATGCCCCAAAACACAACGTGGACACATCACATTTTTTCACAGAAAACAGAGGTGTTTTTTGCAAAGTGCCTACCTGTAGATTTTGGCCTCTAGCTCAGCCGGCACCGAGGGAAACCTACCAAACCTGTGCATTTGTGAAAACTAGAGACCTAGAGGAATCCAAGATGGGGTGACTTGTGGGGCTCTGACCAGGTTCTGTTACCCAGAATCCTTTGCAAACCTCAAAAGTTGGCTAAAAAAACACGTTTTCCTCACATTTTGGTGACAGAAAGTTCTGGAATCTGAGAGGAGCCACAAATTTTCTTCCACCCAGTGTTCCCCCAAGTCTCCTGATAAAAATGATACCTCACTTGTGTCGGTAGGCCTAGCGCCCGCAACAGGCAATGCCCCAAAACACAACGTGGACACATCACAATTTTTGACAGAAAACAGAGGTGTTTTTTGCAAAGTGCCTACCTGTAGATTTTGGCCTCTAGCTCAGCCGGCACCTAGGGAAACCTACCAAACCTGTGCATTTTTGAAAACTAGAGACCTAGGGGAATCCAAGATGGGGTGACTTGTGGGGCTCTGACCAGGTTCTGTTACCCAGAATCCTTTGCAAACCTCAAAATTTGGCTAAAAAAACAAGTTTTCCTCACATTTCGGTGACAGAAAGTTCTGGAATCTGAGAGGAGCCACAAATTTCCTTCCACCCAGCGTTCCCCCAAGTCTCCCGATAAAAATGATACCTCTCATGTGTGGGTAGGCCTAGCACCCGCGACAGGAAATGCCCCAAAACACAACGTGGACACATCACATTTTTTCACAGAAAACAGTGCCTACCTGTGGATTTTGGCCTCTAGCTCAGCCAGCACCTGGGGAAACCTAGCAAACCAGCGCATTTTTGAAAACTAGTAACCTAGGGGAATCCAAGATGGGATGACTTGTGGGGCTCTGACCAGGTTCTGCTACCCAGAATCCTTTGCAAACCTCAAATTTTGGCCAAAAAACACTTTTTCCTCTCATTTCGGTGACAGAAAGTTCTGTAATCTGAGAGGAGCCACAAATTTCCTTCCACCCAGCGTTCCCCCAAGTCTCCCCATAAAAATGGTACCTCACTTGTGTGGGTAGGCCTAGCGCCCACAAAAGGAAATGCCTCAAAACACAACGTGGACACATTACATTTTTTCACAGAAAACAGAGGTGTTTTTTGCAAAGTGCCTACCTGTGGATTTTGGCCTCTAGCTCAGGCTAGAGATGGGGAGCGACCCCTTGGGCAAGGGTCGGTCCCCTGTAGGGGAAAATTGTATTTAGGCCATTTGGCCGATTTTTGCTACGCCAATCTGCCCCCAGGGGGGGCAGAAATGGCCTAAAATAAATTTGCCCCCTCCACTCTCCCGACCCCCCCCCCCCCCGGGAGCGACCCTTGCCTACGGGGTCGCTCCCCCTGCATGACATTGGCGCAAAAAAAATCCCCGGTGCCTAGTGGTTTCGGCCCCCCTTGGGGGCAGATTGGCGTAGCAAAAATCGCCCAAATGGGCTAAATACAATTTTCCCCTCCAGGGGACCAACCCTTGCCCAAGGGGTCGCTCGCCATCTGTAAAAAAAATCCCCGTGCCTAGTGGTTTCTGCCCCCTAATTAAAATAGGCTGATCTGCCCCCCAGGGGGGCAGAAATGGCCTAAAATAAATTTGCCCCCCAGGGGAGCGACCCTTGCCTAAGGGGTCGCTCCCCTTGCGTGAAATTCCCGTAAAAAAAAAACTCCCTGGTGTCTAGTGGTTTCTTTCCCCCTTGGGGGCAGATTGGCCTCATAAAAATACCTAAGGGGTCGCTCCCCACCTCCAAAAAACACAAAACAAAACAAAAAAAAACGATCCCTGGTGCCTAGAGGTTTCTGCCCCACCCCGGGGGCAGAAAAGGCCTTCCAAAAAAATGTCCCCCCGGGAGCGACCCGTGCCCAAGGGGTCGCTCCCTTATTGCCAATTTCTAAAAACAAACAAAATCCCTGGTGTCTAGTGGGCGTTTCAAAAGCCGGATTGCTTTGCAATCCGGCTTTTGAAATGCTCAGAGAGACTTCAAAGGGAAAAAAATTCCTTTCCTTCCCTTTGAAGCCTCTCTGGGCCTCCCCCACGTGATCGAAAGAGAAATGCTTTGCATTTCTCTTTCGATCCAGCGCGATGGGAGGTGGCCCTCTGTTATTGTCAGCACGCATTGTCACAGGAGGGGGTGGGGGGGGTCAGGGCTTCCCCTTCCATCCATCCACCACCGGGGGGGTGGGTGGGGAGCTCATGGGGGGAGCGCTAGTGCTCCCCCCAGTTCCTGGGTGCAGGACGAGGTGATCTCGTCCAAGGCACCCTGGAACCGGTGCCTTGGACGAGATCACCTCGTCCAAGGCACCGTAGGGGTTTAAAGAAAACGGGATGCATTTCAGAAAATAAAATAAAATGTTTATGTTTCACTTTTTAAGAGCAGGCAGTTGCCCTTTGGACCACTGCCAGTTCATAAGAAATGTTTGTTTAAACATTCACAAACTGAAAGGGGTACAGTGCGGGCTCCTTCCCATTTGCAAATGGGGACCACTACCCTTGAGCTGTCTCTGAAAAATGAATGTTTTGCAACAGTAATTTGGTCTCAAAACATTCATACAAAACACTGCAATTTGGTATTTGGAAGGGACGCCCTAAAAACGACTCTTGCAAATACCAAATAGCTGTGATTCAGTAACATGTCACTAAATCGCAATTTGTACTGTATACATATGGAAAAGCAAGTTTTTTCAGTCTGTAAATGCTGGATTCTCTGAATTGGGCCATTTTCCACCTCAAAAATGCTTTTGTACACATGTCCCTTGATTTCAAGATGCCTCGAAACAGTTCTGTGACTTACTTATGTCGTCACCTTCTGTTTGTACATGTGAGAAAACAGGGCTGATTGCAGAGGCCCCCTAACTTTTTGTCCCCATTTTTCACTTTTTGCTTGTGTTTTCCTGACTCTGATGGTGCCCTGGTACTGCTAATCAGTCCCAGGGCCTGTGCTCTGTATAAAATAAGTATGCAACTTAGGCTAATTATAATTGGCTATGTCAACCTACCTATTAGTCCCTAGTATATGGTAGGGCATGCAGGTAGAGGGACCCCAGCATAGGTAGTGCACCCATAGGTGCACTGCTGAGGTGCCCAGTGTCAGTTTAAAGGCAGGCCTGCTTTGCGGGCTGCTTTTAAATTAAAGGTATATGCAAATTAAACTTTGGATTTAAAAGTACTTCCAAAGTCTTAAACTACCTTATTTTACATATATGTCACCCCCAAGCTGTGCCCTATGTGCCCCCAGGGCTGGGTGACATGTAACTATAAGCAGGGACTTTATAAAAATAGTTTTATAGGCCCTGGTGAGGAAAAACAGCCACATTTGTTTTTCCCTCATTGTAGTGAATAGCCTTCACAGCCTAGAATGGGGAGACGTTATTTTAAATTATAAAGTCCCCTTCAGTGTCAGATACCTCAAGTTTGGTATCAGACTAATTGTTATAATAAATCCCACAACTTACAATTGTTGGTTTCAATATAACTTGTTCAGGTAAAGAGTTTTAAACTCTACCTAAAAAGTTGCCAACTTCAGCCCTGTAGTGTTCTGGTCTGATTGGCCAGCCTCTGGCAGCCTGGCCAGGCTGCTTTGATGAGGTGTGAAGTAGCCTGGGCTGAACACAAAGGAATGTGCCTGTGGGAGGAGAACTTCCCTACGCAGATGGAGAAGCTGGAAGCGGGAAGGGCTGCCAAACTGGTCTCCAAAGGCAGGGAAGGACATTTGGAGCAGCCCAGCACCTCCCTCACATCCCGCAACCCCAGACAATTAGGTGCCGTCCTGATTAGATAAGGAGGGGGCAGGAGAGGAGTGTGTTTAAGATTTTTAGCCACTCAAGTGGGTGGGCTCATCCAGATATAACCTCCAAAAATCAGTTTAAGCCATGATGGATTTTTGAGGAATTTTGCTCCATAGGATTGATTTTTGCCATACTTCCCAGGAAGTGGTCATCACAGGGGGAAGGACCCTGCATCGATTGGGCTGATTGGAGAACCAAGACCCCTCTGTTTTTCACCCAGGAGCAAGGATAAAACTGGCAGACCTGCACTCACACATCAGATCCCTACCAGATCCCTACAAGGAAGAACTACAGGAGAAGAAGGACTGCCCTGCTGGACCCCTGACCTGCACCTGGACACTGCACTCTGTAGGACTGCACCAGCTGCACACTTGGGCTTCACCACAAGAAGGACTTTGCCTGGCTTCAACTGTTTCAAGAAGGGATTCTCTATTTGCTATAGGTGAAACATTGCTAACCAGAGACCCCTGCACCAACTCCTGAAGAAACTGATCAGCTGACCACTGTCCAGTGGCCAAATTGGAGTTTGCGCCAGGTGCATTCTTAGAGTTGTAGTTCCAACTCCTAAGGAGCAACTCAGAGCTTCTGGAACCTTGGATCAAGTTGTGGACACTTCAAGGACCCAAAAAGGACCTCTGGAAGAAGATTCAGAAGTTTGGAGACGTTTGGAGCAACTCCATAAGTTGGAGAGATGCATTGTGGGAGTTGTAGTCCCAGACCCCATGAGGTAAACCAGAGACTCTGAACCCTTGGCTGGTGCTGTCGACCACTTTCCTGAATCAAGAAACACTTCTGAAAGTAAATGTGACAGTGTTACCTCCGGGGTGGTCTGAACTCTGGACTTTATTCCTTTCTAGTGTGACCTTTTTTTTAACCCTTTGAGCTCTAGTTGCTTCTATGCACTAGAAAGCATTAATTCTTAAAACATTCATATCTCTGGTTCCCCTCATCCGATTTTAAACGTTTTGGTGTCATTTTAAAGATAAAAATATAATATATTATTATAAATTGGGGTTGGATTTTTATTGTGTTTTACTTATTTACTGTTTTGTGATTTTTAAATGCTTTACACATGTGTCTCCAAAGTTAAGACTTGTCGCTCGTTGCCAAGCTACCAAGGGTTGAGCTGGGTTTAATTTATTAAGACCTAACTGGACCTAAGTGGAGGTTAGTGGCCTATTGCTAAGTGTAGGTACTTACCTGCCCTTACCAATAATCCATTTTCCAACTGTACAGATTTCCATTTCTGAAGTCATCCCTCAGGCATCTGATTTCCAGATCCTCACAATTGCACATGAACCATTAGGTCTGAATATCTAGTTGGCATATGGCGGTGGGAACAGTTGCTCTGTATTCATTGTCTTTAACATTTGGGCTTTGGCCTGTACCAGTCCTTGGTCCGTACTTTGAAGATCTTTTTTGATTTAAACCACATCATTTCCAATTTCAATTCCTAGCTTTAAGAGGTGCTCCTGTATTGTTTTTCTAGGTCCGCCTTCATTTCTGCCAAGCAGGCTTTTAACTCCTTCGTAGTGAAGGTGGGTGTTTCCAATGCCATTTTTTCGAAGGCGTTCTGTGAATCACCACCTCCTTCTGAATAAATGTGGAAGAAGACTGAAATTAGATTCCCTTTGTCTTCTTGGGATGTCGAGGTGCGTACCACTCCATTTTGTTAAGTTATTGTACCAAATTAGAGAATCTAGAGTGGCATGTACATTATCTGACCTTCACTGTGAGCGTTAAGTTTGGTGAACTTAGTCCCTTTTCCTAGCCCACAAATAATTTCATAGTTATTGCATGGGGCTGTCCAAGGTTACTTTTTGTTGCTGTCAAACCTCATTCAGGACGCCAAGGGACAGGATAGAGGATACTTGCTATATCAGGTAAGTCCCTACTATAAATCTATAAGTAGGTCAATTACAACCCTTTCCACACTTGACTCTCAGTGACAGTGTAGGCGAGCAGTCACAGGCTTCTCAGGCAGGTTAGTTTGGGGCTACTCAGACTCAAGAATCAATACCACCCCTTCAGAGCACAATAAATTCAATATCCAGCTTGGTGCTTTATTTTGTAGAAAAAGACAAGTGCTCATATTACACAAAAACAAAGAAGGTTGCTACACATTCAATTATTCATGAATACGCAATTCCCAGGTACGCGTCTTGCTTCTCTTAGGGGCCTCCGCTGATTATACTGTCACCTGGTTCTAGTGGTTCCCCCACCTTCATTGCAGACTTAGGGTCAATCATGTGACTTGTGGGTGCAGCTTGTGCTTCCTTTCCCTCTTGAAAGTAGGTTAGCACACAGTCCCCTGGGCCTAAGCCTGATCAGTCTTAAACCAAGTTCTGGTTAGTAGGTATGAGTCACACTCAGGCCTCTCTGTCTCTCAGACATATGTGGTTGCAGTGCGGGCCTGCATTCGGCCTTCCTGCAGAACAGGATCTCCACCAGCAGCGACAGGAACCTGTGATGTATGCAGCAATCAACAAGAGGTGCAAGGTCGTGCTCACTCCTCCTGTTGCAGCAGGATCTCACCAGAAGCAGGCAGGAACCTCCTGACAGCACATGACAGTCCTTTTCGGGCGATGCGACAGCCAGGCAAAGGGCATGTCACTTGTGGGGTTCATAGCAGGAGCAGACGCTTCCAACAGTGGCCCCTCTACCAGGTGGTGATTGCAGATCTCTGCTTACTCCGGCTCTATGGTCAGCACTTTTTGATTCTTTTTGGGCATGCTGGCTGCTCGCCCTCAGATGACAATTTTTGACACAGCAGGTGCCCAGCGCTATCCTTGGCAAGCAGTGCCTCAAGGTAACATAATTGAACCTTCACAAGGGACACCCCTGGATACCTCTATGGTCACTTAGGGTCTGATCGGGCAGACCAGAGCAGGCGTCAAGTCTACGTTATTCTGCCTGCCGTATTTAGATGTTACAGCTCTGCAAGCAGTTGACTGGCATCGGATTTCTGACGGAGGGAGATGGCAGCATGACCCAATGCCGTACAAGGGCAGTGGCTATGGAATGGAGGTAAGTGACACACACACACACTGTACCTTAGCCACATGTGTTCCCCTGCACTACACAGTACATAACACACTACATACACACCATCCTCCATTACAATTATAACACGGCACAACTCGTCCATGCCGAAAACACACATTGACATATATCCATGACACAACATACACCATTGACACTGCACCCAAACATGGCACAATCCCAACAACCATTACAACTACTCACTCAGCTACACAAACAAACTCACACACAAGCACAACTACACACATCACAACAACGTCCGCCACACAACAACCACATCACCCACTCCAGCTTCTTCCACCTCAAGCACCCAATACACACACACACACACACACACATACACGTACTGACTTACATACACAACAGATAGCATAAACCTACCAGTACAGGTCCCCTTGCAATGCGCACACATGGACTTGGTTGACAAGTGTGAGTGTACTGTCATTGTGGTTCCACCATTCATTTGGCAATGAATAATGACATCACAATGATGTGTGTTTGTATGCGATATGTGTACCAGTGATTCCCCACTCGTGTTTGACCCACCCGTGTCCCCAGCATATACATGTCACAGTAATTTTTAAAAATTACTGTGACATATATATGCCTGCAGTGGTCACAACCTTACGTGCAGTGCCCACTCAACATACCTTGGCAATAGGGCATCCAGCAATGGGCATGATCCAACAGAAAGAGAAGAAGAAATGTTGTGATTACCGGCAGTTGACAACATTGGGAGCAAAGAGAAAGAAAGTTAACTGATCATTGAAAATGACAGTGATGTGCCTACTCCTATAACAGACGGAAAAGAGATTAAATACAGAAGAAGTTAAACAATCTGTAGAAGGAGTAGAAGAGTCAGTTTATAAAGGAAGTGAAAAGACTAATTCTGATCCAAGGAGGGTGACCTTGAATGAGAGTGATCAGAAAGAATCGACTGAGAGAAGATCTACTCAGAGGAGGGTGTCCTCAGAAGCAGGTGGATTGACATACCAAACTGAAGAAAGGACAGACTCTATTGGGAAAGGAATTGAGGGTAGACCTGCCCAAGTGGCTTATACTCTTCCTGAACCAGTTGCAGGAACGTCAGAAGAAAAAGGTTCAAAGGCAAGTGAAAACTGAATCTTGAGAAAATTTCTGATGAAAAATACATTAAAAGGAGACAATTGGCCAGAGGAAAAGCTCAAAGAGTGGAAGGATTAATGTAGTTCCACTAATTCAAGAGGAAAAGGAATTGCATGAAGGAGAAAATACTAGTGGAGAAGAAGGTGAAGTAAGCGATATGCAGGACCAGAATGGGCGTATTTAATAATGAATGACTGGCAAGAAGAATTTTTGAGCTATTGTTTTGACAGAGATATTGAAAATGTTTACTTTGGCACGTGAAGATTGCAAGAAAAGACTTTGGAAAAAGATATTGAAAAATTATATGAAAGTCGTGCTTAAGATAGACTTTAATACTTACTGGAATTGACAAATGAATAACGGGATTTGACAAGCTGCTATACTGAAATTGACAAAAAGAATGCCCAGAGTGAATGAATTTTTTGAAGAAAAAAAAAAAGCAAAACAAATTACGAGGGATTTTTAATTGTTTTGTTTTGATTTTTTTTTTTTTTTTTTTTTTTTTAGACTCTGGAAAATATGAGAAAGTTACATAACCAAAACAGTAGAATTAATTGTTGTAAAGTTTAAAGTATTGGATTGTCAGAAGTGAGTGTGTTAATGTGTTTATTTTTGTTTGTAGGGGTGACTGTTTATAAGATGGATGGCGCCAACCAGACTACGAAGATTGATAGTTCCTTAGATATAACTGACACATCACTAACAAAAGATAAATTTAGAATAGATGTTAAATACTTACATGAAGAGAAAGAGCTTTCTTCTAATGTTTTCTATCGCTTATTGCACGAGTATGTTGAGGTGATTGACGCAAAAGATTGTTATGTATGTACACAGATTCCGACTTCAGTAGAAGAAGGAACTACTAACCATAGCTTGCCTGTAACTTATGCTATAAGTTGCAGTCTTTTATTAACGCGCTCCTATAACCAAGAATATATTGAGTATTTCTATTTAAATTATGACATGGTATTTTCATTTGTACCTGTCATAGGTTATTTGAATAGAATAGCAAAATATAATAACATAGTTATTATGAGAGATTTCTTTGACCCTACTTTAAACTTTGGCACTGCATTCGCACACCGGAACAACTTAAAATGTTTACTAACTCCTGTAGAAAATAATTTTTTAGGTAATACAGAAGATAGAAGAAGAGAAATAAAGGCAAAGATAGATAAGGGAATAATAAGTAGAAAACCTGGAGTTGATTATGTTTATACTGATATTACTAAACAAGGAAAACTAACATTAGATGCTGAACATGTGGTAAAGCTTTGTATATACAGACCTTCGAGTAAGAATGATAGAGTGTTTGTAGGAAAGAGTGAGTGTAGACATGTTTTTATGTTAAGGAGTAAGTGGGATTTTATGATGAATGGACAGGACCCACCAGTACCTGGAATTTACTACATCTGTTAGAGAAATGCATATTACCGTCTTCCTAGAGGAAGGTATGGAACATGTTACTTGGGAATAGTCTTTCCGAAAATCTATCAGTTGGAAGACTTAAGTAAGATTCCTGAAACGATGAAATTTCAAACGAGACGCAAGCGAGAATCAATTTCTAGCATTGTGGGAAACATTTTTGGGGCTATAATTCCTTCTGTGGGAGTAGTCTTGAATTCATTCAAAATACAGAAGCTGTCTACAATAGTGGATAACATCTTGACAAGATATTCTGGAGCTATAATTCTTCTAGACACAGAGTTGGCTGCTACAAGAGCTATGGCACTTCAGAACCGCCTTCCGTTAGACATTCTTTTAGCAAAAGAGGGTAGAGTTTGTAACTTACTTGGTTTAAATCCTTGTTGTTTGTTTATACCTGATAATTCAGGAAAAGTTAAAGATCTGATTAAAAATGTAACAACTAACAAGCAAGATTTAAAAGAACTAACAGAAACTACAGTTTGGGAAAAAGCTGGCAAGGGAATTAAAGCTGTGGGAAATTGGTTTAGTAATGTGGGAAGAGGTATTATTTTGACAATGGCAAAATGGGTGTCAATAATTGTATTTTGTCTAATTGGAATTTGGGGAACTTATAAAATGTTAAAATGTTTAAAAAGAAGAAAATTGGAGAAGATTAGAAGGATATTCAATGTACAAATGACTAAATTCTATAGAGAAATAAAAGGAGAAAGAGAAATAATGCGAAAATAAATGAGACCAAATTTTGAAGAATTGATGATAATAAATACATGTATTATGGATTGATGTGATGACATAAATAGTCATCAGACGAGGGATTGTGAGAGAGAGAATTTTCTAACATGTTTATTAATAATTTTGGTATACTAAATGTATAATGAATTAACGTGTAAAACGGGTGACTTTTGAAAATGGTTGCCACAGATCATTTCTGTTTCTAACTGAGCAAATTTCTAACTAAATGTTATTGTTATTTTCCATAATTCAATGCTTGCATAAAAGTGTACTCCATGCTCTAATAGATGTGTCCACAGCTACCCCTAGTGGGTTGCTGCATTATGTCTTACAAGGTCATGTTTTACTGAATTCTTGAATAAGTTGAGTGTTCTATTGTTTGAGAATGTTACTAATACATGTTTTTTTCCTCGAGGATGGAAGTAAAAGATACAAGTGAAAAAGTTTGTTCCTGAGAAGAGAAGTTTAGATGAGATGGAACAATGGAGCTACATACAAGACAGAAGAGGAAAAGTTACTGTTGAGAAGATATTTTAGTTAATGTGATGTCATTGTATTTTAAGTTATTAATTAAAACTTCTATTGGCTGAAACGTAACCAACCCATGAACTGACCAATCATAATCTTTTTAAAGATTAGTAGAATAACTTGAGTAGGATTCTTCTTTAGGCAGATTGAAGATTTTAGCGAGAGAGATCAAAGTCATTAGATTCCAGTGTTCCTGCGGATGGTTCGAGTCATATTAGCAGTGCGGGGTTAGCTGTTGTTATGCCCGATTCTTCTGAAGACATACCTGATGGTGCCCCCTTGCTGACGTAGACTGCTTGTTATTATCGAATAGGGTAATGTATGATATTGTAATGCTATATGTGTCTCTCTCTTTTGCTTTGCAGATACCAGCTGCAAATTAGTTTGATTGCTGCATATTAATAATATTGGTTTTTTTTAAATAACCCAAGATAAAGAGATTTTTCTAAATTTGTGTTTCTAAATTCTTTTTACATGAAGCCCAACATGTTAGTGATAATTTGTGGTTAGTGAGGGTATTACATTGAATGCTTATGATTTACACTGACATCTTTTGAGTGTTGTACTAATGTATACTTTGCCATTTTTACCAGTTTTGGTATTATTAATAAGTGTATTTCTTTTGGAGATTATTTGCTTGATTCTTTTGATAAAACTTAGATATATAAGACGTTCTAATCAACCACTATTGATTCTATATGCTTACCATTTGTGTTTGAGTTATTTTCGTGCCATTAGCGTTGTTAATCTAGGGAAATAAATGCTATAATTCTTCTTAATAAACTGGTGTGGTTATTGTTTGAGGTTTAATATCTTTGACTGTGCTGATTATTGTTGATGATTACATTTCACATTGATGACATCCCCTCAAACCTATGTCGCTTCGATCTATTGACCTCTAGCGCAGAATCTACTATTCAGTTTAAATAATAGCTTGGATTCCGTGGCGCTGCAGCACCAGTGCTTAATTTGTGCTTGTTGTTTCCGGGCTATGCACCGAAACTTATTTTTTTAGGGCCAGCACCTATTTTTCTGCCTCAAGCATTTACTGTGAGCAGAAAACACATATGGGAAAGACGGAGGAAGAGAAAAAAGAAAAAGCATCACAAAGGGAGAAAGCGGGAAGCTGCAAGAGTGAGCTGAAGGGGCAGGGAGCGGTTGTAAATAGATTAAAGAGGCTCAAGATGGCTTCAGTCAAGTCAAGTCATAAATTATTTTATTTGGCTTAAACCTTAAAAGTATAAAAAATGATAAAATATACAAAATCAGATTTAAAAACCTATAACTCGACATATATAGTTCATTAAGTTATTTTAACCATTGACCAATTTCATTTCCTTGTAAATCTTTAAAAGTACTACATGCTAAACAAATATACAGTTTTAACAGGACTCACATCCTTATAATGACATAAAGTGCAATTTCCTATTCAAAGTGCTATACATTTGACATGGCAGAATTTCCATATTTCCATCATCCAATTTAAAAGCAATCAATTTGTGCCATTTCAAATTCATAGTTCATCTTTCCTCCCTACAATGTACCCAGCACTGTAAGTTCAGTTAAGACCCCTCTTAATCCTATTTGAAATTGACCTAGTGCACAGGTTACATTCAGAGATCTCATGTCTATTAATAATCTAAGCGACTGATCTCGGTTAATAATATTATATTCCATAAAAACTGGTTTTAAAAACTTCTTACGCACCTCTAAAAACTAATAGCAATCCAGAAGTAGGTGTTGCATGCTAAATTTCTGTTGTAAACCACATGTGCATACACCCAAGGTATCCTTAAGAAACAATTTTGCTTTAGGGTCCATATAGCCTGGATTCAGCCCAATTCGGAATTTTAACACTGCATCCCTTAATTTTTGGTTAGGTAGGGCCTCTATATAGGGAAAGTTTTCCGGGTGCCGCCATCCCCCTACCATAGCCTGGGTTTATATTTTACACTCTAAGTACTTCAGGTCAATTTCTATTGCACGTAGATTTTGTTTTGAGATTTGTGCACTGCGCCACTGATTGCCAAGTAAGCCTAAGAGAACACAGATCTTATCTAACCGTCCTCTCACTTGTAGCGCCCAATATAATTCACTTGTTATTATTTCATGTTTACACAATCTCGCGATTTTACAAATCCCCTCATCTCTCACGGTTAACCAAAACTTCAGTGTTGCTTGTAATCCCTGATAAATCCATGCCGTCATTTGGCATTCTGCTTTTATAGCTTGTAACATACTTGACGGATAAATCCATGCCGTCATTTGGCATTCTGCTCTTATAGTTTGTAACATACTTGACGGAGGTAATGATAACAAACACTTTATACAAAAGCTTTTTTCTGTCTCCCAATTTAGTTTCCCTGATAGTGTTAGGACTTCCACCCCATATTTAAATTGGGGACGTACCATCATGTTAAAAGCAGAGATAACCGGCTGGAGGGAAGGACCCCCATATTTACTACTAAATTGTTTCAATCCCCAGACCGATGATAAAGCTTTATTTTTTAAGGCTTCAATACGATCTTTCCATTTCAGGTCTGAGTCAAACCACATATCTAAGTATTTATATTTTTTTACCTTCTCTAGTTTTTGTCCTCCCAGCTGGTAAACAAAATAACTCTTCATTTTCCCTATAGACATAATCTTTGTTTTTTCTAAATTTACGACCATTTATTTCTTTTGGCAATAAGAGTGGAACACCTCTATTTTCCTTTGTAGACCTCACTCCGTCATATCCATTATCACTAAATCGTCAGCATATAATAAGCAGGAAACGAGTACACCATCCATTTTTGGGCTTAGGCCTTTGACCTCCTGCAGCAATCCGGGCAAATCTGACAAAATAATGTGAATACCTTGGCACAAACCATTCTTTATAGGAATCTTTTTTAACAGTGAGCCACGTGTGTCTAAAATTACTTGGGCCCAATTTTGCGAATGCAGGCCCTGAAGGAGATATAATAAATTCAATTCAATCATTAACTGTCTTAACATATTCCACAGCAAATTTCTATCTACCAAATCAAATGCGGCACGAAAATCCATAAAACAGCAGTACAGGCTTCCTCGCATTTCCATTGATTTTTTGGCTAAAGACCATAAATTGAAGCAATGATCAATTGTCGAGTGCCCTTCCTTAAATCCGCTTTGTTCTACAGGTATCAAATCATTTTCTTCTGCCCAGTCTTTAATTAACCCCAGCAATATCTTTGTGAATACCTTTTCACCTACATCTAATAAACTTATCAACCGAACATTTTTAGGTTGTGTTGGGTCTTCCTTCTTATGGACAGGTCTTATCACGGCTCCCTTCAAATTCTCTGGAAAATGGCCAAGATCAAGAATCTTACCAAATGTATAATTAAAAAATGTAGACCACCAATCAATATTTTTTTTAATTATTATAGCTGGGAGATTATCTGGGCCTGACGCTTTAGTTAGTTTAAGTGCTACAATAGTTTATTTTATTTTTTGTGGGGCAAAAGCTGATCTCATGTTCTCACCCATCTTCCTACTGACACCATGTCCTTCCTCGGTGCCAATACCATCGTATACGATAGACAGATATTTACACCAATCCTCTTCCCCAACCAAACACAGCATGGTTCCTGATACTTTCCTCTCCACTACCAACTGCCAGAATCCCCTAATATTCTTTGTTCTTATCACTTCGATCATTGTGTCCCAATTTTTGTTGATATATTTCCTGTTTCTTTTGGCTCATGAGAGTTTTATATCTCAATTTTGCCTGACAGAGCTGCACTTCTATGTCGGTAGTAGGTTTTTTCCTAAATTCCCTTTCTAATCTTCAAACCTTTTGCTTTTTACTCCTACATTCCCAATCTAACCATACGTTGCTATTATTAATCTTATATTGTTCTCCCTTCATCTTTCCCACTTGCTGTTTTTTAAATTTTGTATTTAGGCTATCCACCATTAACACAAAGCCCTTATTATAACCTTTAAACCCATCTCTTGGATCTTCCTCCAATGGAAAGTTGGGATAATTGACTATCAATTCATTAAGTACTTCTAGACTTCTTTCTGTCAAACGTGTTGTTATTCTACGAGGGTACTCAACTAGTGCGATCACTGCCTTTTCTCTTTGATTTTTATCAGTTAATCGTATTGTTAATTGAAGTGGCCAGTGATCACTGCCCTCTATATGCTCAATTTCAAAATCCTGCACTTCTCCAAAGGACCAAGCGTTTACAAAAGCATAATCAATGGGGCAAGTCTGATTGCCTAATCTAAAAGTCTGTTTTACCGGGTGGTCCTTCTTCATTCGACCGTTTAGACAGAACATACCTTAGGATCCTAAGGTTCTTACTAGGGATAAATCACGTGCAGAGCATTCTACTTTTGGGAAGATGCTATTTGGAATTTGTGCAACAACCAATAATTCCTTATACAGTTATCAATACAATTGAGGTTAAGTTTGTGGTTAAAATCTCCCAACATTAGGGTCAAATATCCTGGTTTACTAATGCTTAATAATTCCAGATCTTCCTCAAACAGACCCCGCTGAATGTCATAATCATACATTTTCCCCTGTTGTATATATACATTAATTATTATTAACCGTACAGCTCCTCCAATTACATTATAGAGATCCACCTGGCCTGCCAATAGCCACCGGCATTTAGGGCCTGATTACAACTTTGGAGGAGGTGTTAATCCGTCCCAAATGTGATGGATATACCACCAGCCGTATTACGAGTTCCATAGGATATAATGGACTCGTAATACGGCTGGTGGTATATCTGTCACTTTACCGTCACTTTTGGGACGGATTAACACCTCTTCCAAAGTTGTAATCAGGCCCTTAGTCTTTATCTCTATAAACTTATTTGCTATTCTAGTTGAGGCTAAGGTTATTAGACCCCCTGATGGACGACCTAACCCTTGCCATTTTGCTACCCTAAAGAGTCTCATAAAACCATCGACTGGATCGGGTTCGTCGCACAACCAAGTTTCCTGGAAAGACACTATGGGGGTCATTCCGACCCCCGGGGTTGGCGGGAGCACCGCTAACAGGCTGGCGGTGCCCCGCAGGGCATTCTGACCGCGGCGGTTTGGCCGCGGTCAGAACAGGAAAACCGGCGGTGTCCCGCCGGTTTTCCGATGCCCTGATGCTTGCTGCGCCGCCATGGGGGATTCCGACCCCCTCACCGCCATCCTGTTCCTGGCGGTTCCGACCGCCAGGAACAGGATGGCGGTGAGGGGTGTCGTGGGGCCCCTGGGGGCCCCACATAGAATTTCAGTGTCTGCATTGCATTGCATTGCAGACACTGAAATTCGCGACGAGTGCAACTGCACCCGTCGCACCCTTCCCACTACGCCGGCTCCATTCGGAGCCGGCGTCCTCGTGGGAAGGTGTTTCCCGCTGGGCTGGCGGGCGGCCTTCTGGCGGTCGCCCGCCAGCCCAGCGGGAAACACAGAATGGCCGCCGCGGTCATTCGGCGGTTCCCGCCAGGCGGGCGGCTCCCGCCGCCCGCCGGGGTCTGAATGACCCCCTATATCATACTTTCCAAGCTCTTTTTTAAATAGGTCTTGTTTTAAATGCTTTTTATAACCTCCCAAGTTTCAGGAAAAAATCAAATGGCTGTGCGATGAGCGTAACTCCTAGTCTACGACACTTAATTCGCCCCTCCTATAATTATCATGAGGGTATACAGAGGGCTTAGGACAATTCCTCCACTGTGGGTCATTATTTCCAATAGCAACAGTTACACTTAACCTACCATTGTTTCCATCAACACACCTTCTTCGGTTGTTATTGTATAATAAGTTACATTGCACTTGGTTAGGGAACAATCCTGCATGACATATAAGGGCCCTCCCTTCTTGACTCTCGCACCCTAACTCTCTTTGTTGTACTAATCTTATACCCTCCTTCCCTAATTCCGCCTCTGCTTGCAGTACCAAACATCTAATGCATTCAGAGTAGAAGAGTGCTTTAGTCACCTCTTCCCCTTCCGTGCTTAATATGAATCCAATTTGCTTTATGTCATCTGACTCAATTTCACATAGACTTGGACACTGGGCCATAACTTCTGGGAGTCGGGTAAGATTCAAAGGTTTTAGCTTTCTACGCCTTTTCCTCCCACTCTCTCTTCCCCATGGTGCTAGATAGATCCACCTACATTTACTTCTGCTAGGGCTCTCCCACTCCCTCTTTTTCTCGAGGCCCTTAGGTTCCATTATTTCCATCTTCATCCCCACAGCTGTTCTATGAGTAACATTCTTCTTTTTTTCTTGCTGGCTAACTTCTCTGTATGGTACGATAGGTACTTTTTGTAGTGGGGCCCCTTGCTCTAGGGCTGCAACTTCCCACCCTTGTCCTTGCTCTATCCTTGGGGTATTGGCCTGGTCCATCTTTCTCTCGCTCCCTACAGACGTTTTCCTCCCAACATTCCTTTGTTTACTCTGCCTACTTTGCCTCCTATAGCGAAGTTTATAGTGACAACTATTAAACCCATAACTCTTCCTCACCCTTCTATGATTCCTCTTTATCACCAGCATTTGTTGTTTAGAGACATATACTGACGCTTGGTCAAAAATCTGTATTTTATCTATTTCCCCTCCTTTCTTACTGGACTCCCAGGTATCATGGATATCACGAGTATCTGTTTCTTGATCTCTTTTTTCTAGCACTGGATGTACTAGGGTTGGCATACTGCTATTAATACATTTTAACCCTGCTGTTATTCCTTGCAATTGATTTTTATGTACTTTCTTCAAACTATTGTTTACAGTCAGTACTTCCAAGATTGCCTGCAAAGTCTTCTGCATTAGGAACATTACCTCTGATAACGATTCAACTGGTACAGCAGTAATATCAAAAACAGATTCAGATGCAGAATGTTTAACCAAAATAGGTGACAATGACAATATATCCAACTTTTTACTACCTTCTGCAGTGCCTCCCCAACCCCCCTCCAAAAATCTCCCCCCCTCTCCAAAGCCGGCGGTATCATCTTCTCAAAGTTTGTACTATCCCTTTCTTGGGATGAGATGCAGGGGGATGACGATTGCCTGGGTTCCATCAACCCCTAACACCCGCCTCCCTCCTCTGACCTCCTCACTAATAACAAGTCCTCTGTTTACAATGAGTCTGAAATAGGGAACTCGTTCCTCTCAAAAAGCTCAGAATGCTCCCTTACACTCTGATTGGCATCAACCATATTACTCCCCTTTGATAACTGTGGCTGTGACGTGTAGTGTTTTTTTTTTCAAATATTGCCCCACAAAATCTCTAATAGATGTTCCAAGTGGAGTTCCTGAGGATCTTTCATGATTATCCCTGGCAGCTCTATCTGCTCTACTAACTCTCGAGGCCTCCTCCTGTCCTGATCCAGATAACTGAAGTACTTGCTCCCCTCCTCCTACTTGATCTCCACACCGTGGTGATCCTAGTGATGGGTATTCCTCCATGGACTCCCTTGCCTTAGGGCGTGGTTTTGGTCCCCTTTTTCCACTACCACCACGTGATCTCACCTCACTCGCCGGCATTATATATATATCCCTCGTTAGGGGGGTACTCCCCACACAAGACCTCAAAAAAGGCACAGGGACAGATTACACCTTAGACTTAGACTTTTGCCAATCAATTTGGTCCCCAGGTGATCGTTCAGGAGTTATGGCCCTGTTACTGCCCTGTTATTGCCGAGATCTAGTTGTAGCTGGTCACTTTCTGGGGGAATTGTTCCCAAACTTCACAAAGTCTGCTGTAGCCTGAGCTCCACAGGGACCTTCAGCAACTTGCTGCTCCTCGCTGCTAGATAGAACAAGGATACGGGGTGGGGACAGAGGAGCACAGTAGCACAGGAGAACACAGAATGGCCTTACTCAGGGGCAAGACCAAAGCCTCCACATCAACACCAGCTCAACTCCACCCACAAGTCCCCCCCCCAGTAAGCTCCAAGCCAAGCCACGCTCCGACCTCAAACGCCCTTGAACACCTCTTATTTGTCCTTTAGTTCTAACCTTCCTTGGACGGTAGCCCAGCAGTTCCGTATATATACATATATATTTATATATATTTATATATTTATATCTAGATTTGAAATCCTACCGCGGCTTCATGGGTACTTCATGGATGCAGCCCAGTCACAGGCTGTGACACGGTCTCCAGCAGCCTCTACCTGGCCCCCGGGCTCCGCTCCTATCGGGCCACCAAGATCACAGACCCTCCTGTGGGTCATTAAGCACCAACGGTGGCACACTGTGCACTGCCACTGTGAACTACCAGGCAAACAGCGGCACCGTATCCGCTGTGTCCATTGTGCTCACCTCAAATCACATCCACAACCGTCGGGAACGCTGTCGGCGGCCGGGCAGGGGTCGGGAAGTGGTCTAAAATCCTAAAATCCCAGGCGAGCGGCAGCTGCTAGCAACAGCCGCAGTGAGCAGTAGCCGCAGCGAGAAATTACAACAGCGGTAACAGGCTCCGCCTCTTCCTCCATATCGTAGTGTAGCCTCTCAAGATGGCTTCAGGATTACACTGCCTCCGTATTCTGTGCTCACACATTTAATGGCAGCAGCCGCATGTTTAAGAGGAGGACTTTGGGCAAGTTTTAGTTACAAATTAAGCACTGCCTATGACCCTTTGTAGAAGGATGCAGACTGTTGTAATGTTTGTTTTGGACAAAATAGACCTGTTTGGTAGGTTCCGTCTTTATCTGTAATCGGCGACTGGGTGCATCACAAGTCCCTTATTATAAAGAAATCAGATACTGATGTTTATTTAGAGATTGCAGAATCCCTTGTATTCTACAGAGCTTCATACCATCTACTTGTCTTTCCCAAGCATAGTACATAACAGGTGTTACTGTTACCTACCACTTTACCTACCTCAGAAGGATCGAAAAATGACACAGCCCTGTCATGTCTTGAAGTTGTGAAAGTGCAGTACACTGCATATTTTCACGAGGAGCATTCTATTTACAGTCAATCTGCAGGCTCTCCCACATTAACTTTTAAAGATTCACAACTCAGCTCTCGACAATCACAAAATCTCTTAGATTCTCACAATGCATCGCCTGTAAGGTCTGTAATATCACACACAAGGCAGTGATGACAAGTTCACCACCCTATCTGGCAGAAAAAAAACAACTTTTTAAGGAGAAGTTTTACACAGTAAACCACAAAAACAACACGACTCCAAAGATAATATGAATTCATTGTCCACATTTCAAACGAACACAGTAGATGAATCTTATATGTAGTTATGATTCAGTTCTTTATTTGTCATCTTCTCATAAAAATATTTTGATTGTAGCCAAAGCCAACACATTTCGTCTCCTTGGGACTTCTTCTGGGCTCCTTCCAATCCCATTGGGGATGTCAAAACAATGTGTTTGGACCTCAAATGAAGTCAGTTAGTAACCAGGTGTAGTCTCCCGGGGTGAGTTGTCTCCAAATGGTGCCTTTTATGAGACAATGAGAAATAAAGAACTAAACAATAACTACATATAAGACTCTTCTACAGTGCTCTTTTGAAACATGGACAATTGATTCATATTATCTGTGGAGTCATACTGATTTTGTTGTTTACTTTGGAGTGCTGAGCAACATATTTTTATTGTGTTTATGAGCAAAGTGAGTACCAAGAAGTGCCAAAAAAGCAGGAGCAAGCCTTGTCACATAAAGCATTCAGGATACTGATCAGCATCTCTCTACATACCTCAAATGAGCTGACACAGGCTGGGAAGGATAAGAACACAACCATGGAGGTAGATAGAGTAAAAGTAAATTGTGGTGTGGGCTTCACAAACCTCATATCTGAACTGGACGAGTGGCAGTGGGACATAAACTCCTCTGGGAGCAAACATGGATGCCCTGTTCTCCTTGGATGGTGTGACGAAGAGACTGAAGGTCAGTCACACTCTAGAAGAACTACTGTCGCACAAGGATGGGGCTGCATTATATACTCACCAGTTATATGTGGTGCTGAAAATCATCTGCGAAATAGTGCAATCATAAGGGAATGTGGATGCATTGTTTCAGGATTGGGGCAGCTATCTGGTAAAGCAACAAAGAAGTTGTGGTGCTAGAAGCTCAAGTAATTGATGCAATATATGTACCAAGTGCAGAATAGCCTCGAAGAAACACCTACTGCCTCATGCCAAGTGCACTAAGGTCAGGGTGTACAGGGACATTACTCCTCCATCCTCTTCCGCAATGGAGATTTGGCCGAGTGAGTTTTCATAAGTAACATGCGCACTGCAGAATTAATACTTACCAGGAGCCAAGAGACATAACCCATGTTACCACCAAGTAGCTTTCATGCAATGTCAACATTTTTACAGACACAACCTAAGCTTTCCAGACACCTGTGGAGTTTCTGTGCACAAATAATCATAAGAATGTGAGAGATGTAAACTCTGTGTGTAGAGCGTCTGTTGCATGTTTGCAATGAAGAGGGTTTGCACTGTGGTTTAGGTTGTGGGTAAGACAATGACAGCCCAGGAGTTGTCTCGTGGCACTACTCACTGCAGAGGCACTAGCTGTGGAGTCACCTTACACGAGCTCGAGCCTGGGCTCCATGACATGATGTCTAAGTGCAGCTCATCTGACCCAAGTTAACTACAGAGGCTGGAAGGACCACGCTTTTCAGCGCTGTAGGTAACTCAGAGATTGGTCCATGCATAAACACTTACGGGGTGAAGACTGAAGAGGTCGCTATCTTGGTTGGGGAGAACAGGTGAACCGTGTTATGGCCCTTTTCATTAGAATTTACAAGTGATTTATGATGCTTTTCAAGCCATGGCTGTACCCTTTATTGCCTTTGAAATTTTGCATACAATAATTTGGTGCAGGCAAGGTAATATGATGTTGGTGATTGTATGGTTAATGTCACAGCTCACATCAGGGCATAGACATTAGGCCAGATAGTTGGTCCATCGCATGTGTACAGAGAACATGAGGCAACCAGACCTTACTTATATAGCAAATGCACCATTTTAAATCTTCTACCACGCAACAGAAATTGCAAAATGCTTTGTACATGGGGCCCTGAAGTCTGATTGAAGTCGGACTGTGGTCTTTAAACAATGTTAGAAGGATATCGACTTTGCCTGGATGAAAAGCAAATGTTTTCAGATGAGCAGACTGCACACTAACCGTGGCTGCAGAGAGCTGGTGCCCCAGCAAGACGTAGATGGTGAAGATCATGACACCAAGGAGAAGAGGCAGAGCATCCCAGAGGAAGATGCAGACCGCATCCAGGTACTTCATGGTCGTCAGCATTCGAAGCTCCTTCTCACGAATGGTCTTCACCTTGTCAGCAAAGTGCTTCTCCCAAGCGTAGAACTTAATCACCTGGATTCCACGCAGGATTTCTGTCATCAGCTGGCCGAAGTAGGAGAAGAAATTGAAGAATTAACTTTAGGTTACATTTATGTGTGGTTCTGCTGATATATATACAGCTATTTGAAGTCTATCTTTAGTGTTTATGTACCCCTCGGCTCAAAATGAGAGTAACTGACCACTCTGCATCCTACATATGAGAAAGACCCAGAGAAGGCTGAAACGTGTCATGCATGGACTCTCTGCGAATAAACCAGTGCTTAATTTGTCAATAGAAATGTGCTGGTGCCCAAATCCCTCTTTCTTAAACACGCGGCTGCTGCAATTAAATGTGCGAGCACAGAACCCTGAGGCAGCGTAATTCTGACGCCATCTCCGGCCTCTTTAATCCATTTACAGCCACTCCCTGCCCCTCCAACTCACTCTTGTAGCTTTCTGCTTTCTCCCATTGTGATGCTTTTTGGCTTTTCTCTTCCTCCGTTTTTCCCATCTGTCTTTTGCTTGCAGGAAATGCTTGAGGCAGAAAAATAAGTGCCGGCCCCCAAAAATAAGTGCCGGTGCTCTGAACCGGAAACAACAAGCACCAATTAGGCACTGGAATTAATGTATTACATTCACAAACCGGCTGGTGGCTCGTTCTGCTGCTGTTTTCAGGAGTGTACTGGTTTTGAATATAAAAAAATATATAAATATATATGTATATCTATGTGAAAATGACAGACATGTTTGGTTTGCGCTGACACCTTTCCAGCATACGTTGCCTGCTCTGTAAATGCCACAGCACTCAAGTCTGCTTTGTAACTCTCACCATCTGCATGTCACTGCTTTTTGTAAATAAGAAATGTAAGGGGTTTGTCCTGTATGCATCACTTGGACTGGAGTTGCAACTAGACCAACTGGATCATGGATGGCACAACTACCATAGACCACAAGCCTCTTTCTGTACAGATTTGAAACCATATTACACACATCCACAGACTGTCAAACACCTTATGTATTGCTTTAGATATCACAATGTTGTTTTAGGATTTTGCAAAAAAAAACACGTCAAAGTCTGTGAACAAACATGCATTAGTTGAAGCCGTGAAGGACTCCTCTTCACTTTCATTGAGTATAAAACAGGTGTTGGACTCTTGTTTCAGTACCCCAAAAAAAAATCTCCAACAAACATACATTGAATGTTCTTCATGAAATTATGGACTTTCTGAGGATCATATATGAGGCCCAGCGTCCTTGATTATAGCCCAAACATCATCAATATGAAAACTAGGCTTAGTGGAACTGCATCAGTGGGTCCATCTCTCTTATCTTAAACACCCTTACGCAGCAGTCTCTTTTTATACTGCTCTATTAGTAGGGCTTACTCAGCAGTGTAAGAAGGAAGACAAAGGCCCTGAATGGAGCCTGTCTATGGCTGCCACTCTTCCTCCCTGTTGGGTTTATATCTGGGAAGCTTTGTTGATTGACTTGGAAGGGAGGAAGATTTATCCACTTACACAAAGAACTGGACTTCAACTATCTGGCACTGTGAGGACATTTCAAATGATCAAGACTCCCCACGAGTTCCCGAGCCCAGCTGCTCAGGAGAAGTTACTACCACCAGGTCGATGAGCTACCTTATCACCGTCGGAAGTCAAGCATGGTAAGCCTACTTCGTCCAGATTCATTGCATGCTTATCTTGTGAAACTAATTAACTTAATTGGCCCAGAGGGATCTGGAGATAGCTGGTCTTCAATAGCTAAGCTTTGGCTTCAATTCAGCAGGCAAGAGATGGGTGATCTGATTCAAGAATTGTTTAACTCAGTGTTTAATCCTTCATCTCAATCTGACCAGCTACACTTGGCTATCCTGAGACCCTGGACAGCTGTGTTGTGTAGCCATTTTAGCTATAGTTTTATACACGTTATTTTAGCAAACTAGGCCTGCTGCTGTGCACCTTAACCTAGATATGTTTTATTTTAGCTTTGTTATATTATTTTAACAGTAGCCACGTTTGCGGTCTTGTTTTATTTTCTCTATCTAGCTGTTCTTCGCCTAGGTCAGCACTACGTTCTTAAACAAGACATTTCTTTCACTCTGTGCTTTTCTCAAGGCTGCAGTAAGATAGATTGCCGGCAAAAGTGGTACACTTTGTCTCCAATGTTCACAGAAACATACACACTCTTACGTGGGGATCCTTTCTTGAAACATCAACTGGTTTATTATAAAAACACTACTTTGACCCATGTACGTTAGAGGGAGATTCCAGCCAGATGACCACGACTGTTTGCTGATTGCTACGCTGCAGCTGCTTATGTAGCCTCTTGCTTAGGTATGAGGGATGATGTCTTCCCAAAGGAAACCTAAAGGGCAGAATTAGAGCTTAATATGCTGTGGTCTAACACAGCTTAGTAGGAACTATCCTTATAAATTCTAGTGATAATATAGTAGCATTATTTTTGTGTTTTACTCTCCTTGTCACAATTTTGATCTGGTTGTGCACCTTCGTCCTAGTTATTGCAACTAGCTCTTGTCTCACACTGTGAATGCAGCAGTCTCTATCTAAAACACATGCCGGGATGAGTGTCAATGAGGGAGGTGATGTACTGAGGTGTTGCAGGTAGCAAAGATGATGTAAGCCAATGGCACATTTCTGTTTTGGAGGGACACAGTGAAAGAGGCACACACTGGAGAGTGCTTCCAACACCACATGCTTGTGATCCACTGTCCATCATGCTGAGTTCAACTAAGGACAGCACAGCAGAAGAGGCTGGCCTCAGTCATAGTGTGCCAGTCAAGTTAGTGGGCATCGACAGTGCAGTGATACATGGCCAAAGCCAAATATCTTTGTAATGCACTGCCAAGCATTAGATGAATATGGCTTGTGCCACCTTAGCAGAGCTGCCAAGATACAATTTAATCTACCAGTGTAAAGAATGCCAAACAATGATGAGCTGCATCAGGAATGATGGGACTAGACTTGCTGCATGATTGGGGTTCCACATAGTGCAAGATCTTTGCTACTCTGATGTCACACCATTAAGCACTTGAATCTTGCCTGGGCCTGCAGTGACAGCCCAGGCAGCAAGTCAGGAACTTTCTTGATTTACTTGAGCAGGAGCGTGACCAAGAAGACAAGAGTCCAGGGCTCTGGTCCAATCTATTAAGTGCTGTTACTACTACCAACCACCACCGCCACAAATGAACCACTGCCTTGCCTGGGTCGTGTTATTTATATTGAGAAGACCTGGACATTTGCCAAAACTACTATACCAAACAAGCCAATGCATTCAGCACTGTACGTAGAGCCATATGTTAAACAGAATCCTATATCCTAGCCCAAGGGAGCTACATAAGGCATTTAGGGTGATAACATGAGCCTAAAAGGTGCTAGGCCCTTTAGTTCATCATCACTTAAGGGCCATTTCAAAGCATATAAATCCATTGAATGTAAAAACATAAAACACTTGGAACCATTCAGCATCCTACATCAGTTTTCTTGATATTTTCATTCATAAATATGGTACATGTGAGGCAAACACTGGGGCTGATGGCAGGATGTGACAGACTGTATGGTGTTGAGCAGTAAACAATGGGTTCATGTTGTAAACGGTCAAAGCATATATCCCTGGCTGAATAAATACAAGAATACAATGCATATGATTCAAGCTTGGAGAACAATTTTGCCGTTCACTTTAATTATTTCAATAATTCAGTTTAATAGGCTATTTGTTTGTTGACATTTCAACTCTGAGGTTAGAGTCCATATGTCATCAAAAGGGAAAAATGTGAGGCATTCTAAGTCCTCTAACCTGTCTATCATGGGTCCTGGCACCTTCAAGCCAGAAACCTATTGCAGCGTACTGCTGATAAGACCATCAGCCGACCACCAAACAGTGGGCCTCATTACGAGTTTAGGGGTCTCAGGACCTCCATGTTGGCAGTGGCGGTAGTGCCGCCAACAGGCTGGTGGAGACGACCGCCAAATTATCACATTGGCGGTATTCAGAAGTGAATACAGCCAAAGCTCTGCTGGCACCGCCACAGTGGCCTGACTGTCATGGACAACGGTAGCCACCTGCAGGCCGGTGGAGACCATGATTCTGCGGGACAGATTACGAGGTTGCACACCTCCAAGGTTTCCACGCGGTCGCACCACCATGGGAACCCAGGCAGAAACGACCTGCATAAAAGGAGACACCCACCTTCAGGAAGCCATACTCGTCCAGAGCACCCATGGAACCAGAACAAGAGGTCTTGCCGCTGCTCCTGCTCGCCAAAAGACTTCTGAATCTGCGACATCAACCATATGTACACACACTTACCTTTTACTGTTGTATATTGTCAATTGTATATTGTAAATTTTTGTACACTCACACAACATACCCCGGGAAGGGGGTGAGAGGGCGACACTCACCCGTAACAGCACTCTGACAAGCACACCCACATACAGCCACTTACACACCCTGCACATACACAACAACCACGTTAAGGCCACCACACACACATATACATGCGTCACAAACACACACAGGTACACACAGAAGCACTGCACAGGCCCACCCTCACACAGTACCACACACCACCACAACATGTCACAACCACAACACAACCACACCATCTCCAATCTATTGGCAAGGATTCACAGTGGACACTACCCAGGGACATATCACACATACATCACAACATAACACCAACAAGGAACAAACATACACAATTAGACAGCCATACTACTTACTGATCGACTTACAAAGAACATTGTATCTAACATAGCATGCACAAAACACGTACATGCACAGTCAAAGCACACAAAGCCACACAACACACCAACAAACACATGTCAACACAAACACCACTCAATACCAACACAACAAAATGTGTCGAACACACAAATGTCCATCACACAACACACACCCTACCACTGTCAGACAAAAACATTGTACACAACCTCACATATTGGCTAAACAGCACAGATAGCACAAGCACTACACACACACAGATACAGACACACAACCAATGTCAGCCAGGAACAACTCCATACTAGGGGAAAAAATACATGATGAAGCTGTAACGACGAAACCAACAACAGGTTGGTTGAAATTATTATTAGAATACAACATTTTGAAAAACAAAGTCCACAGGCCAGTCAGACAACAGTCTGAATGCACACAGTGCACATATGTGTGCCCCAAACTTGACTCCTGACTGCCATGTAACCTCTACAGGTAGGGGCATCTAGTGGGCAGGCAGGCACCTCAGGGGTTATCTGGGGGGGCTGACTGGGGGGATTTGGGTTTAGGTTTTGGAGGGGGCCTTTGGGATCTGGCTTGATGGGGTTTGGCTTTGTCGTAGGTTTAGGGGAGTTTTTTTTTGGGGGGGAGGCATAGAGTTCTTGGCAGGGGGATGGGCATGGGCACTTGTAGGGGGGCAGGGGAAGTCTTGGAGGTGGAAGGGCCTGACCGGAGGAGGGACACAGAACGTCTAGGGGTATTACGGGGTGGGAGAGGAGAAGGGAAAAGGGCAAACTCAGAAAGGAAAGATTTTTTACACACACTGGGACGGTCAAAGCAAAAGGGTTTGGGTGTGGAGGGAGTGGGAGTGGTTGTCTGAGGTGTTGGTGTGGATGTCTTGTGTGTATGTTTGTGCGAGGTATGGCTGTGGGTAGTGGGTGTCTGTTGGGTGGGTGAGTGAGGGTGTTTCTGTGACTTGGGAGGAGGTGGGGTAGAGGTGCTTGGGGAAGCCGTGGCGTGTGGGTGACTGACTGTTGGGGTGGTGACTGCAGGTATGGTGGATGTGGCTCATGAAGGTGTCAGTAGTTGTGGTGTATGCTGGTGTGGTGACTGGGATGGATGTCTGGGGTCTGCTGTGGTGCTGTCTGTGGTTAGGATTGGTGTTGTGGCTGGATACCTGAATGTTGGTGTGGTGACTATAGGTGTGTCAGGTGTGCTGTGAGTGATGATGGGTGTGGTGGGGGTATCAGGGCAGGCTCTGACTGTTGCTGTGTGTGCATCTGATATTGCTTGTGTGCATGCCGATAGTGTGTCTTGTAGTGCTTATGTTTGTCTGAGCTACCCTTGGATGTTAAGGTGGATGCATATCTGTCTGTCTGTGTGCTTTGGCTGGGTCGGGGAGGAGGGGTTTGTGATTGGAAATGGACCTCAGGAGATCACTAGCCTCCTCACTGAGGGCAGCAGGGCTGACAGGGGCAGGGGCAGAGGTGCCTGTGGCAAAGGAGACTCCCACCCTCCTGGGTGGGGAGCTACACGGAGGGCGTTGGTAGTAAGGAGGATGGTGTACTTAGATGGTGCTGGGGTTGTCCCAGGTGGGTCTGTCACCACCAGGGATTGTCCCACTGGAGGAGGATTCCGAAGATGAAGACGTAGATCCTGTCTCTCCCATGGCACTCCACTC
Organism: Pleurodeles waltl; assembly: GCF_031143425.1. NCBI lineage: Eukaryota > Metazoa > Chordata > Amphibia > Caudata > Salamandridae > Pleurodeles > Pleurodeles waltl. The sequence continues at coordinate 1,805,385,732 of NC_090444.1, read as the reverse complement.
GCCCTCCAGGCCACTGGGTCCCTCAGTGTCATGACTGCAGGCCCGTGGCCAGCAGCTTCCCCACTCAGCTGTGCCCCGTCTCCTTCGCCTGCCGATGGTGATGCTGAGAAACAGAGAGAGTAGTAGGGTCATCACATTCTTTACATACACATACATTACACCATACAGAAGAGTATGTGTAAAACACCCTCAGGTAGGAACCATTTTGAGCCACAATCATGTCACAACAACATACTTTCCACAACACTATATGACAACAGTGTCACACACAACATAAGCCAACTATCTGACCACTACATCACCATCCTACCAGAACAGCTATAACACAAACTATCCCTTTACAAGATGTTTTGCCAACATAAAAGGTTTGTCCCTAAACAGAGCATCACTGTGAAACAACAAACCATCCATGGGAATTACGTTTTATGGTAATTACGTTACATTTCATTACAACATCATACATACTCCAAATCCACACTTGCTCAATCCATAACCAGATGTCAAGTTCCTTGAAAGTTACCTCATCACATTCCAATTACAACACAGTAAGGTGCTTTGGAATCACATACATAACATGTAACTGTGTCAATAACATTCACTATGGAAAAAAGCTCAGGTGCACCTACTCCATTTGGCAAATCACAATTTGGAGTAATATAGACTCCTAATCCATTTCAGCAACACGTGTATCAACTGTGTTTTTGCAAAGGCTTATAAGGACTTTCTGTACCTACTCATCTTAGTCATTCTCACATAGAAAACAAAGTCATGTACAGCACTATGGGCCTACTTATCACACATGATACACCCACAGACAACCACAGGGAGCATACCAACACCTTCAATACAATGGATACCTGCCATGTGCATGAAGGCCACAAAGAATTCCACTAATCATGTTGAGTAGCAACTTCAAAATAACAAGAGCAAAATACCAACATCACTAGCGTAACCTTACATCTTTGGAGTAAATTTACACTGACATAAACCACTTCTAAAGTAACCATGATTGACAAATACACCTAGAATCAAGCAAATCAACTGACAAAATATACCATTCCACCAACATTTAACTATCAACTACAACACCTGCAACACAATGAAGTCAGGGTAAAATTAGCTTATCCATACTAAAAGCCTTCAAAACAGAACCAGAATAGCAAAAGTAAGTATGCCAACCTTGAATCACAAACCTTAAAAATGTTAGGAAGTACCAATGTACATATGCTGTTGGCAGAAACAGTGTATGTTGTACCTATATAGATGTCCTGCCTTATGTAGCATGGGCAGAATACATAGGCTAAGGCAGTGGTTCCCAAACTTTTTCGACCAGCGGCTCCCTTCACCTATATTTGCCATTGCCCGCGGCTCCCCATTATGTTAATGTTTTTTCTTCGGGTGGGCGATGTAAGCCCAGCCTCGGGAGTACTTTAATTATATCAACTAGCATAACATGGATGTTTTGTATGTTTCCCCCTCCCTGCTAGACCACATCTCCTCCAATTCAACCTCTCATTCTTAAGCGTCTAAATAATTTAGCCACATCTCCCCCTGTGTCACACTTGCTGTCCTCCATGCATGTATTTTCTTCTCTGTTTACAACGTCATTACATTGCCTTGACCACACACACATCTCACACCTCACCTTTGGTGCACACATTCTGCCTTCAATCTGGACACTTTCTCCTCTAAAACTACTTAACAGTACTTGATCATTCACCAGTGCTTAATTTGTGCTTGTTGTTTCCGGTGCTAAGCAAGGAAGAGAAAAACAAAATAGTGTCACAATGGGAGAAAACAGAAAGCTGCAAGAGTGAGCTGAAGGGGCAGGGAATGGCTTTAAAATAATTGAAGAGGCCTGAGATGGCTTCAGTATTACACTGCCTCAGTATTCCATTTTCGCACATTTAATTGCAGCAGCCGCATGTTTAAAAGGAGGACTTTGGGCACCGGCACGTTTTTATTTACAAATTAAGCACTGCCGTTCACACTCCCACTCTGCAGTTTCTTGAGAATTTAGGAGGCACTGCTGCCTTAAATTATTTCAAAGGCTTCAGCTTTTGATAACTGTGCTTTCCAAGTTCCACTTGGTCTGTACCTCCCATAGCCGTTTTTCTGGCATCCCAACGAAAATTGCCTTCCCCTGGCAGTAAGACTCAGTAAGTAATCTGATTTGGGCATGCAAGTGAGGGAGGACTGTGGTTCTATAATTTATTTTTAACAATTTACTAGCATTTAGTAAACACAAATGGGGAAAAAAGGAAAGGTGTGCTTAATAATAAGAAAAGGGTGGAAGGTTAATCTTTCACAAAGCAGAAATGCTGCAATTTTCCCCTGGACTTGTCATCAACGAGGAACTAATAATTCTAATAATGTCTTCTAACCTAAATAAACAAACTCAACTTCTGTGTGTGTGCTCAATCAAGCATTTAGCAATTTTCTCCTGTCCGGAAACTACACAGGGGCCTCGTGCTCGCCCCTGGGAAATATCCATCTGTTTTAAAAACAGAACATTAGTTATTAATAATTAATTACTATATCGGCGCTGCTTAGGAGAATTTCCTGCACATTCCTGTGATCTCCGGTCCTGCCGTACCCTCTCTCTCACCCTAGATTAGAAATACTAATAATAATAACTATAATTACCTGATTATTGTAAATTCAACAAGGAACACGTCCGATGTGCGCACTTCAAGAGGATCCCACGGGAGCAATAACATTCCAGTGCTCTCTTCTGAATTTCCGACCGGCTGGCAATGACGAAGGCTTTTATTTAAGAACTAATCACGTTTGGTGAAACCATGCTGCAGAGGGCAAGACCTTGACAGGTGGGGCTTATGTAACTCCTCCACATAAAATGCTAAAGAGTTACTCGGCCGCAAAATACTTTTAACTCGTCATAAACAGGTCATTTATAAACTGCATGCATAAATCTTTTAAAAATGTTTATATCATGTTTCCAAAATGTGCGTGGCGCCCCTGGCAACTTTTAATGGCGCACCAGGGTGCCGCGGCGCACAGTTTGGGAACCACTGGGCTAAGGGAATAGCAGGCTAGCCACTTACCTTCTCAAAACCATGTACATGATAGAGATAGTCTGAACCCACATGTCAATGATAGGTCTTGCGACAGGAATGTAGTATTACCACCATGCTTTTCATCATGTAGGAAGTCCACCCTGATCAAACATTACATTTGCCAATGTACAGTCCACACATAACAATAGGGACACAGTCACATGTGCATCACCACATGCTGTTATACAATAGGGTTAACATAGGTGAATAATATTTCTCTATGCACAATACAATGTCCACACCTGTGTAACAATAGTAGTAATAATAGACCCCTTACCTTTAGCACTTACCACATTGTTTGCAGTTTAGATACTTACACATCAGACACTGAATTGGCAGAGGGATTGACATGTGAGTAAAGAGTACTTACACCCTTGTGGCTGCTGTGCTGCCCTCAAACACCCATCCAACTCAGGGTAGGCCACCACCAAAATGCGGGCGATTAGGGGGGCCAAGGTCCCACGGGCACCCCTCCCTCCTAGGAAGGACTTCCCTAGGTGGGCCTCTTCAGTCTTTCAGGCCCAATGTCTCAGGTCCTCCCACTGCTTCTTATAGCAGGTGCTCCACCGGCTGTGGACCACCAGGATCCACACTTGCTTGGCAGTACCACGCCAGATTTCCTTCTTTTTATCGGTGTTGACCTGCATGGATGACACAGACAAAAGGAGAAAGTTATGTCCACATGTACCATACTAACACTAGTGGTCAGAACACTTCAGTCACAGCAAGTAGGGAAACATTCTCTTCCTCTCAATTAAAACTCCTTCGCAATTTACCATCTGCAGCCAGCCCATGGGTGAAGTGGAGTCACCCATACAAAATGTATTAAGAGTACATGGTATTGACCAGACACATATGACCAGGCCACATGATTGTCCATAACATGGAATGTCTCTATAAACATCTCTCACACCATTATTATTGTACATGCTGCAATCTATGTTGTGTATAAAGGAAGTTAAATTACACACTATCTACCATGTATCACCACTGTATTTCTGCCAATGCACAGGCACACATTTCCATATACCCAGACATGATTGCCCAATCCTTCATTACTTCTCATTTCATGTACACCATCATACACTTCCACCTTTCACACATTGGTATTGCAGTGGACTCACCTGCTCCTCTGGTGAACCATATAGCTGTCTATACAGGGGTGGTACCTCATCCTCAAACTTGTCCAGCTCTTGTGGTGTGAAGTCTGTGGCCCTATTGTAGTGTGGTTAGTTTTACGTATCCTTTGCGCATTAGCTTCAGGCTTTAGGCCTTTGTGCACTTTGCCCTGGATGTATTTTATTCATTTGCTTGCAGCTTAGAGCCTCTGTGCACTTTGCTCTAAATGCTTTTTATTAGGCTTCGTACTGTTATTTTTCAAATAGCCAGTTCTACGGTCTTGTTTTTTATTCATATCACACTGTTTAGCCTACTTCAGCACTGGAGTTCTCCATAACACATTCCTGTTCACTCTGTGCTTCAGTCAAGGATACAGTCTGGTACATTGCCGATAGATGTGGTAGGAGTTTAGTCTTTGGCATTTCTGCGTAGGGACATTTTGTGATCACGCTGACATGTTAGTTATAAAAATACTTCCTTGTCCCAATACACGCGAGAGGGAGATTCCGACCAGGGAACCACAACTAGACGCTGACTGCCTCGTTGCAGATGGTGAACCAAGATCACAGGCCTTTGCTCAGGTATGAGGGCTGATGTCTCCCCAGTGATTCAGAAAGGCAAGTTAGAAGCTTAACATGCTGTGCTCGAAATAGAACAAGCAGAGGGAGAGTAGAAACTATTAGACACGATGATAGCTTTGTTCTTATGTTTTACTCTCCTGGTGACTATTTTAATCCTACGGTGTTGTATGGTTCTGGTTCTTGCGGCTCACGCCTTATTATCTAAAATGCAGTCATTTTATTAAAACGTTATATAAAACTTATACTGCCTTTGTCATTTGTATATGAGATCATATTGTAAATGAGAGAGTTGGTTTGGATCTGAGTGACCACGACTTCCCTGAGAAGTTCCAAAGATGTCATGCGCTCGGCTGCCCAATCATCTCTTCCCTGTGGGAGAAATGAGGCACTGCTAGTTAGCCGGAGCAAAAACCGGATTTAGGGTGACAGAGTTCCTTACACGTGGGTTAGACTCAGTCCCCCACACTGTTATCGATCCTGCTGCCTAGAAATACAGTAGTCTCATTTAGGATAATGAGAGCCCACGCAACATAGCGCCGCCAACATTTGGTCTGGCTCTAATATTTAGGTCCGGCTGACTCTCTCGGTCTCATATATATTTTGACTACTCGGTTCCGTAAGCGGAGACATCCGTGGGGCTGAGGATTTCCGCCGCCACGGGATAGGTACATCCTATTACTTAGTGGTTGGTCGTTCAAGCTTGAACTTTAAAAGGAAAACCCCGATATTGGTGTGCCTTCTCTGACCTAGTGCTGTTTTTTACAAATGGTGAATCCTAATGTAGTGAATATAGCGCTTAATATGCGACACCTGCTCACAGACACCTGATAGCACATGGACTGACGGTCCAGGGGGGTCCGGTCACTTTTGTGGTGGACGCCCATGCAGCCTATAGAACAGAACTTTTTTATTCTTGGGTCGTATTTCCGGCAGTTGATGGGGGTACAAACACTTTTCACGAATACACTGTTGCGAATGTCCCTGGACAATACAGGGCTTATGCATATTTAGAGATACCTTTATCTTATCAAGAACACCATAATTGGCTTGATGGCGTCCTCCCACACACAGTAGCACAAGTTAGGTTAGGTCCACTAAGTAATGATGGTCCTACCTGGCCTTTATTGGCTACATATACACCACATCCTGCGGCTGCTCAATTGACGGTGGCTGAAGTTCGTCATTTATATACAGACTGCTACATATAGACGATTAGTTCAGTTTGTAATGCAGACACTAAATACGAACGCAGCGCGTGCTGCTCCGGCGCACCCACAAGCAGTGGTTCCGGGTATTAATCCAGCCACTGTGCACTCAGTTATGGGTAAAGTACTGGCTAAACGTGAGGAGACTCCATTTTGGCTGGCGCAGAAATTTAATACGCTGGAAGCAGGACCTCAGGATAAACATAGAATGTTGACGATGTGTTTGCCGGACGTGGCATGATAGCTCCCAGAGACAGTACACAGCAGCTCAAGTAGTGGAGGTCTTGCTGGCAGCAGTGTTAGGAGTCAAGTGAACAATACTGCAGACGATGGCGGTCATGTCTGCCACGTACATGACCGCCACCGTCAGCGGACGTCGCCATTGGCCCAAGTCCACCAAAGGCAGGAATGTGTTCCAATGGCAATGTGCACCGCGGTTGTGACCGCCTACCGCCATGACGAAATCCGCCGGCAGAGTTAGGTCACTTCCTCACATCCAGTACAGTAGGTCAGGCAGCTGCCATTTTGAGGCAATTATATGTATGGAAAAGTAATGGAAGGTGCGCCATTTACAATTACCTATATTGTGCGAGTGCTGCATTCATGTTTAGCAGTCTCATTGTGCATGTGAGTAGTAAAAGCTGTATAATAGAGGTATGGGTGATAATGGAAATGATAACCCATTCTCAACATAATATGTGCAACATCAATGGAGTATAGGTGCAACAAATATGCACAACAAATATGCTTCACATGTAAACTAGGTAGGACTATCAAACACTGGCAGATATTTACTCATGTAAAGTACATCCGAGGGTTTAGGGAATCTGAATTAAGTGGACTGTCATTGGATGCACTGCAATATGCTGTACATCAAATGTCATATGTTGCATCTGACATCATATGGAGACGTGTGATTTGTGTATGAACATATTCATTATGTGTACATTGTAAAATTCACCTACAATCTATTTTTGTCCCACATAGTTACCCTGGCATGAGGAGAGGAAGACAACCTCCAGTCTACTGCCTACTAGTAGACCTGCACACCATGGAGGAGAAACACATTATACAGATATATCGCCTGATTAGTCAGACAATCCTCGATCCCTGTAATCAGTTGGAGCTAGATCTGATACCTGCCATTCGCAATCCCATTAGCATACCTCCCGTCATTCAAGTCATGTCAGTGCTACACATCCTCGCCACTGGGTCCTTTCAGAATACAGTGGCCCTAATTGCAGGGATGTCTCAGCCCATGTTCAGTCTGGTTTTGAAGGATGTACTGTCTGCATTGTTGAAACACCTGGACAGCTACATTAGGTTTCCCCAACGTGCGGATTAGGCCTATGTGAAGGCAGAGTATTATGCTTTGGTACACATTCCACATGTGGTTAGAGCCATAGATGCCACCCATGTAGCCTTGGTTCACCCCAGTGCCAATGAACAGGTATACAGGAACAGGAAAAACTATCACTCCGTCAATGTCCAAGTGGTGTGTTTGGCAGACCAGTACATTTCACAAGTATGTGCAAAGTATCCTTGATCAATCCATGATTCCTTCATCATGCAGAACAGCAATATCCCACTGCTGATGATATGACTCTACACAGAGAGGGCCTGGCTTGTTGGTAAGTCACATATGACATGTGTGTCTGCAAAGTGTTTCTCCCGCTATCACAAATGTGCATGTCCAAGATATAGGTTTGTGTTGTTATACCTATTCCTTAAAGGTAACTCTGGCTATCCAAACCGTCCTTGGTCATTGACACCAGTGAGATACCCAACCAGGCCAGGGGAAGTCCGCTTCAGTGAGGCCCATGGAAGGACAAGGCGATTCGTGGAGCAGACTTTTGGGCTTCCTAAGGCAAGATTTTGCAGTTGAACAAATCTGTAGGAGCCCTCCTCTACTCACCTAACAAGGTATATCAAATAATCGTTGCCTGCTGCATGCTCCACAACCTTGCCCTGAAACATCAGATACCATTCATTCCAGATGAAGGGGAGCCAGCAGAACTTGTGGGTGGAAATGCAGATTTGCCAAGTGAGGATAAGCCAGATAAAGATGAAGCTGGAGACATCAGGGCAGATCTCATCAATCAGTATTTTAAATGACTAAAGGTATGTGATGTGTTCTTAATAGTGAGATTCCATTTTACAATCTGCAATTGGTGGCTATCATGTCACCTCCTATTTACCATCATCTATGAGGTCTTAGGTATCTCCAATGCCAATGAGTCAGGTATGTATGCAGATTGTTAGTTGGTATTGTGTATTGAACAATATGGTATACAGTGTCATGATTTGTTACTGCACAAGCAATGTCACACTTGTACAAATGACATGTCAGAATTGATATATGTTTACAATGATGTCCTATCCCTTATCCTTGACAATCACAGATTTGCTGAGCTTCTGTTTGGCTCTTCCTCATTGGCAAGTCACAGACAGTGTCAGAGGCAGATGGGATTTGCAGGCAGACATGAGAAGTGGACATGGATGAAACCAAGTACAGATTAGCATGAGTATATTGAGTATGGCCAGACTGTCAGAACACTGAGATGGAGGAGTCTTTTTCTACCAAGAAGACCTGTTTGGTACTGGAGGTGGTCAAATGGTGCCATGTGTGTGTCCATATGTTGAACCAAAGCCTCTACCATCATAATGGTTTCTGTTGTATGTAGCCTACCTTGCACATAGCCATCAGTGTGTTACTACTGTGCAGACCTATGTGCATGTCTCTGAGGACTAACATAGGTGAGTGGCAAACCTACAGGTATTTGACCATGGTAAGTGAAAGGTTCTAGGACTGGGGACATCAGTACTAGTCTCTGTCTGTATCATGGGGTATGATTATTAGGAAGCTAAAGTGTGGGAGGACCAATCTGTATGCCTCCTGGCTTGTAGGAAGACTGACATGTCCCTAACTTCAGTATCCTGTGGGTAGTAGTGAGTGACACCTAAGCTGACATTCTGAAGTCACTAGCAGTACTACTCTATCTGTTGGTTGCAAATCTACAAATAAATGTGTGGAGATGTACAATACAGCTGTTTTGGCTTATGTCTATGTTACAATCCCAATGTAATGAGTCTCCTGTTGATACAGTACACGTCTGATTTCCATAACAAAGATTGTACAATACAGAGGGACATATTGGTATAAGAGTTGTCATACATGACAGTTGTACATTGTTGACACTTACACAGGACCTGTGTTTAAGTGGTATTTATTGGGGAGTGCAAAACACTATGGGCCTCGTTTCAACCTTGGCTGGGGGTGGAGGCCGCCCGCCAAGGTTGAACCGCCAAACGGCCGCCTATGCGGCCGCAAACCCACCGACCGCATTTCAACATCCCCGCAGGGCCGTAACATTGCAGCCGGCACCTAATGGAGCCGGCCGCAATGTGGCGCTGCGGCGGGTGCAGCAGCACCTGTTGCGCTTTACACTGTCTGCCAAGCAGACAGTGGAAATCGCGATGGGGCTGTGCCTGGGTGCCCCTGCACGGCCCATGCCAAGTGCATGGGCAGTGCAGGGGCCCCCAGGGGCCCCGCAAGTCCCCATACCACCAGCCTGTCCATGGCGGTGTCTACCGCCATAGACAGGCTGGCGGTAAGGGGAGTCAAAATCCCCAGGGCAGCGCTGCGGATTGCGACCGCCGGGACCGCCATGGCGGTATACAGCCGGTCCCGGCGGTGTGCCCGCGGCGGTAAAGCCGTGGTCAAAATGTGCCATTTCGTACCGCCAGCCTGTTGGCGGTACGAACACCACTTTAACCCTGGCGGTCGGTGACCGCCAGGGTTAAAATGAGGGCCTATGTGTGAATTGAAACAGAAATAACAGAAAGTAAACAGTGAATGGTGCAGTCATGGTGGATGAAATCATCAAGGTAGCTGCTACACCATTTGGAAACACAAGTGGCCCTGCACTATAGGAAAATGGAGTTAGGTTTCAGAAACGTCATCAGGGTGTATCTGTGACACTCAAGGGGAAACAATCAGGGGAGGTTCACTTCCTGGCAGTGGGTTTGGTCTTAGCATCTGCTCCTCCTGGATGTCTGGGTGGATGTCCATGTTTGGAGGAGGTACTTCTGCTACAGAGGATGGGGTGTCTGAGGCATGTCCTTCCCCTGGCAGGGCCTCCATTCCACTAGCAGCTGCAGATGTTGAAAGGCCTGAAGAGTCGTTACTAGTGGACGAGGCCTGATGTTGTTTGGCAGACCTACTTAGGGTAGTGTTGATGTCCCTCAGCACCCCCACAATGAAAGCCAGGATGGCATTTTGTGCCTGCTATTGCTGCGTGGCTTCCTGGTGGTTGTGCCTCTGCAGCTGCTGGATTTCCCCCATCATGACGAGTATCTGGCCCATCATGCCTTGGGAATTTTGGTAGGCTCCCAAGACTTGAAAGATGGTTTCCTGGTCAGTATTGTCCCTTTGAGCCCCCAACCTCTGGCCCTCACCATCCCTCCCACGCACCCTACCTCCATGTGCCTGTGCCCCTGGCACAGTGTGCCCACTCCCAGTGGTGGCAGGCTCATCATTGTCAGGGGTGACAAAAGGAGACTCAGGTACCTGTACTGGGGAGCACACAATGGATGAAACAGTCCTTGGGACACAGGTTTGGGGGCGAATGGTTGCCTGTGATGTAGAAGCAACAAGGCTTGGAGGAGTCAATGTGGGCAGGGTGAGGCTCACAGTTTTTGACTGACCAGGTGTCCCTGATGGGCCAGGTTCGTCCTCAGTGTCCAAACATCCAGGGGTATTGTCCTCACTGGGGCCTTCAACCAGGGGGGGTTGTGGCAGTCTCTGGTATACTCTCCATGGTGACAATGGCAAGGTTACCCGTAGGAGAAGTGGAACACACAATTGCTGTAAGTGATACAACAAGTTATGTTTAAGTTTAAGTATTAGTGATGTTGTGTGACATGCACCCACTGCCTTAATATGAACCCCAAAAATGACAATGACAGCTGCTACCAATTCTTACTTAGTACAACATGAGACTCAGATATTTCAATATGATACACCACGCTCAAAGATGTTAAACTATGTTGGTAGTTATTTGACTGCTGATACCCTCTTATGTTATCTGACTATTGACATGAGTGATAATCTTTTTTTGCCTAGTGAAGTATATGGCATTATACATGTCACAAAAAGCTGAACAATGCACAATAGCGTCAGAGTAGGGACACAGTATGGTAGTAGGCAATTGACATTGGTCTCTATCTGGCTGTGCTGCATGTGCATCCACTTGGGCACCTAGATTTCACCAACAGGTGAGTAAAGTTCAGTTTTAGGAATTGTTTTTCTAGGGGCAGTTTGATGGGGTACTCAGCTGTAGATGTGTTTTGCTTGTAATGGTAGTGGGAGTGGGACGTTGCATTGCTATCATTGTAATAAACTGTTTCACATTGGAACATTCATGATAGGTTACACTGGTTGTTAGTTTCAAATGCATGACACCTCACATTTTGTGCACTGTTCTAGTTTTCTTTATGGTGGAATATTGCCATCTGGGAGTTGTAGTGCTATCAGTTCCCAGGACTTAACATGCCATTCTCAAGGGTCCTGGACCCAGGTGAGTTTAATGGACATGTGGCATGGCAGAGCGGGGTATTTGTACATTCGGCACAGAGGGGCGGTTTGGTAATTGAGGTGGCGTAAGGTGGTGAGGGAGCATGCAAGACAAAACATTTTGTTGTAGGGACTTACCAGACTCCACTACCCCAGGTATTCCAGTTAAGCCCTTAGGATGCAGTATGTCCAAGACCTCCTACTCCCAAGATATGAAAGTAGGGGGAGGAGTTGGGGGCCCACCCCCAGTTCCAAATATCGCCAGCTGGTGCCTGGATGCCATGGAATGTACCTTCCCCCTGAGATCATTCCACCTCTACCTGATGTTGTCCCTTGTGCTTAGATGGCTGTCTACAGAATTCACCCTGTCGACTATTCGTTGCCACAGCTCCATTTTCCTGGCTATTGATGTTTGCTGGACCTGTGCTCCGAACAGGTGTGGCTCCACCCTGACTATTTCGTCCATCATGATCATCAACTCATCTGAAGTGAAACGTGGGTGTTTTTGTGGGGATATGGTAGTGGCAGTAAAGACGGTGAGGTAGTGTTAAAAAAAGGTTGGAAAAAATGTTAGTGATGAGGTGTAGGTGCTGTGATGTGAGTGGGTGACGGTTGTTGTGTATTGTGTGTGATAGTAAATTGTGTGCTGTGTACATTGTGCAGGTGTGGGATGTATGCATGGTGAAATGTGTATAGGTGTCAAAGGTTTTTATCGAAAAATCTGTTAGTTATTCCTCCTCTGTGGCTGTGAGTGGCGCTCTATTTGCAAAGGATTGTGGGTTGTGTAGGGGTGTGTTATGTAGTGGAGTGTATAGGTGTGTCAAGTGTGTGGATTTGTGTCAGATGTGGGATATTTAAACTATCCAATGTGGTGTTGTGTCGAGTGCGATGTGAGTTCAGACCACCGCGATTCACACCGCCAGTGGTTTTCCGCCATGGAAGAACTGCTGTCATGATTTGTGGATTGTAATCTGATAGGAGGATTTTTGTCGGACTGGTGGTGCTGGTGGTGGGACGGCCTCTTTTCCGTCCTCCAGTGTCCTGTTGGTTTCTGAATTTTGGCTGTTTTTTGGCAGACTCTTAATACGGCGGTCGGATTACCAGCAACATGGCAGTATTTTGGCCGCCGCCACCACAACGGTCTTGCCAAAAGACCACAAAACTCGTAATGACCCCCAGTGTCTTGAATTTCAGTTAGCAGAATGACTGTGATGAGTCGGCATTGGGTTCGGGTGAATATGCACATCACATTTCCTGATTGAGATAGACCAGACAGCACCCAATATGCGGGTGATCAGTTAGGGGCTTTTGCTTGAGGTGACATCCACTTGTATAAATCCCCTCGTATACATTCATGAAAAGTTTTAGACTACGGTGTTTCTCTTTTCTGATGACACTCAGATTTGTTTACACAGAAACTTGTAAAAACCTTTCAAACCATTAGTTCCATCAAAGTCTTTCTTGTTGAAATCCACCCCTGGATGCAGAAGAATTTCATTGGGGTGAACGGAACTAAAATGGAGGGTCTGGTGTTTGCCAACGGAGCTGCGGACTCCAGATATGAGACTTGCTTTATTGTCCTTAGTACCAACCCAGGCATGACGAGTCAGATCTCTGAGGGTCCAGCTAGATGTGATGTGTGAGGCCTCAACAACTTCAATGATAACAACAGAGGTAATTTACCATTGGTGTTCTGCAGCAACATTATTTAACATATTTTATCCAGATTACCAAATACTTCTTTTAGCACTTGCCTCTCGAAGGGCAACCAGGTTAAGTAGCCAAAGTGTACTCAAGGAGGTTAGACCCTCCTGCCACCTCAGATATTTAAACAGTAGCAACTCATGATGATTTACCACACACGGAAGTAGGGTACGCAGTAAAAAAGACATGCCAAGCACTTTTTGGTCTGGTGAACTGAGCAGCAATGTTATTTGAGCTCCTAAGTGCTAGAAATCACTTTACCGTTGGACCATAAGGACCATGTTAACTTATGAGGAACAGTTTGTGCTGCCCGAGGACATAGCGGTACTCCTCAAGCAAACACTAGTGAGTTCAGAGTTTAACCATTATCATACTCACATTTCATGTCACCCCTTTGTGCTACACTAAGCCCCAGCTTTTAGGTTAGGTAACTGCCCACAGGAATCACATAAGTGCTTCAACATGCTGCAGCTTTACCTGAGTTATTGAGTGTTATCTCACCCATCCCTACATACCTCTCTTCTCTTTATTGCTCTGGACCCCCTCAAATGAGAGTTGTACCTCGTCACATAGATAAGCTAACGGACGTGTCCATCTTCCTTGCCTTCCTTACCCATGAAGCACAGTACTTTGCAATTTGGCCCATTTGATTTTTTACTTTATTAGCCACCTAATCCATGAGTGGCCCTTTCTTGCCCTCCATCTCATTGATATTGCTCTCTTAGCAAGGAATTTATTGTCTTATTGTCCACTATTTTGGTTTAGGCCTTTGAAACTGCCACAAGAGGCCTACCTTAGGGGTATGTAATAATATTCTGGGCAGTGAGCCTTATAGAGGTGTGTAGAGCTTTTTCAAATATTCAGTATTATGGGGACAGTTCCACATCATGTAGGAAATAGTCAGCATGTAGGGAATCACAAGGGGACATGTCATAGACTATATTTGTGGTATCTTTATTAATTTCTGTGAAATTGTATATGTTTATTGTAAAAAAAAAATAGGGTATATGTGAGCCAAGTATGTATGTGTGCTAGCACCTTGCCTTAGAAAGGCAGATAGAAAGTCTGAGAAAAGCTTCCAGAGGCACCTGGAGAGTCAGGAATGAATGAGGTTGGTGATGGTTAAAGGCGACACCATTTCTGGACCCAGATGATGATATGCTGAAGATCTTGCGTCCTGGACAGCTGTCAGGACAACCTCAGTTCTCAGGCAGTTGGGTTCCATTCTCTGTTGGTTGCTGGTCACTCATCCAAGCAGTCGCAGGTCAGGATCTGCCACAAGGAGGAAGGTTTTCCTCTTCATTTAGGTTAGCAGCAACTGCAAAGTCGCCCATTGACTTTTTGACTGTACTGTTCAGCTTTGCATTGACTTTTTGACTGTACGTTCAGCTTTCTTTTCATGCAGATTAATATTTTAGATAGCAATACTAGTTGGAGTGTCTATTATGGATCCTCCTTGTGGCTAGGTCTGCTCAATCAGGCAACCAGCAGCCTTTAAATTTCAAGAGACCAATCAAATCCTGGAGGTGTGTGCATTTGGCATGAACATTCCATATATAGGTCTGCTGTCACTCCTAGGGTGGGTTGAACTAGCTCAGCTGAAATGAGCATTGGCCTCAGACAGGAAGTGATACTCTAAAGGCATACGGGTCTGCAGTCGGAAGAGTGGTTTTGTCTAGCAGAAAAAATGGTGGCTACTTCAAAGGGCTGGTGGGCAACCTCTCCCTTCTACAGAGACAAATAGGACAGGGGACTGTGTACATGTAAGCTCCATGGTCCAATACTATGCAAAGCAATAATTTGTCTTGAGGTACATAGACATGTTGAGTCCAATGGACTAGATCATTCACTCATTCAGGCATCCTTGCAAAAAAATACATACGCATTCACATATCTCCAGTCAAACTCAACACACACACCAGACGTGATCAAGACAACAACACAAATTATAGAAGAGGACAAAGACTTAACAAGAAGGTTGCCAGAATGTATTCCTACTAAAGTGGTATGGGTAAAAAGTAATGTCCCTGATTATAGATTATGCTGCCACTACTGCCAGCGCACACATTGCCTACGCTGAGGGGATGGTAGTCATCCTCACAAAGAACAGTATGTCGTCGGTGCCCTCTCGACATCAGAGTCGACTGCTGATGTCTTTGAATTAGGCAAACGGGTGAGCCTTCAATTGAGACTTGTATTATTATTGTTGAGTTCACTGGGGAGAAACTCTTTGGGTGCCCAGAAATGTATCAACCAAAGTGTACAAAAAGTGATGAATAGAATGCTTGAATTATTCTCACCACTGGTAATTACTCACGGTCACATCCTGATCTATCGTTATTTTACACACCGTGCCACTTGCCTCCTCCAATGGGAACACGCTTGCCTGCCTCAAGGCAGGTGCTCTCTAAACCAAAACACAAGCAATCCAGGACTGGTTTTACCCTACTTAGGGCTCTTGAGCCAGATATGGCTTGAATCTAGTGGCCCAGTATGCATGGGAGTCATGTCTCAGCATATCCATCCCGTTTGGGGCACAACACCAAAGTACACAAAAAGTAATGGATGAAATGCTTGAATTAATTTCAGCCACCGGTGAGTACTCAGGCCATATCCTGAAGACACTTAATAAGGATGAACTTGGACCTGGGTTGCTTGTGTTTCGGTTCAGTAAGGACCTGACCTGGCAGTTTGGGCTTGACTGCTCCCATGAGGAGCAGGTTCAAAGTGGTTTGCATATCGCTGGATCCAACCTGAGGTGGAATTGTGAATGAAAAATGGTGGATTGGGATGCGGCCCGAGCGATTTCCAGTTGCTGAGATTAATTCAAGCATTTTATCCATCACCTTGTTGTTTTTGCATTCAATGCGATAAGTGCACCAGCTAGGCTCAGACAGAGGTCCTGGGTGAACTATGCCACTGGAACCAAGTTATACATGGCTGAAGAGCCTAAAAAAAGGCAAAGTCGGTTCTGGGTTTCTTGTGTTCTGGTTCAGGGAGGAACTGACCTGGCAGTTCAGGCTAGACTGTTACCATGAGAAGCCGGGTCAAGACTGATATGCATATGGCTGGTCCCAAACTCAGGTGGTATGATGGGCAAAAAACAATGGATTGGAATGCTGCAGCAGCGATTGTTAATGTCCTAGATTAATTCAAACATTCCATACACCACCTAGTTGTTTTTCTGAAATGTACAAAGTTAAGGGGCACAGCTTTCCAAAGCCATGCAGGGGAATGTTGTTCTACAAATGAACTTAATCATGCCCTGTAGCTTTATACAGTCACCAAATCAGGTCATCTCCAGCCTGGGACTCTCAGGAAAATCTTTTCCCTGTGTACAATTCATGCAACACAGCAACCACCTCCATGATTCTAAAACAGTTACACTGGTTTTCCATAACCCAACAATTCTAATATTTTTGTATAACCTAAAAGGAGATCTTTTGTGTCAATAATTATAAATCTTCTTTCCTCACCAGAAGGTTTGAACAATACAAGCTTGCTTTCCAGGGTTTTTCACATAGCAGAGGCTTTCTGAAGGTACAAGTCATTTCGAGGCAGGCTTTTTCCCTTTGGTTTTCTATGCTCTCTTCACTTTCCATCCAAATAAATCAGTCATTTTTTGTTAAACTGCTTAAAACCTGGCTTTTACAGGTGCAATAGGAAATGGTAGTCTTCCAATGTGTATCCTCTAACACTTGACTCAAGGCAACACAGTAAGCGCCAAGAAATTCACAGGGCAGCTCAGTGCTACATAAAAATAATAAAAAAATATTGTAGGCAGAACTCCAGGTACATGTCCACATTACCTTGGAATTGTTCTTTAGCTTCTATCCAGTGACTATTGACCTAAGTTCCAGAAGGTAACAAGCACTTGCAATGCAATGGGTCTTGCCTTTGCTTGAGTTTGAGCTATAGGTGTTGTATATTCCTAAGTGGACTTTTCTTGCCACATAAATTGAAAATGAAAGTAAAACAGTTGACATAAGTGAGCTGATTCAAAGTACCACAGCCGCCATGAGCGCGAAGGAGAGACACAAAAGGAAAAAGAAGTTTGCTCGCAGTCAAACGTATCTGCAAATGTGCAATTATCCATGTAACAGGGCGGTGTTCAAGGCGGGAACAAAACCGCCCTAAGGAGGAACAAATGTAAAGCATTTACCAATGATAACAAAGGATTTTTAAAAGACCACAAATAGATTACAATAGGTCAAAGCGCTTACATGCTCGACCTAAAAAAGGAAACAATTACATGCATTAATGGCTGCGTGTAGGAGGCTGGACTGGCTTGTAGTGAGTACCAAGGGTTACTTACACCTTGCACCAGGCCCAGTTATCCCTTATTAGTGTATAGGGTGTCTAGCAGCATAGGCTGATAGATAATGGTAGCTTAGCAGAGCAGCTTAGGGTGAACTAGGAGACGAGTGAAGCTCCTACAGTACCACTTAGTGTCATATGCACAATATCATAAGAAAACACAATACACAGATATACTAAAAATAAAGGTACTTTATTTTTATGACAATATGCCAAAAGTATCTCAGTGAGTACCCTCAGTATGAGGTTAGCAAATATACACAAGATATATGTACACAATACCAAAATATGGAGTAATAGTAGTAGAAAACAGTGCAAACAATGTATAGTTACAATAGGATGCAATGGAGACACATAGGGATAGGGGCAACACAAACCATATACTCCAAAAGTGGAATGCGAAACACAAATGGACCCCAAACTTATGTGACCTTGTAGAGGGTCGCTGGGACTATTAGAAAATAGTAAGGGTTAGAAAAATAGCCCACCCCAAGACCCTGAAAAGTGAGTGCAAAGTGCACTAAAGTTCCCCAAAGGACATAGAAGTCGTGATAGGGGAATTCTGCAGGAAAGACACAAACCAACAATGCAACAATGATGGATTTCCAGTCGAGGGTACCTGTGGAACAAGGGGACCAAGTCCAAAAGTCACAAGCAAGTCGGAGATGGGCAGATGCCCAGGAAATGCCAGCTGTGGGTGCAAAGATGCTGCTACTGGACAGTAGAAGCGTAGGTTTCTGCAAGAATGACAAGGGCTAGAGACTTCCCCTTTGGAGGACGGATCCCTCACGCCGTGGAGAGTCGTGCAGAAGTGTTTTCCCACTGAAAGACCGCCAACAAGCCTTCCTAGCTACAAATCGTCCGGTTAGTGTTTTTGGATGCTGCTGTGGCCCAGGAGGGACCAGGATGTCGCCAATTGCGTCAGGGGACAGAGGGGGCGTCGAGCAAGACAAGGAGCCCTCTCACCAGCAGGCAGCACCTGCAGAAGTGCCAGAAACAGGCACTACGAGGATGTGTGAAACGGTGCTCACCCGAAGTCGCACAAAGGAGTCCCACGTCGCCGGAGAACAACTTAGGAGGTCGTGCAATGCAGGTTAGAGTGCCGTGGACCCAGGCTGGACTGTGCACAAAGGATTTCCGTTGGAAGTGCACGGAGGCCGGAGTAGCTGCAAAAGTCGCGGTTTCCAGCAATGCAATCTGGCGTGGGGAGGCAAGGACTTACCTCCACCAAACTTGGACTGAAGAGTCACTGAACTGTGGGAGTCACTTGGACAGAGTTGCTGGATTCAAGGGACCTCGCTCGTCGTGCTGAGAGGAGACCCAAGGTACCGGTGATGCAGTTCTTTGGTGCCTGCGGTTGCAGGGGGACGATTCTGTCGACCCACGGGAGATTTCTTCGGAGCTTCTAGTGCAGAGAGGAGGCAGACTACCCCCACAGCATGCACCACCAGGAAAACAGTCGAGAAGGCGGCAGGATCAGCGTTACAAGGTCGCAGTAGTCGTCTTTGCTACTTTGTTGCACTTTTGCAGGCTTCCAGCGCGGTCAGCAGTCGATTCCTTGGCAGAAGGTGAAGAGAGAGATGCAGAGGAACTCAGATGAGCTCTTGCATTCGTTATCTAAGGAATCCCAAGAGACAGAGACCCTAAATAGCCAGAAAAGAGGGTTTGGCTACCTAGGAGAGAGGATAGGCTAGCAACACCTGAAGGAGCCTATCAGAAGGAGTCTCTGACGTCACCTGATGGCACTGGCCACTCAGAGCAGTCCAGTGTGCCAGCAGCACCTCTGTTTCCAAGATGGCAGAGGTCTGGAGCACACTGGAGGAGCTCTGGGCACCTCCCAGGGGAGGTACAGGTCATGGGAGTGGTCACTCCACTTCCCTTTGTCCAGTTTCGCGCCAGAGCAGGGCTAAGGGGTCCCTGAACCAGTGTAGACTGGCTTATGCAGAAATGGGCACCATGTGTGCCCATGAAAGCATTTCCAGAGGCTGGGGGAGGCTACTTCTCCCCTGCCTTCACACCATTTTCCAAAGGGAGAGGGTGTAACACCCTCTCTCAGAGGAAGTCCTTTGTTCTGCCATCCTGGGCCAGGCCTGGCTGGACCCCAGGAGGGCAGATGCCTGTCTGAGGGGTTGGCAGCAGCAGCAGCTGCAGTGAAACCCCGGGAAAGGCAGTTTGGCAGTACCAGGGTCTGTGTATATATATCTGGTGTATATTTCCTATCCTCTCACTGAGGGTACACTCTAAGATACTTTGGCATATTGTCATAAAAATAAAGTACCTTTATTTTTAGTATAACTGTGTATTGTGTTTTCTTATGATATTGTGCATATGACACTAAGTGGTACTGTAGTAGCTTCACACGTCTCCTAGTTCAGCCTAAGCTGCTCTGCTAAGCTACCATTATCTATCAGCCTAAGCTGCTAGACACCCTATACACTAATAAGGGATAACTGGGCCTGGTGCAAGGTGCAAGTACCCCTTGGTACTCACTACAAGCCAGTCCAGCCTCCTACAACTCCTCACTTGAGTAGGTCTGTCTGTGCTGCTGCCTCTGTCTTCCTAAATCCAAACAGGCAGCAAGGCTGGTGCTGCGTGCAGTTGGTGTGTGGATGGGTGCAGCCAGGCTTGCCTTGCAGTCACACCAGCTTACTTCTTGCATAGCCCCTTCTTTTGCCCTCAAACAGCTAGACCACTCACTCCTGTGTTGAAAATGGTGGCCATCAAACAGTTTTGGTTTAAAAAAGGTAGCAGCAATCAGTTTTAAAAAGTAGCAGCAATGCAAACAGAATTTTAGTAAAACACAGCCCCTTTCAAAAAGCAAGTTCCCCCAAACTCTGTGCAAAATACTTCAATTTTCCGAGTTAACGGAATAGAGAGCCTGGTCCCACCAGCATGCTTCTTATGTAGCTCCTCCTTTTGCCCCAAACAACTGGGCCGCTCACTTCTGTGACAGTAATGATGGTGTCAAGTGGTTTAGGTTTAAAAAGGTAGCAGCAATCGGTTTTAAAAAGTAGCAGCAATCTAAACAGAAATTTAGAAAAACACTGTCCCTTTTAAAAAACAGGCTCCCCATACTCTGTACAAAATCTTTCAGTTTTTGGCATGTAGAGTGGAGTGGAGTGCCACAGAGTGAAATGGTGTGCCGTAGAGTGGAGTGGCATGCCATAAAGTGGATGTTGGTGTCATAGAGTGGAGTGTCGTACAGTGGAGCAGCGTAGAGTGTTGTGGCAAGAATGTCATGGTGTAGAATGTCGTGGCTTACAGTGTCATGGCATAGAGTAATGTAGCGTAGAGTGGAGTGGCGTAGAGTGGAGTGGCGTAGAGTTGAGTAGCATTGAAAGGAGTGGTTAAAGAGTTGATTTGTGTGTTGTGTTGTACAGTGGAGTGGCACGCAGTAGAGTAGAGTGACGTGCCCTGCAATGGAGTTGGGTGATGTGTTGTAACATGGAGTGCAGTGCCATAGTGTAGTGTGGTGTTTCGTAGATTGGAGTGGCATGTCGTGGACTGGAGTTGCGTGTTACAGAGTGTCACAGGGTGGAGTGGAGTGGAGTGGCATAGACTGGAGGGACATAGAGTGGAGTAGAGTGATTCAAGTTGGAGAGGCATTCTCAATATAATTTCCTACACAGGTGAGACCCAACTCATCCTCTCACTCACCAACAACCCCTCCAATACTAGAACCACCTTCCACAGATGCATTACATGCGTAGCTGACTGGATGAAGAACAACTGCCTGCAGCTGTACACAGATTAGACGGAAGTACTGATCTTTAGGAACAGCAGCAACACAGAGAACGACTCCTCGTGGCCATCAGACCTATGACTTGCACTCATCCCTCCAACCATACCAGAAACCTCAGAATCATCACTGACAACAAGCTCACCATGAAATCACAGATCAAGGGAGTCTCCTCCGCCTGCTTCCTCACTTCGTGCATGCAACGTAAGATCTTCAAGTGGCTACCACTACACACAAGATGTATCGGGGCACAGGCCCTCATTACCAGCCAACTGGAATATGGCAACATCCTCTATGTAGGAATCGCTGTACACCTCCTACAGAGACTTCAGACCATACAGAGCGCCACAGCAAGACTCATCCACGGCTTTCCCCGATGAACCCACATCACACCCCACCTCAGGTAGCTCCACTGGGTTCCCGTACAGAAGAGATGCCAATTCAGGCTGCTGATCGACGCACACAAGACTCTACACAACCAAGGACCCATGTACATTAACCACTGTCTGAACTTCCACCATCTGTAGAGAAGACTAAGCTCTGCCTCTTTTTCACTTGCCCATACATCTACCGAAGCAGAAGTGGAGGACGCTCCTTCACTGTTGTATAGTGTTGTGTCATACAGTGCCCTGGTGTAGAGTGTTGTGGTGTATGTAGAGTGGAGAGGCACAGAGTGAAGTGACAGTAGGTGGAGTGCCATAGAGTGGCATAGCATAGAGTGTCCTGGCATAGAATGTTGTGGTTTAGAATGTAGAAGCATAGAGTTAAGTGGCATGGAGTGGAGTGGCATAAAGTGGAATGGCATAGATAGAAGCATGTCACAGCATTAAGTAGAGTAGCATAGAGTGTAGTGGTGTGTCGTAGAGTAAAGTGAAGGGTAATAGAGTGTCTTAAAGTGGAACAGTGTAAAGTGGAGTGATGAAGAGTGGAGAGGCTTATCATACATTGGAATAGCATTATGTAGAGTGGAGTGGTGTGTCATACAGTGGAGTGGTATGTAGTAGAGTGGCATGGAGTTTCAAAGAGTGGAGTACACCAGAGTGGAGTGGAGTGTTGTACAGTGGAGTATTATCAAGTGGGGTGGTG